>NW_024100865.1:0-300000 GCF_016161935.1 Mauremys reevesii
CTCTCACCCCAAAGAGGGAGCCTTGAAACACAGGGCCCCACACACACACATGCCCACACATCAACATCACCCCACGGAGGGAGTTGCTGGACCCGCAGGAGAATACAGAGCTGGTGCTGGCCACTGAACTCTGCCTGGGCTGGGAGGAAAGGTGGCCACAAGTGCAACAGGCTGGGGCTGGCGGGAGAGCTTCTGAGCTGCCAGGCTGGGGCTGGCAGGAGGCTCTCCGTGGCCAGGGTTGGCCTGGCGGGAGGCTCTTCTTGGCTGTGAGTGGTGCTGGCAGGAGGCTCCTCCGTGGCCAGGGTAGTGCTGGCAGTGAGGCTTCCTCAGTCACCAGGATGGTGCCGGCAGGAGGCTTCTCTGGGGCCAGGTGGTGCCGCGGAGGCCTTCCGTGGGCTAGGGTGGTGCCGGGCGGGAAGGCTCTTCCGTGGCCAGGTGGTGCCGGCGGGAGGCTCTTCCGTGTCCAGGTGGTGCCGGCGGAAGGCTCTTCCGTGGCCAGGGTGGTGCCAGCGGAGGCTCTTCCGGGGCCAGGTGGTGCCAGCGGAGGCCCTCTGGGGCCAGGGTCGGGCTGGCGAGGCCCTCAGCTGCCACGATGGTTGGCGTGCCCTGCCGGGCCCTGGGGCGCAGCCTGGATCCTTGGCTTCCTGAAAAGGAAGCCCCAGAGCTGCCGCCCCGGCTCCTGCCCTCCCTGGCTCTCTGCTCCACGGCTGAACCCGGGACACCTCCGTTTCGGCCCAGAAGGTGCCTCTGGGTCAGCCAGAGGAGCTGCTGTCTTCCGCCTTCTCCAGCAGGCGAAGCAGCTCCTCCCTTTCCCCTGGCCACGAGCCTCTTCCCGCCTGCAGGGACAGAGGCCGCCTCCACCTGGGCAGGCTGGCTGATGTCTTCTTCTGGCTGTGGAGCCACCTGCCCGGCCTTCCTCCTGAGCATCTGCCTGATTCGCCTCATCCTGAAGTGAGTGGGGAGCAGCCATGAGTCTGGTCAAAGCAGCCTCTCATTAATGAGCCTGCCTGCTCCTCTGCCCACCTCTCTGCTGAGGCAATTTCTCCTCCCTACACATCCCACCGCAGGGCACAGAAACCCTTAACCTGGGGAACAACCCTGACAAGGACGGCTGGAGCCCTAGTGGTGGGATATTCCCACCACACTGGGATGGCTCTGGAGAACTACACTTACTTACTCTAGATCAGATGATGCTGAATGGCAGATGCTCGGGTTGCTCTCCCTTCACCCTCCTCGCCTCCGCACTCCAGGTGGCCGGCAACGGTGTGCCGCCAATGCCCTGCGTGCAGGGCAAGGGGTAGAAACCAGAGCTCTAAACTGGCTGTGAAAACAATACAATGCCACTAGCGGAACGCTCCTGGGACACTCCATAGCTGTACCGCCACTCCATTTGGGCCCAGAAGGTGCCTCAGGTCAGCTAGGGGAGCTGGGGCTTCCTCCTCCTCCAGAAAGCCAGAACTGGCAGTGCCAGCAGGACTCGATTCCCAGTCTCCTGGCTCCGAGTGGGACCTGTTGTAGTGACTGACGGATTTGCTCCTTGTCCCCATCCAAAGCCAATAACACATCTCTGGGTTGGCAGTCATGAGTTAGACCTTCTCAGCACTCTTCTGTCTCCCCCAGCCCTCAGCTGTTCCTTTTGGACTATGTGGCTTGGACGGTAACAGGAGTGGATATTGTTACAGGCTCACTGGGTGGTTCTAGCCAATGAGCGTCTCAGTCTAGCCTCAGAGGCCCACACCCCCTGACACTACAGGTCAGGGTGGATTGATTTCATTCCAAATGTTTTGTAGTTGTATTTTTGAGTTATTTTCCTAATGAGAGATTGATTCTCATGAAATTCTTAGTGGTGGCCGATGACAGAACACGGAGAAATGGTCTCAAGTTGCACTGTGGAAGGCTTAGCTTGGCTATTAGGAAACACTAGTTCACTAGGAGGGTGGTGAAGCCCTGGAATGGGTTCCTAGGAGGTGGTGGAATCTCCATCCTTACAAGTTTTTAAAGGTCAGCTTGACAAAGCCTGGCTGGGATGATGAAGTTAGTTGGACCTGCCTGCAGCAGGTGGGTTGGACTAGATACCTCCTGAGGTCTGTTCCAGCCCTAGTCTTCTATGATGCTAGGAATAGGGATTCATTCAAACATGCTGACTTGCTGGTTTTGCAGGATACAGAAAAACAAAAAGGTTGACTGAACCATTTGTTTTCATTTCAAACAAACTGAGGTAAAGAAGTATCTCTAGTTCGTGCACTGAACTGATTGTTCCTGCTCATAACGTCCTTCCAGATTTTAGAAGTAGTAGCTCACACCTCCTCCTCTCTAGCCTTTATTCATATTTTACAAGGGAAAAGAAGCCTTCATCCTTTTTCAACTCCCAATCAGTTTCTTACATTTGAATGAAGTAGCTGCATCAACTGGAATGAAGAAAATATTCTTTCTGTACCCACAGAAGAGGCTAGTGCTGCCAAAATCTGGCTGAGTGTTTCAATAACTTCTGGACCCCCAGGTGCTTAGGCAATGACTTCCAACAGTTCAGTGCTTTGACTTCCCCTGACACTTGGCAGCAAACATGGACTTCTTCATATATGTAGTTATTTAAATTACTTTAATAGGCTGGAGCAACTAGAGTCCTTAACATCACTTGTCATCATTTCAAATTTTATACTGGATAAGTTTTAAAAAAAGCTTTTTCAATATAAATTTAAAAAACCCAGTTTAAATAAAAATAAAATCTCTTTTGTGGGGGAGGGGGGGTTAGGTTGTGAAAAAGCCACTGACTGGTCTTGCCCTTGATTTTAGAAGAACTGCTTCATCTGAGAGAATCAGAAACTGCTTGTATTCTAGTCAAGGAGAGGAGGCAGCAAAATTCATCCTAGCAGTAATTTGTTGGGCCTTATTTGCTCAGTCTCAAACAAACAAGTGTGCAAAACTCTAGCTAGTCTCTTTTATGTAGGCCCAGCTAAGAGGTGGTGGGAGGGGCAGGAATGCTGTCTCCGTCCCAGATCCAGTGGCAATTGCACAGGATATTGCCACAAAACCTACATTTTACTGCCAAACTCTCTAAGCCAGTCCTCTCCTGCACTTCCTGGTTTCTAAGTTTCAAATCCACAAAACCTTCCCCTTGACAGTCATTGCCCAGGTGGTGCAGCAGGCAGAGGAACCTGAGCAGTAACATTGTGACACCAGAGGTAACTCAGCCACCTGTCACTCCCTGACTCCACTAACCCGGAGCGTAAACCCGAAGCCTGAGCCCTGCCTTGGGCATCGCTCCCACGGAAACCTGCAGGCTCATTTACTGACTTATGCAAATCACCTGTGGAGAGTTAGCACTGACTGGCTGAATTCATTCTCAAGTCACAATGCCCTTTAGCTTACAGCACGAATGGAAGGGGCACAGGGTGGAAATCAGGCTTTTCTGGTGGCCCGTTTTCCAATTGAGAAGAAGGGACAAGAGGGAAGCAAAATGGCCACATTCCAAACACTCCCAGCGAGTCACAGATTAATTCCAAGCCCAGAGGAAACCACTGTCGTCTGACTTTCTCTTTCACTTTGGCCATAGAATGTGCCTCAAAAGAATTCCCATAGGAATTAGAGCAGGTTTTTAGTAAAACACCCAAGCTTGATTTTAAAAGAGGCCAGTTGTGGAAAATCCAGCACAACCCTCAGTGAATTGCTCCAAACTCTAATGTTAAAAATGCTCCTCGCCTTCTTTCCAGTGTGTATTGGTCTAGCTTCAGCTTCCAGCCATTGTCTGCTCATAACCTTTCTCTGGTAAAGGGAAGATGGAGGCTTGCTGCAGCAAGGCTCCAGGGCTCTGCGAGGTTCCCCCGCCCCACATCCCTGTCCTGCCTGGCTGTTGGCAAGGGAGCTCTGTGAGGTCACAGACGTCTCACTCATAGAATCATAGACTATCAGGGTTGGGAGGGACCTCAGGAGGTGTCTAGTCCAACCCCCTGCTCAAAGCAGGACCAATTCCCAACTAATTGTCTTTGCTCAATGGGCTGAGTTCCTGCCAAAAGCTTTTGTGAAGTCACTGCCACACCCATCTTTCCCTGGCAGGCCTGACCTCTGCCCCTGGCCAGCCCCACTGGATGTTTGAGCTGCACCCCGGATCACCCCACTTGCTCATTATTGATTCTGGGGAGCAAGCAGGCTACCCAGTAAAACAGCAGAGTCTGTTCCGCACCCCACACTGAGTTTTTCATAGAGGCATCAGTTGTGAAACAATTCAGTCTCCTAATCTGGCCTCTATTTCACGGGCTATGAAATTTCACACTCTTAGCGCCCTATTGAGCCCATTTGCTTGTAATTCACTAAAAGGCACCTTCCCAACCAGTTATGAGGGTAGAACACCAGGAAACAGAGACTCCACCTCTCCCCTGGGTAATTTCTTCCAGTGGCTAGTCTCCCTCACTGTCATAATTATATTGGAAATTGACAACCTCTGATAAGGGCCCAATTTATGACAATCTTTTAAATAATTTAAATAGAAGAGAAAAAATAACATTCAGTAGAACATGTTCACTGCCAAGCTTTTCAGACAGTCGAACCACTGATGTGATAGCTAAGGCCCTGGAAGCAAAGCTAGCTGAAATGCTAACCCAGCTTCGGGCAGCAGTAGCTTCCTTGAAAGGTGCAGAAAATATTGTCTTCCTTTCAGTTTATTCAAATCGTTCAGTTCAATCGACTAGTTTGCTGAAATTCAAGAAAGCCATTGGGAATTCACGAAACAGGCAAACTTGTTTTCCTCCCTCAATCTATGGATAAAAACTAAGGGGTAGATCTACTGGTTCATCAGTCTAGAAACATGTGGAGACTAGAATGTATCATTTCAGTTCACGAACCACACATCAAATTGCCTTTGTTTAAGAAATCGGTTAGTTTGAAATGCAAAATATTTTGATACAACTTCTTTCTTATGCTTCTCTTTCTAGCTCTGGCATGGCCTTGCTGTGTGACCAAAGAGAGGTCACTTCTTTCTCTTTCCTCGGTATCATGGGGATGGAGAAAATTCTCTCAGCCCTAGCAGGAGAGAGATTTGAGCAAGTCAGGCGCGTTAGGGCCCTCGTGCTCTAAAGGACAATGGGCGATTATTGTTTGGGGTAAGAATCCCGACAGATTTGTTACTTGTCCCCCAACCAAAGCCAATAACACATCTCTGTATTTTCAGTCATGAGTTAGACATTCTCAGCACCCCTCTGTCTCCCGCAGCTCTCAGGTGTTCCTTGGCTTAGGGAGGCTTGGATGCTAAGAGAACTGGAATTATTTTACTGGCTTCTTGGGTGTTACAAGCCCATGAGGGTCTCAGTCTGGCCCCCAAGGCCCGCACCGCAGACACTAAAGATCAGGAGGGGTTGATTTCACTCAAAGTGTTTTGTATTTGCATTTTTGAATTATTTTCCTAATGAAAGATTGATTCTCATGAAATCTTAGAGCTGGCAGATGACAGAACAAGGAGCAATGCTCTCAAGTTGCAGTGTGGAAGGCTCGGATATCAGGAAAAACTTTTTCCCTAGGAGGGTGGTGATGCCTTTGAATCTGCTAGGATAGAGTCTCCTATCTTGTATCTATATCTAGAACCTATATTTTTTCTTACCTTCTACACAGATGACAACGTCTTTGAACCAAATACACACGGGAATGAAAAACACACGCACTGAATGTCCTGCACACGAACGTGTCTTGGTCCTGAGTGAGAGACCGCGAGCTGGAGGCTTGCTGCAGCAAGGCTACAGGGCTCTCCGAGGTTCCCCCTGCCCCGCATCCCTGTCCTGCCTGGCTGTTGGCAAGGGAGCTCTGTGAGGTCACAGACGCCTCATCATCTTTGCCCAATAGGCTGAGTTCCTACCAAAGGCCTTTGTGAAGTCACTGCCACACCCACCTTTCCCTGGCAGGCCTGATGTCTGCCCCTGGCCAGCCCAGCTGGATGTTTGAGCTGCACCCCAGATCACCCCACTTGCTCATTATTGATTCTGGGGAGCAAGCAGGCCACCCAGTAAAACAGCAGAGTCTGTTCCTCACTGAGCTTTTCATAGAGGTTATGAAACAATTTGATCTCCTAATCTGGCCTCTATTTCACAGGCTATGAAATTTCACACACTTTGCACCATATGAAGCCCAATTGCTTGTAAGTCACTAAAAGGCACCTTCCCAACCAGTTATGATGGTAGGACACCAGGAAACAGAGACTCCATCTCTCCCCTGGGTAATTTCTTCCAGTGGCTAGTCTCCCTCACTGTCAGAAATGTGTGCCTACATCTCATTTGAATTTCTCGGGCTTCAGCTGGCTGTTGTTGGTTCTTGTTGTGCCTTTTTTGGCTAGATCGAATTAGCCCTGCCCCATAAAATCCGATCTCCCCGTCCTGCTGGACCCCCCGGCCAGGAGAACCCAGTAGGGGCCTCCTAGCTGTTTCTCTGCCCGACTGGGGACAGGACTTCCTCTCCGTGGGGATATCAGACACACCTGCAGAGGAAATGCAGAAGTGAGCGCTCTGCATCAGCCTGGCGTTGGGCTCAGGGCTTTGGCCTTGGCAGCTTCTGCTCCACTCACGTCTCTGGGTGCCCTGACTCAGAGCTTCTGGCCCCCTGTGGCTGCAGCCAGTGCTGGGGCACCGGGCTCAGGATTTCCATGCCCCTCCCCACTCCTGCCGGCGCTCTGGGTGCCTGGGCTCGGAGCTTCTGCCTGGCATCTGCAGCGGCGGCTCAGGGCTTCCCTTGCAGGTCCTTCTGGGGCTCAGGGGTCCATTTCTCTGGATGCCCCGAAAATGGTAGGAGCCGAGGTGCTCCCAAGTAGTCAGTAGGAGCTGAAGTGCTCCCAACAGCAGGGACCCACCTGCACATCTGGGAACCTCCTCTAGCTTCAGAAAGGTTGCTGGCTGCTGCCCTTGGAGCCAGGTCTGAAGGCAGTACAGAAGTGAGGGTGGCAATGCTGTGATCCCCCCCACAACAACCTCTGAACTCCCCCATTCTCCCAGGTTGGTGGGGACCCCCATGGTTACAATACCAGGAAATGTCAGGTGGAAACATCGAAATGATGACGTTGGTCAATTTCAAGGCCAGAGGGTTTGTAAATTAGTCAAAGTGAGCCCTGAATTTGGTAGGGACCTGGCTATTATGGAGGCCCGAGCAGGTTTGCACTCCCAGTTCTCCTGAAAGGCCATGGAGAATTACTGCTGCCTGAGAAACTTCCCAGAATAAGCTACCAGGACTGGGGGGGAACGAAGGAAACCAACCAAAGCCTGAGCTAGGATGGAGAGCATTGATCCAAGCCGTGTTTGAACCCCTCCATCTCCCACCTGCCTGCCCATGGTGAAACAGACAGGGGGGCACTGATTTCTAGTCGTGAACTTGCTACAGACCATGGGCTTCAGCGCAAGCCGTACAGCCCATACTCTGAACTCTTGGATAAACAGCAAAGCTAGCTTTTCCAAAACCTTTCCCCCCAGTGCCTTGCATCCACTTGGGATTGTGCCCAGCAGAGGCTGGTGGAAGGGAAGGGAAGGGAGAGGAGGCCATGCAAATGTTGTGGCGTCTGCACTACCCCCCAGACACACACTACAATACAGGGTGTAATATCCAGGACAGTAAATTATTTGGCCATAACCTACCAAAGCCTCAGTGTTGAAAGTCCAATTTCTCTAGAAAACAATGGGAGGGAGGGGTTAGAGAGCTGCAGTAACCACCTGGACTTCCAGTCTCTGGCCAGGCACATCCCCCTCTGCAGAGTTTTCACTGCTATCGTCTCCAAACTGGTCCTCCTGATCTAATGTGAGGTCACATCCTGGTCTTTAAGGACATTGGCAGGATCTTCCCTGTTCTCAGCTGCAGCATCACCCTCGTTATCCTGCCTGATAAGGATCCCTCCAGGGCTCAGCTAAATGGCATGTGGCAGGACAGGCTCTTTGCTGGAGGCCCTTGGCAGCGCTCAATTGAGATCTGAATCGGACGGGCATGTGCAGCTGCATTTCCTGACTTTTTACTGGACTCCTGGACCCTCTCATGCTGCTGCTGCAAATGTTCCTTCTCGCTCAGCGCTGAGCAGCAGAATGCTCCTTGCCCTTTGGCTGAGCGACACACAGACGTCTAGTCCTGCTGCTCTGAAAGAAACCGTCTTCACAGCTTTAATCCTGGCAGATATTGATTAAAATCTTGCCGTGCTCCTCTAAGTGTATTTGTGATTGGACGTGCTTCTTGCTAGGGGGGATTTTCAGATACATGAACTGCATGAAACAGAGGGAAAGGCAAAGAGAAGCATCAACACGTCTAAGAACTTGAACAATATTTGAAGACCATATATTGGTGTCTAACGACCTCCTGCTGCTGGGAGACGCAACTGGTATTTTAATGAGATACATACCCCACCTGTGCCTGACCTGAGATTCAGCACCCTGAGGAGGAATAGCTCAGTGGTTTAAGAATTGGCCTGTTAAATCCAGGCTTCTGAGCTCAATCCTTGAGGAGGCCATCAAGGGAATTGGGGTAAAATTCTGTTTGGGGATGGGTCCTGCCTTGAGCAAGGGGTTAGACTAGATACCTCCTGAGGTCCCTTCCAACCCTGCTATTCTGTCCTCTTGTGTTGGCAGAACAAATAAACCCCACCTCCAATTACCCCTTATACAATCCATTTGAGTTCAAGAAAGAGAGATCTGTCTTGCAACAAGTATTAACATTACGAGGCAAAGACTAAGGTGAGTGGTCTCTTTTTCTTTCAGTTCTAATACCTGATGAAAGCTTCAAAATCCATTCTGTCGACCAAGAGAAAAGATTGTTTTTCTGCTCTCAAAGTGCTGATGCTTTTGACCCCAAAATGTTGTCTTCATTTTCTCTCACAAAATAACTTGCAGTGAAATGGGACCAACTGCCTAAACTATCCTGAACGCTGCATGTCAGAGTTTGGGAATATCAGGACAGATCATCACCTGGCGTCAGTTGTCACAGATCCATCAGCATCAGCAGAGCTTCGGTGATTTATACCAACTGAAGTGTCTGGTCCATTGTGCTGTAACGAGTTAAAAGATTTCATACGCTGTGCGTATGAAGATGAAAATAGTCTGTTTAAAATTACCCCTTTGGATTCAAAGAATCTTGTTTAATGGAGGGTTTTTTTCTTTTTTTTCCCTAAAAATGTGCTTCATTTATTTGCATATCAAACATTCTCATTTAAAATTTCCCAGAGTGGGTTTTGTGCTGGTGAAATATTCCCAGTTGACAGCCCTGGAGAGAGAAGCTTGTGAAAAAAGACAGTACAGTATGGAATGGGCTTCCCCAGTGCACCATTTTCTGCCCCCATGGAAGGTCTCATGGGTTCGGGGTGGATACACACCAACAATGGAATGAAATCTCTCTTGCATAGTTGAGTTTTCTTCTTAGTTTGAAGCGGGAGAAGGAACAGGAACTTCTGGACCCACCTAGCTTCCAAGGGAACCATTTTTCTTGATGCTGTTTGACCAGCAATTCATTGTGGCGATCAGGTGGAGATCAGTGGGTATTCTCGAGGAAGCTGCTTTATGACTCTGCTAAAGTAATATCTTCTAAGGACAGGCTGGTCCTCCCACTGCCTCCACTCACTCACGGTAAATTATAGAGATTTGTAGCTGTAGGTTGTACAGGATGATAAGATACTGCATGTGAGCACGGGAGAGAGGGAGATGTTTTCCTTAGTATTCATTGAGGTCCTTTCCTTTGGAGGTGGAAGCTTTTCCAAACTCACTTGCTGCCTCTGCTTCCCCACTGCAGAACTCCAGTTGTAGGCTGTGCAATAAGCCAGAGCAGGCATGAGGGTCTCACCCATAGTTTTAATTCAGCTCTCGCTGCTTAACTTTGCTCTTCATTCATATCTCTTCAGTTAATATACAGTGAACCAGTGTGAACGTAATCTTATTGATTTCAACAAGAATGCTGGTTATTGAACTTATCAGAGTTTATTCCTACTTTGTGGTTTTAATTGACTTCTTATAAATAGCATAGCTCCGGGTTTAGTTATGGAAAGGTGCTAGAGTGCTAATATGAGGCTTAAATCTACCACGCCATAGATCAGGTGGCTGTGGTGACACCTGGCCTTTTAGTTTCATAACAAGAAAGTTATATTTGCAATTGTTGACTTTGCATTGTTTGTGGTTGGCATTTCTAAAATGCTGACTTGGGGGGGGGACATTTGCAATTGTCAATTGCTTCGAAGCAAGCAGCCTTTGGAAATTCCACAATGCTCACCTCCTTCTTTTTAAAGTAATTCTTTTTCTCTGCCATTGTCATTCAGTTCACTTTCTCGAAATAGCTACAGTATTAGTGGGATTCACTTAGAGATTAAATATTTTAACTTTACTAGCAACTTTGGCTCTTTCTACCTGAAAATGATTCTTGAATTAATTTCTTTTCTATCCCACATTACATCACAGTTAGGAGGGAACACGGCATTTGAAAGTGTTCTCGATATTGTTTTGTTACAACAAGGTAAGAGTTGATGATGTTTTAGGAGCAGTTCTGAAACCTGGAAATGATAACGGATATAATAATATATTAATATTCCTTTTGGTGGAAAAAATCCTTTATTTTTCAGTTGTCTGTTTAATATAATGTTTTTTTCTCTTGATGTTTTCTGATGGGTTCCTATTATGGTGAAACATGATTAGTCCCAACAGGACAATTGAAACGTGTGTGTGTGTGTGTGTGTGTGTGTGTGTGTGTGTGTGTGTGTGTGTGTGTGTGTGTGTGTGTGTGTGTGTGTGTGTGTGTGTGTGTGTGTGTGTGTGCGCGCTCACATGTGTTTTAATTTTTCACATTGATAAGATAAAGAATTGTAGAAATCTAGTACCAAAATAGCCACCTTACTAGGAAATGGGGCTTCCAGATGAGTGTGACTTTATGCTTCCATTTCCATATGGAAATTTTGATTCCTATCTTTGGTGTTTCTTTGTCTCATGGAGAAATGCAAGAACTTTGTTACTGGTGACCTTGTTCATAACCATAGATGGGCAAATCTGAAAAAAACTAGGAGCTGTAATAAAAAGCAGCGAAAGAAGACCAGTTTGCGCAGAAGATGCATATCTCAGGGAAATGACTGAATATTCATGCAAATATATTGTTCACCATGTTTTTATTTGCAAGACCTTAACCCAAAATGATCTCAAAGTATTAAAGAATCCTGTGGCACCTTATAGACTAACAGACGTTTTGCAGCATGAGCTTTTGTGGGTGAATACCCACTTACATCTGTTAGTCTATAAGGTGCCACAGGATTCTTTGCTGCTTTTACAGAACCAGACTAACACGGCTACCCCTCTGATACTCAAAGTATTAAAGTGCTTGAATGAAAAGTCCACTAGCTATTCCAGTTTACAGCTACTCAGGATCTGGCTCCATAACTTTACCTTTAAAGAGATTTCAGGTAGGAGCCCATGTAGAGAGATGGTTGGGTGAGCCTGGCTGCATTTTGCATTGGCTGAGTTGGCCAGTGGACTGGTCATGCCATTTTGTTATGGATGTTGTTTCATTAATGATCTGGAGGATGGTGTGGACTGCACTCTCAGCAAGTTTGCAGATGACAATAAACTGGGAGGAGTGGTAGATACGCTGGAGGGTAGGGATAGGATACAGAGGGACCTAGACAAATTAGAGGATTGGGCCAAAAGAAACCTGATGAGGTTTCATCAAAACCTGATGAGTCCTGCACTTAGCACGGAAGAATCCCATTCACTGTTACAGACTAGGGACCAAATGGCTAGGAAGCAGTTCTGCAGAAAAGGACCTAGGGGTTACAGTGGACGAGAAGCTGGATATGAGTCAGCAGTGTGCCCTTGTTGCCAAGAAGGCTAATGGCATTTTGCAAGTTTGCAGATGACAATAAACTGGGAGGAGTGGTAGATACGCTGGAGGATAGGGATAGGATACAGAGGGACCTAGACAAATTAGAGGATTGGGCCAAAAGAAACATGATGAGGTTTCATCAAAACCTGATGAGTCCTGCACTTAGCACGGAAGAATCCCATTCACTGTTACAGACTAGGGACCGAATGGCTAGGAAGCAGTTCTGCAGAAAAGGACCTAGGGGTTACAGTGGACGAGAAGCTGGATATGAGTCAGCAGTGTGCCCTTGTTGCCAAGAAGGCTAATGGCATTTTGGACTATATAAGTAGGGGCATTGCCAGCAGATGGAGGGATGTGATCATTCCCCTCTATTCGACATTGGTAAGGCCTCATCTGGAGACTGTCCAGTTTGGGGCCCCACACTACAAGAAGGATGTGGAAAAATTGGAAAGAGTCCAGCGGAGGGCAACCAAAATGATGAGGGGGCTGGAGCACATGACTTATGAGGAGAGGCTGAGGGAACTGGGATTGTTTAGTCTGCAGAAGAGAAGAATGAGGGGGGATTTGATAGCTGCTTCCAACTACCTGAAGGGAGGTTCCAAAGAGGATGGAGCTCGGCTGTTCTCAGTGGTGGCAGATGACAGAACAAGGAGCAATGGTCTCAAGTTGCAGTGGGGGAGGTTTAGGTTGGATATTAGGAAACACTATTTCACTAGAAGGATGGTGAAGCACTGGACTGGGTTCCCTAGGGAGGTGGTGGAATCTCCATCCTTCCAACCCTGATATTCTAGGATTCTACTAATCAATTAAAGGCAGGTAAAGCTGTCACAAACATCTTGGGATTTTAGACCCTGCTTTCAATTTCCTGATTTCAGTGCATTCAAAATCTCATACTGAATAGTTCAGAAAAAGAGGACATGCTTTTTCCTCTCTTAGTTCATGTACATTTATAATTCGGTGTGAACTTTACTAATCTCTTTGCCTTGAAGATCTCCTGCATTAGGGAGTGCAGAAGGTTCAAATACACTGAGTGTTACCTTGCCTTGCTTCTCACTCTGCTAGCTGGAAAGATGATTAAATCTGATATTAACAAACAGCCTTACCCAGAGCGCACTGAAATCAATGGAAAAACTCCCTTTGGCGTCAATCTGTTTTGGATCAGACCCCCTACAGTGAGTGGGAACACTACGTTCCTAGGAGATAGATGAAAATTCCCCTCCTCCCACAAAAACAAACAAATCTCTTTTGCATTGAACTTTTCCATGGAAATGTCAGTGTTTTTACAACAAATAAAATAAAATAATAATAATCAATACAAATATTGTTATTCAGGAGTCCTAGCAATGTAGAGTGGAAGGGACCTCATGGAGTCAAGTCAGGCTCCCCATGCTGGGGCAAGACCAAGTAACACCAAGGAAAGATCCCGATGGGTGTTTCTCTGACCTGTTTTCAAACACCTTCAGCACTGAGCTGTCCACATGCTGATCTGTCCAGCTGAAGCGCCTCAGGCTTCCATTATCCTTTATAGGCCAGTCTTGTTGGTTCGACTACATCTCCCAGTTGCTCCATTTCAAAACCAAAATACTTCAGATTTCAGCCAAAATAGACCAGCCCCAAAATAGTTTGGATTTGGGGTTTTATTCATAAAAGCTCAACACTTTCCAAGGGGACAGGTGGGAATTTTGACCAGCTCGACATAAAAAGCTTCTCTTAACAGGGAGGGTAATTAACTCTTGGGATGATTTACCAAGTGTTGCGTCTCGGTGCCTCTCAGGCGGCACGGACAGAACCCAACAATCAATGTGATTGGTAGCAAAGTCATTTATTTCTCTCCAGCATGCTCTTATATACAATTATGGCAGGCAATCAAGCAATTGCTAATTGGTTAAATAGATACACACAGGCACAGCTACAACTTCATAGGGTAATTATCATCCTGTACAACTTTCTGATTTATTATCCTGTTTACTGCCTGCTGGCAGATTGAGAACCAGCCCAAGGCCAGCATCTCACAACACAGTTTACAGCCTAATTAGCCCGTCCTAGAAATCTAAACACTTAGCTTCTAACATACCCATCTGCCAAGTTCCCACAATTCCCCCCTTTTCTTAAAATCAAAAAAAAGGAGAGAAGGCATTAGCAGTACATTCCCAGCTTATAAAATCAATACTACAACCTACACAAGCCAAAGCTAAAAAACAAATAAAAACACCAACTGCCTAACTAAACCGTAACAATATCTTCCGCAATGCCCTACTTTTACCTATTACATCCCTCCTCCAGGTAATGCAAGTGGCCCAAGGGGCCAGGAGGGTTCTGCCAATGTGCGTGCCACACAACAGCAACGGCAGCCACACAAATAGCAAAAATACAAAAGGCAAACAGCAAAAATACACAGCATCCCTAGCATAAAACCTTGCAGTAAATGTGCAGCCCAGCCACGCAGCGACAACCTCCATGACCACAGCCAAATATCTCCCTGGTGCTGGCGTCCGTATCTGCCTGCTGTCGCGACCGAGGACGCAGCCAAGGCCGGACCCACATCGCCGGAATCCACCTTGCTTACTGATTTCCCATTTCCCATGCAACTTATCTGATCCCAGTTAGGCCACCTGGCATTTGCCTCGCTCTGGCAGTTCCCTACTTTCTCAAAACAACTTTATCTCATCCCTCTGTTCTTGTGACCACGCTACTGTAACTTTCCACCAAAGCAGCATAGGGAAAATGCAACCCCACATCCACATCTCCCCCTCTATTCGAAACACACAACAACAAAAAAAGGGTTAAACAAACCAAAACCAAAACCAAATAATACTTCCTAGTCTATAGGGCTCATCTATAACCATGCAATTCATAACATACAACACCAACAACATCAAACAAAACAAACATAAATTAACAAGAATAAAACAAATAAATGGTGTAAATTCTGCAGGGTTCCCCCCTTCTCTATTGCACACCAAACTGTGACAAATTTCTATTACCAATTCATCCCTCAAATGTCAGGTGATCAAACTGACACTGAGGGGGGGGGGGTCCTAGAGAAAACACACCATATAACCACATAAAATCTTCCATAAAACAACACAACAACAATTCTGGCCAGAAAACAAACACCACAAGACGGAACAGAAAACACAAAACATAAATCTTAACTCTATTAATAAATGCATGGTACATTAAATGCTATACAGCTAACATCAATTATCTTTAATAGCTAAAAAACAAAAACAAATATACCCCTACTGGGCAATCAATCATTACTTAAAATATACAAATACTCTTATTGATTTCAGGCAAAACAGGGGAATTACTTCATCAATTAAATCATTTACAGTAATACAATTGCATCCTGGCTTGCTTCTAGATTCAAAGCTATTAACAGCTTAAAATTTCTTACTTTTAAATTCTGCTATTAAACACTAAAAAAAAAAAACATCACCACTTATATGCCCTTAAGCCTAATACAATTTCAATTACATAGCACTATATACATTCTTAGCTAATGCAACAAAATCATTCATAACCAAACAACTGCAAACTAATCTCTTTGCCTAAATTTATTTACAAACATTTCAAAAACACCAAAAACTTTACTCTTTAGCATCTTTACAAAATTCAACTGCTGTTCCTCTAGCAACCACAGAATTAACCTTTACTCTCCTTAAAATTACTAGCTTGTCTTCCAACAGCCACCTGTCTCAACTAAATCACCATTCTAAATATCCTCTTGAATATTTAAAATTCTCAAGCTTCTGCTTAAATAACCTTTTCTCTCCACTACACCCTCAAAGGTTTCCAACCTGCTTTCTAATCTCTTTATTTATTGCCTGCCCGTCTGGGCCCGATCCTTTTTTCCTTTCCAAGTTCTCTGTCCATTGCCTGCCTGCCTGGGCCCGATCCGTATTTCCTCTTGCTAAACCGTTCCTTTCAAGGACACTAACTTATCCCACTATCAATGTAGCTAGAAGGGTGTACCTTTTAACTAGCCCCCACCCTTCTGGTATCTACTATGAACAATTATCTGTACTTTCCCACCGTAGGGGCTACATTCTCATGCATATAACTTTAATTACAACATCTGCTTTCAGCCTATCTATTTTAATATTGGCTACATCTAGTATCAAACAATCTTACAGCTGCCAATATCAACACATAACACAAAATTTACAAAAATCTAATAAAGCTAACAAAAGCACTTTACAAAAGGTACTTTGGGTCACATAGGCCCAAAGCCATCCTCCTAAATTACCTAGATTTATGCCTAATAACACCATCAACTCCCCCCCCCCCTTTGAGAATACTCAACAAACCTTTTGGCTGAGTTTTCTCAAACTCTGAAAACAAAAAACAATTAAGCTCTAGAAAATTGGGGTTAGTAATGGGGGGGTAATATCATATACAATCCAATTAGGGAGGGCAACACAGGCTAAAAATTTTATCCAAAATACAGGGCGCAGCCTGTAGAATAAACCCCAAAATCCAATCAATACCACATTTTTCAGCAGGAGTCCCAAATTTCTTCCTGCCAGTGTACAATTCTTCGTTTCTTCACCAGGGTCAGTTCTCAATGTCCTTTTAGTCAGGAATTTCTGGACTTTGGCAATGTCAATAATGTAAGCGTTTTTTCTTCTTTTCCACCACCGTCGTGGTTCAGCTTCTACGGGGAAAATTACCAAAACATTATTCTGTAGTGGTTTTGCTTCTTGGAGTTGGTTTTGCTTCTTTCAAAAAAAAAGCCAATAACACAAGGGGGGCTGCAGCGGACAAGGGAGAGGTTAGCCAGCACGTCGCCTTGTCCTTTTTTCCTGCTGTTTAGAAGCACAATGGAGCGAAATAAGAAAAAATAGGCCAATCATCAGTAGTAGAATCCTCCTGATGTAAAGGGGTCTTTTTGCAGTAAAAATCATAGGTCCAAGCAGTCAGTCTCCTGGTTCCAAGACTCCTGGTTCCAGGGCTGCTAGGATCTTTGGGCAGCTCTTCCATACCTGTGAGAAGAGACAGCTAACACATTCCGTTAGTGCCTGGCAGGGTTTTGCAGCTCTCATTAGCTTTTTTGGGCCCAGTCAAGCCCCTTTGTCTAGGCTGTCCGCCAAGTCTTAGCTGTGCCGCGTCCTTGACTGGGGCCAGAAAAGAATGAGCTGTCTTCGGCTAACTCATTCTGTTCTTTTTTCCTTCCCTCCCTGGCTTCTTTTAATCTGTGAATCCTGTGTCAGAACACCCAGCTGTTGCTGCTCATACCGGAGAAGCATAACGGTTTTCCCGGCACTGTCCCAGGCTTAGACCAGCCAGCGTAGGACGCCTTCTCCAGGCTCCTGCCAAAACAACTTACTTGCTTGTAGGTCCAAACGACCTCCGGGGCCACGGCACGAGCCTCTGCCTGCGCCATGCACTCCAACATCTTCCCATCCAGGGCTCGCTTCCAGCGGAGCACCTCCTCGTCCTGTGCCCGAAGGGCGGTCGGGAGCTGGAGCCTCTCCAGCTCCCCCTCTTTCCTTAATAAGTGAGGTAGTGCAGCAGGGGAGATTCTTTCCCCCTGTCGGTTCATAATGTGCAATAAAGGCTTCTGTGTTATCTTTTCTTCAGCTGATACAGCGGTACTCATAACTTAGCCGCTCACCTCTGAGCTCAGGCGCGCCTCTCTTTTCGGACGCCCAGCGGCTTATAGCCGCTCACCTCTGAGCCCAGGTGCGCCTCTCCTTTCGGACGCCCGGGGGCTTCTCCAGCACTCCCCAACGCAGCTCCTCCGCCTGGAACAGGCCACCGACACTAGGCCACCGACACTATCATCATTCGATTCGAATCACGTCGGGGTCACCATTTGTTGCGTCTCGGTGCCTCTCAGGCGGGCACGGACAGAACCCAACAATCAATGGTCATTTATTTCTCTCCAGCATGCTCTTATATACAATTATGGCAGGCAATCAAGCAATTGCTAATTGGTTAAATAGATACACACAGGCACAGCTACAACTTCATAGGGTAATTATCATCCTGTACAACTTTCTGATTTATTATCCTGTTTACTGCCTGCTGGCAGATTGAGAACCAGCCCAAGGCCAGCATCTCACAACACAGTTTACAGCCTAATTAGCCCGTCCTAGAAATCTAAACACTTAGCTTCTAACATACCCATCTGCCAAGTTCCCACAACCAAGGGTCGTGGTGGATACTCAGTTTACGGACTATTTTTAATTCAAGATTGGATGATTGTTTAAAAGAAATGCTCTACTTTACAATGAAAACTATTGGAAAAAAATTAGGACCTGTGTTATACCAGCAATTGGACTAGACTGGGGGGGTTGAATTTATCGCTCATGAACACCGTGGGATCCACAGACTGTATCTAAGGGCTCCTCCAGAGGTGGTTGTTACCATAGCACAACGCTTGTCAACCTGTGGGCCGTGGATTCCTAGGGCTCCACAGATTGTGTCTACAATTTCCACCTCCATTCAAAATTTTGGATTCATCCACAAATGAGAAAAAAATCCACTGGTCTAGATAATCAAAATGGGCTTTGGAATCTCTGATGAAATTGAATTTCCGTTGTTTCGGCATCTCTTAAGAGAGAACACGAGTCTCCACTGTACATCAGATTGATTGTTGTGGGACCCATTGCTTCTATCCCCTCCTCGGTTTTATTCAATATCTTCATTAACAATCTGGAGGATGGTGTGGACTGCACCCTTAGCAAGTTTGCAGATGACACTAAACTGGGAGGAGTGGTTGATACGCTGGAGGGTAGGGATAGGATACAGAGGGACCTAGACAAATTAGAGGATTGGGCCAAAAGAAATATGATGAGGTTCAACAAGGACAAGTGCAGAGTCCTGCACTTAGGATGGAAGAATCCCATGCACTGCTACAGACTAGGGACCGAATGGCTGGGCAGCAGTTCTGCAGAAAAGGACCTAGGGGTTACGGTGGACGAAAAGCTGAATATGAGTCAACAGTGTGCCCTTGTTGCCAAGAAGGCTAATGGCATTTTGGGTTGTATAAGAAGGGGCATTTCCAGCAGATAGAGGGAAGTGATCATTCCCCTCTATTCAGCACTGGTGAGGCCTCATCTGGAGTACTGTGTCCAGTTTTGGGCCCCACACTACAAGAAGGATGTGGAAAAATTGGAAAGAGTCCAGCGGAGGGCAAGAAAAATGATTAGGGGGCTGGAACACATGACTTATGAGGAGAGGCTGAGGGAACTGGGATTGTTTAGCCTGCAGAAGAGAAGAATGAGGGGGGATTTGATAGCTGCTTTCAACTACCTGAAAGGGGATTCCAAAGAGGATGGATCTAGACTGTTCTCAGTGGTAGAAGATGACAGAACAAGGAGTAATGGTCTCAAGTTGCAGAGGGGGAGGTTTAGGTTGGATATTAGGAAAAACTTTTTCACTAGTAGGGTGGTGAAGAACTGGAATGGGTTACCTAGGGAGGTGGTGGAATCTCCTTCCTCAGAGATTTTTAAGGTCAGGCTTGACAAAGCCCTGGCTGGGATGATTTAGTTGGGTTTGGTCCTGCTTTGAGCAGGGGGTTGGACTAGATGACCTCCTGAGGTCCCTTCCAACCCTGAGATTCTATGATTCTATGATTCCTCATGGAGATTTCCTCCCCCAGAGCCTTCTACCATGGGTTTGACCATGGGGGTGGGATGACTTTGCCGCAGAATCCCAAGAAACTGCATCCTGAAAACAATTCAGGTCAGATCAAAACCCTCATTGGACAAAGGATCATGGTGCAGTAGGAGTGAATGGAGAGAACAAGCAAGGGCGGTGTGGAACTTTCTGTACTCTCCTACTTTCTGGAAGCCAAATTCTGCAACATGGGAAATTCACAGGGCCCAAATTCTTCTCTTACAGAGCTGTATCTTTAAATGACTGCCCTTGCCTGGTTTCTAGCCCCATCATAGCCCATGCTTATTAAAGGCTTAGGGGACAACGTGAATGCCTATTGAGCACATAGGCAGAAGTGGAGATAGAGAGTGTATAATTTAATACGTGATTGAGTTCAAGCTTCTCTGGTTGCTCACACTTCTGGGAACGATTTCAGCAACTGTTCTGATCATCAGAGAAGTTGTCCCAATGAAGGCCCCGATCTTACAAGCTGATTATTGTGGGTGGCTCACTGCACCTAGGATGAAGCTCACCGAAGACTCTGCAGGCGTCCACCTACAGGGAGCTGCCTGCAGGGTTTGAGCCTGAGAGGGTTTGAAAGGGGGTCCCCTTTCTACCTATGATACATTCACAATGCAGCTGATGTAACAGTGACAACCCAGTGGTGTGAGTAAAACTATTTGAAGGTGTAAAATTGCCAGGCAATGGGGTCAGAGTCAGTAGAAGACCCAGTGCTATCGCTAATTCCAATGGATGAATCATCTCTCTTGCGTGCGGTGAGGACTAGAAAGCAGCACATGAAAGGGAGCTGGAGGGACTCGAGTGCCCGTTGCTGGGCGACAGGGAGAGGCGGGACCCAGGCCCCGGGGCGCTCCCTCCCCACCGTACCACCACCCCCCCCCACTGCCCCGCACATGCGCAGTAGCCCACGGGTTCGGGCTCCCCCTGTCGCCGGGCTCCGGAGCTGTGTCTCGGCCCGTGTCCGCGCTGCTCCGCGGGGCCATGGCCGGGCCCCAGGTGCTGAAGCACCGGCGCACCACGCTGGAGCGGGCCGAGAAGCTCCTCTCCGGGCCCGGCTTCCCCGACTGCAACCTCCGGGGCAGGTGGGAGCCGGACCGGTCCGCCCCGCCCTCCAGCCGGGAACCAGCGGCCCGCGGGCGGGCGTCCCCGGGCCGGCGCTGCGCTCGCGCTCGGGGACGCTGGGCCGGGGGTGCGCGGGCGAGCTGCGGAGCGAGCCCCGCTGGGGACCTGAGCCGCCACCGGCCCCTGGGTCCTGCTGGCCCGGCTGTGAGCGCGGGCCGGGATCGGACGGGTCTGGGTTTGGAAAGCGACGTGGCTTCTCCGCAGTGAAACCCGCTGCTCGGGCTGCGGCTCTGCCTGAGAGTCGCAGTGAGTCCAGCCGTGCCCCGGGGCGGGGGCGATCGGGTGGGGCGTCCCCACCTACTACAGCGGGTGTCGCTGCTCCGAAAGCTTGGAGCAGGCTGCGGGGGGCGGGTGAAGGGACACTTGCAAGCTCCTTTATTGTGCGTTTAAAGGCTTTACAAATCAAAGGTGCTCAGGTGCTCTGCTGCTCTGTCTTTCCCCTTTGCTGTTTCACGCTGCAGTTAGGCTGGTCAGTTTAACTTTTCTGCTTCTTTCTCTCGGATTCTGACAATGCCTTTGGGTTTCTCACAGTGTAGGAAGGAGGTTCTCCAGAGAGATCCTCTCACAGACCCATCTGTCTTACCAACACCGCAATCTTCCTGTTATTTGGCTCTCAAATATTTAAACAAAAAGACTACTTTCATAGACTCTACAATTACTGCATCTACTCCTGGCAGCTGTCACATAAATCCTTCCTCCTGCAACTGGCTCTGCTCAGGAGGACCCCAGCATGGAGCCTCATTGAAGTTAATGGGGCTTCTGCATAGACGCACAGCCAATCCACTTAAAATAACTTGCAGGATTGGGGCCTGAATATATGCATGCCCAGGAAGCTAGATGTGAGCTAAAAAGGATTGCTGCATGTGTGTGTCCCCCTCCAATCCTGCCATGGGGCACAAAGGAGTCAGGTAGGCTGTGTTGGGTGGGAGAAAGTGGGAAGCAGCCAGCCTCAAAGCAATACTACTGTTGTCAGTTCTAGTTCCCTGCACACACGTGCACTACTCTGATAGCAGCATGGTGCAGCCACTAACCAGGGGGGAGGGATAGTTCAGTGGTATGAGTGTTGGCCTGCTAAACCCAGGGTTGTGAGTTCAATCCTTGAGGAGGCCACTTAGGGATCTGGGGCAAAAATTGGTCCTGCTAGTGAAGGCACAGGGGGCTGGACTCAATGACCTTTCAAGGTCCCTTCCAGTTCTGGGAGATTGGTATATCTCCATTTTTTACCTTATGTCACCCCCCCCCACCACCACCACCACTTGTATTACATTTAAAAAAATCCTTCAGTCCTGTTTTCCTGGAAAAGAACAAACCAATAATTGCATTGTAACCACCTTCTTCAGAACTCAGATGAATGAATGACATGTTGGGTCTAAGACTATGTCACTCTGCTGCTTCAGGAGTGGAATTTCTGTCTGGACTATACATTTCCTCTTGATGCTTTAAGTCATAATGTGACTATTGCTGCTCAGCTAGTGTCTTTAAAATCTGTACAAGTAAATAACTGTACCATGGTATCGCTATATGTAGTTCATGTGCGTTCACTTAGCGACAGATCCTCAGGTGATGTAGATTGTCATAGCTTCATCCAGTGCTAATATGCTGTAACCTTTGCTTGCAAAGGTATTTGTAAAGCGTTGAATGGGGGCTCCTATCATTTAAATAGAAAAGAACAAAAGGGAAACGTTGTTATTAAGAGGATGGTGATCAATTGTTCTCCACATCCACTGAGGATAGTACAAGAAGTAATGGGCTTAATTTGAAGCAAGGGAGATTTAGGATGGACATCAGGAAAATAATTCTAATTATAAGGATAGTTAAGGTCTGGAACAGGTTACCTAGAGAGGTTGTAGAATCCCCATCATTGGAGGTTTTTAAAGAACACCTTGGACAAAGACCTGTCAGGGATGGTCTTCTAGGTTTACTTGATCCTATCTCAGCACAGGAGGCTGGGCTAGAGGTCCCTTCCAGCCGTACGTTTCTATGATGGTGTGATTTGTGGGAAGAAAGAAAATCTCCATGGCTTGGCACTTGTGGTAGTCAAAATATACAAGGCAGATACAGGTGTTCTGAGAGAGCCATTGGTGACCACATGCCACGCTGGGCACCCAGGATTATTGTCAGGCTAATAAGCAAGAGGATCGTTAGTTTTTAAAACATTGGGTTTTAAACTGAATGTTTCTGCAATGGTGAACCACTGGGAAAAACCAAGCATGACAAAGCTTTAGCCTTCGTCGGGAGATCGGGAGACAGATCCTCGTACCTTGGGGTGATTGGCTTTATTGCATGTCATCTTTCCTGCAGGCTTTTCGGGGACACCTGCCCCCTGGTGTCTCTCTCCTGCTTCCAGACCCCTCAGCGAATCCCACGTGATGAAGCTGTCAGACAAGAATTCAAACCTGTGAAAGTTGGGGACTCCTTTGGACCCACGTAAGTACCAGCCTTAGAGGAACAAAGTGATGTGAATTGATTTTTAACTGACGTTTATTTAAATGAGGAAGTGATGTGAAGTCGCTATTGTTTTTCCCCTTGAGGGACACAATGAGCTGTGTGTGAGATTCCATTTTTACTCCCCAGGTGCTGCAGATTAATCAGTAGGACTGTGTGCAACACCTGTGTGTATGCAACTATTTTTTTCTACACCTAAAGATATCTTTAGCACTTTAACTTCAGGTTACTTGTATGCGTATTAGCTAATCCTCACAAACCCCTGATGAAGTAGGACAGAAGATATCTAATCCTCCCTGTTTTACATTTGGGAAGAAACTGAGGGATGGAGAAGTTAAGTAACCTGAGGCCTTGTGGCAAGTCAGTGTCAGAGGCAGGACTAGACTGCAAGCTAGGCACTCTGAAATCTCTTTGCTCAGCCATCTACCTCACTCTTTTGGATTCTTTCAGCTCCATGTTTAGGACTTTGATTTTGATTGATGCGTTGGGCCTATCGGTAAATCTCCAGGCAGAACAGAAGTCCTGTGATAATGCTGGGACAGTTAAAGGAGGTATCATAAATACCTGTTTCTTGGGTGTTTGTAATTTGTTATAAAAATAAACTCCAGACTAAAACTTGACCCAAGAACTCTGGAAGCTAATTACTTGTCTCTGTCCATCCTGAGCCCCTCTCCTCCAACTTGACTCCCATGACAGCAGTCCCTGTGGAATACTTCATGTTATACTATGGAGGTGCGGGGAGTGGATCTTTGAGACTTGGGCCTTCATGAAATAGGGTTGATTTCATCCCTTTTCTCCCCTTCTGAGGCCTTTCCTGCCTGGTGGGTAGTTGTTCTATCCCTGCAGTCACAATCTCTGGTCTCACTCCATGCTGGTAATGTGAGACCCCCTTTGTGTGCCCCTTCTGCTTCCAGCATGGCAGCTCCTTTGTCCTGATTTCTCTGAGAGCAGGTCAAACTGTTGCCAGACAGCTGTCTGATTCACTCGACAGCTGGCTGAGATGCCCTGGCTCTTTGGGACCTGGGTGGAATGTGTGGGTGTCTCAATCCAGTTCCTAGACAACAGGTGTCTGTACTGTAAAAGCACCTCTAAACTTCCCCCCTTGCTGACTGTCTGACTGGATGAGCCATGGAGAACAAACTGCCCGTGGATGTTCCTGGTGGGTCTGGCTTGATATGTATGGGTGGAGGCAGAGCGTGGGGTGCTTGTACTGCTGCTGACCATGCCCTATCATACCTGATCTATACAGAGCAGATCTCTGTCTACGGGGCTGTCAGTTGAGCATCTTTCACTCTTAGGAAAAAATAAAAGCAAGCCCTGGCGGGATTGTCTCCTGTGTGTGTTTGTGCATTGGTGTCTGTACATACTACGTGGTTTCCCCACAGACCTCCTTAGAGATTCTGCTGAGGCTGTAGTGTCTTGTGCATGTTAACCTTTCATAGGAAATGCTTAATCAGGAACGGCTCAACATCAGTTCAGAAGTGTATGTACCTGTCTTTCAGGTGGTGGACCTGCTGGTTTAAAGTGGAGCTTAGCATCCCCAGAGAATGGGTGGGGAAGGAAGTGCATCTCCTGTGGGAAAGTGATGGGAAGGGATGGTGTGGAGGGATGCGCAGCCGGTTCAGGTAAGAGGAAGTGTGTGTGCCAATGCTAGATCTTTCTTAGAAGTATGTCATAGGCAGTGCTGCAATCAATGCTGTTTCCGTGACATGTCCTCTGCCTCAGCCCTTTATAATGGGGCTGTCGGAATTCCCTGCCATTTGTTACATGGTTTGCATCAGACTGGATTTGAATTTCCTCTAATTATATAGCGCTTCCCTGTTTTGTGAGGTTTTTAATGCAATATTCCTGACCATTGGTCTCTGGCATGGAATACCCATGGGACTGGTATTAACCCTGCGGTTGCAGCAACTCACCAGGAGAAGCCGACCCTTTCTATGATGTTTTTAGTGTCTGTTTGATGAGGCATGGAGACATGTCCTAGGGAGTTTGAGCAAAATCTTCATTCAGCGGGGTGCTGCAAATGGTCTTTGTAGTAGTTCTACAGGCAAACAGTGAGCACAGTCTCAGTACGCACAACTCCATGGTAATCTGCCATGTGTCAGAAGGGGCCCCTCTGCTGATATGTATCAACAAGCCATGGGTTAGTGATTCTGTACTGATGCAGCATGGCAGCCATTCCCATTGAACCTGTGTTAACATCTCTGACGTGAGTGTTGTCATGGAGCTATGTTAATGTCCCTCCTCCCTGTCGTGATACACAGGGTTTGACTAAAGAAGGGGAGAAGACCAGCTATATCCTGACAGACAGCCTCAAGGATGCAGAGCCTCACAGGTGAGCACTGATGCTTGCTGAAATTCAGGGAAACCCCCACCCTGCACTGGTTGGAGGGGCTGTGAGGTACTCTTGGCACAGCCACACCACACAGGGAAAATGCCCAGGCCTCTCTGTTCAGAGCTGTGAGGACCAGTGATGTAGCATTTTCACCTATTGGCAGCTCAGCTCATGAGTTAACATCAGGCTGGATTACAATGACAAGGTTTATTGATTGCTGTGCTTCAGGGTGTGAGCTGCTCACTAGGTAGGATCAGGAAGAAATTTGTCCCACGTGGGGTAGTGTTGCACGGTTAGGTTGGTGTAGTATGTCTGTCTCTGAAGCACTGGCCACCATAAGAGACAGGATACCAGCCTAGATGGGCCACTGGTCTGGCCTGGTCCGACCGTTCCTGTGCTTTTGGCAGATCTTGTTTCCCAGTCTCTACGCAGAGAACACAGTGAGTTGCTCATTGATCTCTGGTGACTTTTGTTTCCCTTTTTCTCATTTCTACAGTCTGTCTATGTGGAAGTTGCCTGCAATGGTCTCTTTGGGGCTGGAAAAGGCAGCCTGATTGCACCTCCTGACCCTGACAAGAAGTTCACCCTGCACAAGGCGGAGCTTGTGGTCTTCAACAAGGATGTCCATGAGCAGCTGGTAGATTTTGAGATACTAGTGGACATGGCCAAGGTTAATACTTTAGTCTTCTGTCTCTTTTATTCTCCAGCTCCTCTACCTCCCTCTCTCCTCCTTTTTTCATGACTTTCCTTTGGTTTGACCTCCTTCCCCCAGCTCTCCAGCCTCTACCAAAAAGACCTGAAGCAGTAAGTATTTGCCATTGTAGCTTGTGTACAACTGGAAGTGTCTCCTTTGTCTCATCATGTCAGCTAACATCAGCAGCCTCTGAGTTCCAAAAAAGTGAAATGTGTATAGTAGGGGAAGGAAACACCATCTTTGCGTATGTATTGCCTCAGGCTACACATGTCATTGGTAGAGAGGTGGGAAGTTGGTAGGACACTGCTAATGGGCTGTCCATGTGTGCAGCAGTTCAGCGTGCTATCCATCATATAGACTCTCAGCCTGTCCGATATAAGAGTTGCTGAGCTAAGCGTCTCTCTCTTCTCACTCTTGCCCTCCCTCAGTTCCTCAGGGAGGAAAACCAGCAGAGCTTCCAGACACTATATGTGGCCAATCAGATGGTTAACCTGCTTGATGTCACAGACTCCTCTACCTTCCCTGCAGTGCGTCACCTCGCTTCTTCCATCTTCAGGCAGAAGAATGGCGAGAGCCAGCACACCATCCATGCTATGGGCCACTGCCACATTGATTCTGGTAAGAATGGGTCCAGGGGATGTGTGCTATGGAAAGGCCTGTGGTTAGTAGGGCTGGCCAGTGATGCTGGGTGCTGCCAGAGGGGAGCAGTTCTCAGGCGAGCAGGCACTGAGTGTTCTGTAGAAGTGATGCTCTGAGCCTCTAGGAGAAGGGACAGGGACATCCCAGCTATCAGCTACAAAATGTATGTAGCCGTGTCAGCCTGACTGGAGATGGTGACTTACCACAAGGCTGGAAGGCATCCTTTACAAAGGGGCATGTCAAAGCCTTCCATGCCCATTCCTTAGTTCCTTTGCCTGGCCCCTAGATTTCAAATTCCCAGTGGGGTTTTCTCCAGTCATGCTATTGTGGGGAAAGGAAGTGAGGTATCCAGACAGCCAACAGCCCCATCAGCTGAGGACTCTTCAGGACTTACAGCCATGCTTCAATCCACTGACATTTTAATAGTGTGATTTTTCCCATGTCTTCACACCCTGCAGTGGTTGATTCTTGTAAAGGCAGCACAGCTTGGATCCCAGATGAGTAGGGCCCTACCGAATTCACCGTCCATCTTTGTGAATTGCATGGTCATAGCATTTTAAAAATCTTTGTCACAATTTCAGATATTTAAATCTTAAATTTCACGCAGTTGTAAACAAAGCATGAATATGTATGGAAAAACAGCAAAATACAAACCTGTAAAGCCCTCAAGTCTGTGTTTCTCAAACTAGGGTCCCAGCCCAAAAGGGGGTTGCAAAGCTATTGTAGGGGTGGTCGTGGTATTGCCACCCTTAGTTCTGTGCTGCCTTCAGAGCTGGGTAGCTGGAGCATGGCAGCTGCTGGACTGATGCCGAGCTCTGAAGGCAGTGCCGCAACCAGGAGCAGCGCAGCATTCAGAGCTGGATTCCTGGCCAGCAGCCGCTGCTCTCTGGCCACTCAGCTCTGAAGGCAGTGCCACCAGCAGCAGCAGGTAGAAGTAAGGGTGGCGATACCATACTATGCCATCCTTACTTCTGTGTTGCTGCTGGCAGCGGCACTGGATTCAGACCTTGGTGCCTGGCAAGCAGCTGCCGCACTCCAGCCACCCAGCTCTGAAGGCAGCATAGATGTAAGGGTAGCAGTACTGCAACCTCTATACAATAGGCTTGAGACCCTCTTTTGGGTTGATACCCCCCATTTGAGAAATGCTATGTACTTGTATATACTTTTACCCTATAGTATAAAAGAATATAGTACAGGGTGAAAGTACACAAAATATCAGATTTTATGGGGGAACCCAGGTTTCATGGTCCGTGACACGTTTTTCACAGCTGTGATGAGGCTCCGTTGTGTCTTTCCAGCCAGGGGAAGGCAGCACAGAATGGGCATTGGCAGGCGACAGACTGTATGTGTATATAAAATAATGGCCATTTAAAATGGAAAGGCCATGTGGCCACAGTGAGCTCAGCCTGCTTCTGTCCCTGCAGCCTGGCTGTGGCCATACGAGGAGTCTATCCGCAAGTGTGCTCGCAGCTGGGTGACTGTTGTACACCTGATGGAGAAGAACCCGGAGTTCACGTTTGTCTGCTCGCAGGTGAGTTGTCATCTTCCGCTCTCAGGTGGGCAGCAAAACTCTTGGAGCAAAGACAGGAGGAAGGTTAGTGCATATTCTAAGGAGCATGGTAAGTGGCTGGGAGAGGGGCTGCTATGCAAGGGACTTCTCTATCCCTGGTCTCCAAGTTGTTTCTGCCATGCTCCCAAGCCCAGATGCCAGGTGTAGATTTCAGCCCAAGCCTCCTGCCTGGTAGCAGAGAGCTGTCCTGCCAGGTCTGGGACCAGTCCTATTTGAACTGAGCTCCAATGCTTGCTAAAAATTCAGGTTTGCAGCTGCTGTGAGTCAGAAGCTTTAGACAAATTGGATAATCTCTAAAATAGTCTCCGGGTGCTTTATGGTTCTGTCTTCTTTGCAGGCCCAGCAGTTTGAGTGGGTGAGGAACTGGTATCCTGGGCTGTACGCTCAGATTCAGGACTACGCCAAAGAGGGACGGTTCATACCTGTTGGCGGCACCTGGGTAGAAATGGTGAGGTCACAGCAGCCCTTCTGCATCGCCCTCTGAGTCTTCTCTCTAACAGATCAGTTACTGAGTCTCAGATGCCTTCTCTTGACATCTTCTTCTGCTCAGACCCTCAAGGGGAATCATGAGAGGGGTTTTGGAACCCAGCCCCTAGCCTGGGGAGCCCTCCCCTCTGGAAACGTAACCCTAACCCTACCGTTTGGAATACTAATGGTACCTGAAGACCACTACCCTTTAGAACCCTTATCCTAACTCAGGGACCCCTACCTTTGGGACATTAATCCTAGGCGTTGGGGCCTAACACAGTGACTCCTACCCTTTGGAAACCTAAATGTATCCTGGAGAGCCCTATACTCTGAAACTTTAACCTTCACCAGGGGAGTCCTATGCATTGGAAACCTAAATATAGTGTGAGGAGTCCTCTCTGTTGGAACCCTAATGCTACCTTGGGGAGCCATACCCTGTGGAACCCCGACCCTAGCTTGGGAGTCGCACCATCTTGAATCCTAATGCTTGCTTGGGCAGCCCTGTTACCCTAGCTCTAACCTCTGGAACCCTAACACTAGCCGGGGTGTCCTATCGATTGGAAATCTAACCTGAACTTGGGGAGCCTTGCCCTCTGGAACCCAACCCTAGCTGCAGGAGTCTTATCTACGTGAACCCTAGCCCTAGCCTTGGGAGCCCGACCCTGTGGAACCATAGCACTAGCTTGGGGAGTCCTATCAACTGGAATCCTAGCCCTGTTCCAGGAGTCCTACTCTCTGTACCCCTAACTGTAGATTAGGCAGCCTTATACCCTGGAACCATAACGCAGTAGCACCTCAGCTGTATTGTGAACACAGCTCTTCCCTTTCCCCAGACTCTGTTACCCTCCCCCTCCCCTCTGGAGGGTGTGTCAAGTCCATACATGACTGCAGTGTCTCAGCTGGGAGCTGTATGGATTGGGCCTGCCATGGGGTGCATGCTGCTGGGGTGGCCACTCTCCTTTCTCTGCTGGCAAGCGGGGCAGGAGATCTGCATAGAATTCCTCAGAGCTGCCATTGTCTCCCAGGTCGGGAATCTTCCCAGTGGCGAATCAATGGTGCGTCAGTTCCTGCAGGGACAGCGGTTTTTCCAGCAGCAGTTTGGGAAGCTTTGCTCGGAGGTATGTGTTCCTCCTTGGTGGATCCTCTGTGTGTTCCTTCTCTGTGGGGGTGGGGAAGTGATCCATGTGGTCCCTTCCAGAGCTGATATTCCCGGTGTCTCTGCTTCATTCTTGGTGGGACACGCTCACTTTGGAGTGATCTATCTAAGGTATGTATGTGGCCCATCACCGTAGTATTTGAATTCTTTCAATCTCTTTTGTATCTATCCTCATGCGCCCCTGTGGGGAAGGGCAGTGCTGCTATTCTCACTGTATAGATGGGAAAACCGACGCACAGACCAGCCCAGTGACTCGTCCAAGGTCACACATGAAGTCTATGGCAGAGCAGGGACTTTATTCCAGGTCTCCCAAGTCCTAAACTAGTGCCTGAACGGCTGGACCATCCACAAGAAATTCCAGCTGGAGGCTGCTAGGGCCTCGGATATATTAGTGCAGCGTACCTCTTCTTACCCCCCCAGTACATAGGCCTTGGGCAGTTCATATAGCACCCACTACCTAGCAATATTTTCTCCAGGCTGAGGGGCCCTGTGGAGGGCATTAGGGCCACAGTGATACGTGGCTCATTATATGGGGTATCCAGAATTTGGGCCTGTTCCCATCTCGGCTCTAGAGATGTATGGAGAGATAGGTGCACCCGACTACATTGTCTGAGAGACATCTGAGCAGGTGATGGGATTGTGTTTCTCTCTCTCTCTCGCACGTTCTGTTCTCTGCTCCCAGTTCTGGTTGCCAGACACTTTTGGATACTCGGCCCAGCTGCCCCAGGTGATGCGTGGCTGTGGGATACGATGGTTCCTCACTCAGAAACTCAGCTGGAGCCTGGTGAACACCTTCCCGGTGAGCTGGCCTTTCCTGCTGTGGGGGGTGTGCACATGTGTATGGGAATCTGCCCAGTGGGCTCGCTCCTGTCATAACTATGAAGGGAAGGGTAACAGCCCTCCTGTGTACAATACTATAAAATCCCTCCTGGCCAGAGACACCAAAATCCCTTTACCTGTAAAGGGTTAAGAAGCTCAGGTAACCTGGCTGACACCTGACCCAAAGGACCAATAAGGGGACAAGATACTTTCAAATCTTGGTGGGGGGAAGGCTTTTGTTTGTGTGCTCTTTGTTTTGGGGGTTGTTCGCTCTGGGGACTAAGAGGGACCAGACATCAATCCATGCTCTCCAAATCTTTCTGAACCAGTCTCTCATATTTCAGACTTGTAAGTAACAGCCAGGCAAGGTGTGTTAGTTTTATCTTTGTTTTCTCAACTTGTAAATGTTCCTTTTGCTAGGGGGTTTACCTCTGTTTGCTGTAACTTTGAACCTAAGGCTAGAGGGGATTCCTCTGGGCTCTTTGAATCTGATTACCCTGTAAAGTTATTTTCTATCCTGATTTTACAGAGATGATTTTTACCTTTCTTTCTTTAATTAAAACTCTTCTTTTTAAGAACCTGATTGATTTTTCCTTGTTTCAAGATCCAAGGAGGTTGGATCTGGACTCACCAGGAATTGGTGGGGGGCAAAGGAAGGGGAATGGTTAATTTCTCCTTGTTTTAAGATCCATGGGTTTGGATCGGTGTTCACCAGGAACTTGGTGGAAAAGTCTCTCAAGGCTACTCAGGGAAGAGTTATAGTACTTGGGAGGAAAATATTCTGGGGAGAGCGGTAGACAGAGTTTCCCAAATAACTCATGAACAATTTGGGTGGTGGGCAGCAAAATCAGATCTAAGATGGTAGTTAAGCTTAGAGGTTCTCATGCAGGTCCCCACACCTGTACCCTAGAGTTCAGAGTGGGGAAGGAACCTTGACAGGCCCATTCAGAGAGCTCACCAGAGATTTACATGAGGCTGACTGGATCAGGTAGTTCATTAGCCACGACAAGAGAAGATTTGGCTACTGATCACATCATGGTAAGGTGCTGAAGTATGACGCCAACAGCTTTGAAAAGTTAATGGTGGGCAACCAGAAGTTTCCTTTCAGTAGCTCCCTGGACTCGTGCGCCCCATTCTGGCTGTCCCTGCGGTGTCCCCCTGTGAAGCTGTAATAGACTCCCCCTTGGTGACATTTTGCTCTCTTCCAGCACAGCACTTTTTTCTGGGAAGGCATTGATAGCTCCCAAGTTCTGACCCATTTCCCGCCTGGCAATTCCTATGACCTAAAAGGTCGAGTGGAGGAGGTGAGCGATATGACATAGAAGCATACCCATCTGCCTACAGTCTTTCTGTCCCAGTGTACCCAGCTTGCAAGGGAATGTCACCGCCATCTGGGCTGTAAGCAAAGACTGTTGGAGGGGAGTGCCACATAGCGAGTAGGTGGGGAAAGGTGATAGGACAAGCAGCTGGGGGCTTTAGATGTTGGGGGTGAGGGATAGCTCAGTGGTTTGAGCATTGGCCTGCTAAACCCAGGATTGTGAGTTCAATCCTTGAGGGGGCCACTTAGGGATCTGGGGCAAAAATTGGTCCTGCTAGTGAAGGCAGGGGGCTGGACTCAATGACCTTTTGAGGTCCCTTCCAGTTCTAGGAGATTGGTATATCTCCAATTATAAAAAAAAAAATAATAATAATAATAATATAAATGTTTGGAGTAAAGCCCAGATTTGTCTGTCCATGCAATGTGTCAGAGCCTTGAGTTTCTATAATGAGCTGCATTTTAAAGATAAATTCATGGGGGAATGGGGAGCTGATGAGTCTCTGCAGGAGGGCTCTCAACTTCTCCAGATTCTCCTGTCTCCCTGGGCCCTGGTGGATGTGTCCCGGGAGGCAGAGCTGAAAAGAGAATGAACATGGTGAGAAGACAACAAGCTAGTGCCTGATCTTTACGCCTGCAGGGCTCTCCTTGGCTTGACTATGTGAGGGCTTGACACTACGTGTCATGTGTATACATAATTTTCTCTAGATGCTGAAAGCCATGAACAACAACAAAGACAAAGGCCGTGTGAACCACAGCGCTGCTCTCTTTGGTTTTGGAGACGGAGGAGGTGGCCCAACTCAGAAGATGCTGGACAGGCTGAAGAGAATGAGTGATACAGATGGGCTGCCCAGGTCTGGGGAGGCTCTGCTCTCTCTCCTCATCTGTCCTTCAGAGCTCAGTGCCGACTGCTGACTCTTGAGAGATTTCTGCTAACCCCTTTGGTCCTAGCATTCTGGAGAGTGGGGCTGGAGGGAGCTGATGATTCACGGCTGGGGCTGTTGCTTTCCCACTTGCAAACCATCAACTCATGGTAGGGAAGGAACCACAGGGCTCCTCGTTCCCTCTGCAGTGGGCAGCAGCTGCTAAGCCTGTCCTGTTACGATCTGCATTTCTCCCTCATAGGGTTCAGATGTCCACACCTGACCAGTTTTTCTCTATGCTGGAGAAGGAGAAGACCCAGTTGCTCACCTGGACAGGAGAACTGTTCCTGGAGCTACACAACGACACTTATACCACTCAGGCCCAGGTTACCACTTGCCCGGGATGGGAGGAGATAAGGCCGTGGGTGGAAACTATCTAGATTAATGTTAACTCTGACCAGTAGGGAAGACTTCCACTCTGAATCCATCTCCTTGGTATGCCATCATTGGCGCAATTTAGCGCCATAGTAGGACCCGATAAAGACCTTGTGATTCTCTAAAGCTTTGAGCCCATGTAATTTTCCCAGTTAGTCCAATATAAGTTATTAGGACAGAGCCCTATGTGCTACAATGATTGGTGCTCTGACTGCACCATGAAAATTAACAGAAAACTCCCATTGGCTTGAACCCTAGTGTAGACAAGACTCTTGCAGATGGTCCGTTTTGAACGCCATTTCTATTTAAGCTCTGTTCCAGCGTAGACACACCCTGTTTCTAGTTGGTCCACTTTCTAGGTCTCATGCACTGGCACAGCATTGGTGGGTTGGGGTTTTTAGCACTGCTTTTGGTTAATTCAGGTTTTCTTCTTTACAGGCCTTAAGTCTCAGCTTTAAACTATTGACAGGGTCTCTTTGAACTGTGTTTGAAAACAAGAGGGATGCTCTTGTTTGAGCCAGAGATGAGCAAAAGCTGCTCATTGGCTCTCGGGTTGATTGCTGAGCCACTGGTGGTTTTCCCTGTAGTAGGAAGGGGCATTCAGCCCTCAGTTGAGTGTGTCTCTCTGCCTGACCTCTGTAAACATGGTACAGAGAGGCTGCCACCCAAACCCTGTTGTTTCCAAAACTGACACTGCAGCATTGGGTGCTGCTATCAATTAACAGCATTGTGGGAAGTACCATCTTTCAGAACAGTTAGCTAATTTCTGAGCGACTGTAATCTCTGCTGTTACAGTGGGAGGGGCTCTGGAGAAGGTACCGTCAGGGAAAAGAGAATCTCATTTCTATTTGTGAATATATAATAGAATATTAGGGTTGGAAGGGATCTCAGGAGGTCATCTAGTTCAACCCCCTGCTCAAAGCAGGACTGATCCCCAGACAGACTTTTACCCCAGTTCCCTGAATGGCCCCCTCAAGCATTAAGCTCACAACCCTGGGTTTAGTAGGCCAATGCTCAAACCACTGAGCTATCCCTCCCCCCCCCCCCAGTGATAGATACCGTCTACATCCCGATGCCTGATATAATGTTTTGCAACAGATGCAAAAATCTCCTCTGATAAAGCTCTTCCTGTTTCCACCTACTTTGGGATCAGATAAAGAAAGGGAATGGGCAGTGCGAGCGAATACTCCATGATGCTGAAGTACTGAGTAGTTTTGCTCTGACCCAGAAAAATACTTTCCAATATCCTTCCATCAAACTGCAGCATCTCTGGAGGTAAAGTAGTTCATCCGAGTGCCACTATTGATTGGATAAAGCTGCAGTGATAATTGGAGCCCTGTGCCGATACAGAAATTTGGATCTGCATCCGTGATAATTAACTTGTATCTGACCTGCAATCCTCACTCCCCCTTCTATATGCATCTGCATCCGCACCCTACCTCACTGGTAGAGCTCTGCGCACGTACAAAAATTTGGACCAGCATCCAGTCTGCAATCTGCAAAGATGGTAAACAATGCAACCGCATCTGTGGATGCAGATATCTGCGGATATAAAGTGGATAACCGCAGATTTCTCAGGGCTCTAGCGTTAAGCACGCTCAGGTATATATAAAAAAAGCGGACACAGTGTTTTCATTAGATGAGATGGTAACAAACAATATATTAAGTAGCAAACCAAAAAGTAGCCTCGTTCATTTATAGCTTAGACCAAACCCCAGACAGTCTCTCAACAGACTGATTTAGAAGAATTCATTTTATGGAGAAGTGTCAGTTGCCTGTCTATCACAGGCTATTAGAAATACCCCTCTGGTCCTCAGGAGGCTGAACTGTTGTGTTCCACAGGCAGAGACCAGGAGACACTGAGATACCACCAATGCCCAAGGTTGCTGCCAAAGCAGGGAATTGAAGGAACAAGTATATTTGTTTCTGTGAATTCCCAAACCTGTGCCCAGGGAATCCTCCCAGAACAAGACTAGGAATACCTGGTTCAGGTGACTGCTAAGAGAGCGCAGGGCCTTCGAGCTGGCTGCACTCTCTCTTGTCTCCAATAGCAGCAGAGCAGGGTCTGGCAGAACTCACGTTTTTGATGGATGGAATGAAAGTGGGGACCTGAAGCCAGAAGGCCACAGTTACCATGTGCATGTGAGAACTGCCTGGCTGTGGCAGTCCCCGTCAGCCGTCAGCAAGATACAAAGGGCTTTGTCCTCTAGAATGAGGGTGGCATAGTTCCTTCATAGTGATACTAATCCATAGCTGTCTTCTGGTTCTTGCCTCGGTCCCTCGTGCTCAGGCTGCTGCTCCTGACTCAGTTCCATGACGTGTTGCCGGGCAGTTGTATCCAGCTGGTTGTGGAGGATGCCATGAGATACTATGCAGGTGAGGAGTGATTTGTACTTAGAGGCTTTTCCTGCCAAGTGGGTTGGGTTCATTGTAACACCCTCTGTCAGGTGGGTTTTAAAAGGTGGTGTTCCTGCTTTCTGATCTGACTCCTCAGCAGGTTTCATTGTGGGTTGGTTTTGTTACAAGCCCTAGAGGCCCTGGGGACTCCATATTAATAGGTGGTGCTCTTGGTGTTGATAATAACAAATGGGACCCAATCCGTTTTCCTCCCCTGCGCATCCTGCTTCCACCGAGGCTGGTAGGAGGAAGGATGCCCATAGTGCCCTGGGCCATGGCCCTGCTGCACCCAGCCAGTCTGCATTATGCCATTTGTCAATAACCAGAGAAAACAAGCCGCAACCATGTCATTACACAATCAGAGTCTGGCAAGCAGAGGACCCCCCCCCCTGCAGGTGGAGACTCCGTGGCCCCAGGAGCCCTGTGAGACTGGAAGAGACAGTGCATGTGAAGGATTAGTTTGAGCAGTGGGGATGGGGAGGATTGTTGGGAGGTTGCTAGAAATGGCTGCAGAGATGCATCAATTCCAAAGCTAGACGGAACCATTGTGATCATCTCACTGACGCGTAGACTTTAAGACCAGAAGGGACCCTCATGATCATCTAGTCTGACCTGCACATTTCCGGCCACAGAACCTCACCTATCCCCCTCCTGTAGTAGGCCTCTAACCTCTGGCTGATTTAAAGACTTCAGGTTACAGAGAATCCACCATTTGCACTAGTTCAGCAAGTGATCTATGCCCCATGCTGCAGAGAAGGCAAAACCCCTCCAGGGTCTCTGCCAATCTTACCTGAGGGGAAAATTCTTTCCTGACCCCAAATGTGGAGATCAGTTAGACCCTGAGCAAGTGGGTGAGACCCATCAGAGTTGGGTTTGAATTGTTTGATTTGGCAGATGTTGGTTAACCCCTTGTGTTCTGTGCCCAATTTCAGCGTTGGTCAGACTACGTAGAGCAGTACGTCAGCTCTGATTCTACCTCTCCCGAACTTCGGGAACACCTGGCCCAGGAGCCGGTTTTCCTGCCCAGGTGAGTGAACAAGCTGTGGCTGTGAAAAGTGACACACAGGCCAGAAGTATCCATGTCAGCAGAGGGAGAAAGATCTTACTCCGTCACAGTGTTGGCTGTTGCAGTCTCTTGTTTGTTTTTAGTACTCGGCCACTTTAGAAGACGTTAACCTGGGAGTAGCATATAGAGACACAGTGCTGCTGTTTATTCCAAGAGCCTACCCTGGGCTCCTGCTCTCCAGTGACTGAGAGGGGGCATAGGCCACAGGCAGCAGGGAGGTCAGAGGTTTGGGGAGTCACAAGCCCCCCCCCTTTTTTTTTGGCAATCATGTCTTTGCTTACAGAAGCTGTCTAGCTGAGTGCGGGAGGTGCTGAGTCAGTACTTTTCACTAGCAGGGAGTTGGTTGTGAAATAGCTGTGAAAGGCCCCCACTCTCCATAAACAGCTGAGATCAGTTGTGTTGGCTCATGGTAGGCACATGAGCCTAAAGGACTTTAATTTGTGACCATTCCACTCTGAGCAATACTTTGGGTTCCGAAGGGCTGGCCTGGAGCCACCAGATATGTCCAGCCTAGTGGGCAGAGGATGAGCACTAATCCCAACAGGGATTCTCTGGTTTACAGGAACCTGAGGCAGATCCGTAAGTGTCAGTGTGGTCGGGAGCAGCAGGAGAAGGAAGGGAAGGAGGGAAACAGTAAGAAGTCCATGGAGAATGTGGAGAGCTTGGACAAGCTGGAGTGTAAATTCAAACTGAACTCCTATAAGATGGTGTACGTGATCAAATCGGAGGATTACATGTACAGGAGGACCACTCTGCTGCGTGCTCAGCAGGTAGGAGTTGAGTGAAGGGAATGGGATGAGCAGCTGGTGTTTCCCTGAATCTCTTGCTCCCAAAGGGCGTCTAGGGAGAGTCAGATAAAGTTTCCGGGGTGGGAGGGGGGTTGTTCTCCTGTAACATTTAGCACTCGTCATATTACTTTGAGAACGGGACACGACACGGTTTAGTCCACTGGACGCTGTAAACTTCCTCTGACTGTTTCTGAGATGTAACCCTCCCTTTCCTCCCCCTCCATTTCCCAAACTCTCCTGTTAGAGTAGGCAGCTGTTAGCATCCTTTTACTCATTGGTTCCTTGCCTAGGGGCACCTCACATTGGTTGCTAATCCCCTTGTCAGGGTGGGTCTAAAAAGGGGGATAGCAAAGAACTGAAATGCTGAAAAGCTGACACGTGCTCTGACATTGCCCTCCATCTCATCAAGGAGCTGTGCCTTGTCCCTGCAGTCACTGAGAGTGGGAGTCAGGGTTGCTCCCGGGCAGGGGAGCACTGCAAACGAATATACCAGCTGCTTGAAAGATCTGGGTCTGTGACTAGGATAGCCGCAGTGATGTCATAATTACAGAAAGGTCCAAGGTGGATAAAAATTGGAAGGCTTTTTTTAAAAATTAAATAAAATTCCTTTTTAAAATTTCTTGTTACTTAAAGTTTTTCTTTTTAAAAATGAGCCAGTTTAAAATGAAATCAGAATTTAATAAAAAATAGTTAGAAGATTATAAAAAGACATTTAAATAACAAATAAATATGCTGAATCCATGACCCTCTCTAAAAAAAACAAAAACAAAAACACAACACTTTGAATTAAAGGCTTCTTTTCTATATAAAGAAAGACTCAGGGAAAGCATCTAACTTTTGAGGTCAAGTTTCAAAAATATGGTACAGTTGGTTAGCCTAGGTAATTTAGGAGATTGTCTTCTTTTCAAGAGACATAGGCGAGACTGGAAATTTAAGCCCCAGTTACTTTCACTTAGGCATATTTGAAAATTTTCCCAGACCAACCTGAAATGATCAGTTTAATTCACTGACTACAGTTAATCCCTCTATTGAATAAATTATTTAATTGTCAATGTGAAGCATCTTTTGATAAGAGAAGTTTGTGTCTATAACATTTAAGGTTGTCTTGTCTAATGCAAATGTATTTTATATACTGCTTTGTTTGTTTAAATTCCAGTTACCATTCTAAAGCAGATTGACACAAAATCTGAGCAAAAAGTTAATTATCTAGTAAATAAGCAATATATCATTGACCATTTTCTAACATACTAAAAGTGTTTGGTTAATAAGAATCTGAAACTATTAAGCTATATAATTGCTTAAATGTATATAGTTGTGGTGTACACTTCTAGGTAGCAAACAGATGTACCGAATCTACCGTAAAGTGTTTATTTAGTTGTAAGTCAAAGAGTTTTAATGGTTATATCAACTAATGAGTGCATCTTACTTTAAAAAAATAGCTGAAATACAAATGGAAAAGCTGATTTAAATCAGTCCACCCTGGAAATGTCACAATGCACATTTTCCCAGGACTCAGAAGTTCTGGTTGTAACAGAATAGCACAGCTATGGGAGTATGTATAGTAGTTACTGGGACTGACCACTGTGATTAAGTCGGTGTTAAACTTCAACTAAGCCTTTATAAATTACTCATAACTTTACTGAGATTCCTTTTTGGTTTGCAATTTCTTAGGCTCTGTTTCAGTCTCAAAATAACTTTATTTTAGTGGGGTGCTGTGTGCATGCACGCATGTGCTGTGAGAGGTTGGGAACAAATCTATCCATCTCAGCATCCTTCTCTTCTAATCCAGCTGGAATTCTTGCATGCACATGAGACTGTTTCTGTATTGTTTTTTTAATAAACACCTGCATTGAAGGCTGACTATAGTCTTGCATCACCTGATACTGCCATTAATCGGGGAAAAGATAGGAGAAGCTTAGCATTATTGCAGCATTAGGGTTATAATCAAGCAGTCACGTCAGAAACTTCTGGAAGTTACTTCTATTGAGTATTTAATTCTGTTCTGATGCCCATGTACTTTTGTGTGTCCCTGTTTTGCTCATTAACACAGTGTTGAATCTATGTAATAAAATATACTGCTTGTTCAGACACTGCCTCCAATTTACTGAGGCTTTCCCTTGGTCAGTCGGCAAGGTCAGTGTTTGTATTGCCAGTTCCCCGGCAGAGCTAAACATCCCAAATCTGTTGGCCTAGGGAAGTGGATTTGTTTTTGCTTTTTAAGCGTTTTGTGATCCTGAATGTTGGTGGCTGTAGCCTTTTATTTTTTTGTCTCTCTCATTTCTGTAGTCCCATGAAAGAGTGAGCAAGCGGCTGCACCAGCGGTTCCAAGCCTGGGTGGACAGATGGACCAAGGAGCATGTGACCCAGAAATGGCAGCTGAGACAAACAAGAAGGGTTGGAGGGTTTGGTGCCCTGTACCACTACCTGTGATACAGAGACTCTGCACTTTGTGAGCATTAACAAGTACCATGTCAAATACGGCACAATATTCAAGACACCGTAAAGTCCCTGAGTGAGGGAAGATCACGTGGTGTGTGTATGTGTGTGTGTATCAAGGAAAGGAGGAAGATGCCTTTCTCCCTTCACTGTGTATCTCCGTAACATGGCCAGTTGACTAGTGCGAAGCTGGTACAGTCTGTCACCAGCGGGATTCGGTTTAGGAAAACGAATCTCTACAAACCTAAGCTGGAACTGTTGCCAACAGGCCTTTGACTTCAGCGTGCACTGTGGAGGGAAGGACCCTTTTCAGAACTGAGTGATCCTAGAGAAATGCAGCTAGCTCGTACGCACCAGCAGATCTGAGACTAACTCCTCAATGGCCTGAGCTTCAAGGGAAGAGAACTGGATGTTGCATACATCCTGACCAGAGTGGTGCATTTAAAGTTACATGCTCAGATATGTCGTGAAACCCAGAGGTGCCTATCACAACTGGATTCTCCTCTGTTAGGCTGCTGCAGGTTTGCCAGGATCTCACCCGGGGTCACCCATCTGTGCAGTCCAGCTGTCGAAAACACCGTCTCCTGGATCGGACCCTCGACTCCTCCCTCCTTCACCCTGCTGGACTCCTGATTCAGCCAGTTCAGAACTGTCCTTTCTAGTGCCAGTGGGATTGTTTTGTACCTGCTTCTTTACTAGTCTTTCCTAGTGCTATGCACCAGCTTTTCACACACATACGCACACACAGCAGAAACAACACAATTTTAACATGTTCCCCTTCCTTTTTGTAAATAAATGTACATATTGTCAATTTTTTTGTTGTTTTTTATTAAAGAAAGTTTGCTTGATGTGCTAGCATAACTGTACCAGCTTCTTGTGTACCATAGTACCAGGTGGCTTGAGAGTTAGTACCTACAAACAGACCTATGGAGCCATTTATTACACTTTTTACCAAAGGGAGTTATCATTGTAGTGCTTTTGTGTGGAAACTTTTCTCTCTTTTGTAAATAAAAATACGTCTTGGTTCTTATTGAGGAAGACACTCGCTCACCCACGGCCCTGTTCCTGTTCTGAAAGGCACCATGCAGCATGCAGTTTGCAGTGCGGAGAGGGGACATTTGACCATTTTATTATTGGTTTCACAATCTGCCTCTGCCTTCTCCCCTCAATGTGTGTGTTTTGTGGTGAACATGACCATGTTCTAAGCAGCCTGTTATATAATATATATTTATGTATCTTAACTTTTAATTTTTTTTTTATTTTTTTTTTGGGTGGGTAATTTTTATCCACCTGGTCTTCCAGCTCAGAGAACCTTTGCTTTTGGGATGTGTTGCTGAGCTACCTAGCTGGGGTTGATTGTGCTTATGTATTTTCCCTCTCAGTATTGGAGAAAATATCCTAAGTACCAAACCAGTATTTCATTAGAGCGTGTGTGTGTGTGTGTGAGAAAGAGAGAGTGGCAAGGCGGGTAGGCTGTGTGACGCATTTCACTAGTGAAATCCACAAATGGGATATATATTTTTTTAAGCATAGAAGTTTAGTGCTGGCATATATTTAAGCATTGGAAGATTTTGGTTTTCAGACAAGTTGGCATGGACTTCGTAAGCCACGACAGACCCAACTGCACTGTCTCTCCTCCTCAGAAGAGGCATCTTTTCCTTGCACAAAACAATGCTGCCAGTTGTGCCCGAAGAGCTTCTGTTGTCTCAGCTGGAGAGCTGTGAATGCAGCTTTGCTGCTTTTCCAAGTCCTCTTCTGAACTCTGTTCCAGGAAGGGGGTTTTATTGTGTCCTCTTCCATTTCAAAGGTTTTACACACACTCCCCTGCGCCTCACCCAACCCTCAGGTGTTTCTTTTCAATGTATGTTAAAGCTGATCTGGAAGTGGAAGTCTGGATAATTTAGACTTTACCAGCTTGGAAGTAACAGCTGCTGCTGTTTTGTGGGTGTTTTGTCCAAGAATCTGTGCCTGCATGTTGTTTGAGCGGAATGGGGTTAACATGGCGGGATTCCTGTTGTTCAAGGTACCTAGGAAAAAAACCTAATAAAACAAGGAGATCTCCTCCTGCAGCAGGGTATTCACCTACAGCTTTCATCCCTCCCGATGTCTGACTTCTGAGCTCCAAGCTCTGATCCCAGCCTGTACAATAGCAAAGATTTCTTTTTACTTTAAATTGCTTTTTGTATTCTGTAATGTGATCCTTGGCCACCTATCCATGTGATGATTTCTATACAAATGTTGTAAACTTGACTGTAGTGCAGTATTTCCATTAAAATATCAGGGCTAATCATTGTGTATAGATTCTTCTTCCTTCTTGATCATACACAATGAGATTTTGACACACACTCTCCAGAGGGAAGGGAGGAAGATGCATCTGAGGAAATCACTCCTTTAATAAAAACAGAATTAGAGGTGGTGGGAGAAGATAGTAAACCTGGAAGTTTGATCTCTGTTTAGGACACTCACAAATGACCAATGTTTGACTTACCCTAGCAGATAAATTAAAGGGTATCGCCTCTGGATTCCAGACACTAATTTGTAAGCAATTCCCAGTCCCTGTTCAGAGGTGTGAAACTCCCTTTATTTTGTAGCAGTTGCAACATTTTGTGGTGGCGGAGAGACAATAATTAGCCACTTCTTCCCCTGGAGTTGGGAGGTCATCCTAGCTGCTATAGATCAGAACAAATAAGGAAGTTATCAGCCCTGTAAATTTCAGTTCCACTAAAGCTGCTGGGGGAAGGGGTTGACCCCCCACCCCTTGAGTCAGTCTGGGAAATGGGATAATACAATTTACCAGCCAGTGGAAATGTCCAAAAAAACACCCCAACTCTCTCCCTCCATCTTGTTAGTAGCAGGGCTGTTAAATAACAAATCAATCCTTTTTGGTTCCTTAACACATTAACAGTTGTCTTTAGCCTGATTCTCTGTTGATTTAGAGCTGTCTTCAGCACTCCCTTTGCCTACATCCAGTGCTTCGAGGTTGAGGTCTATCACATCCGCAGTCATGGTGTTTAGGCCACTAAACACGCAGCCACCGTGACGTGAACCTTGAATTTTTTTTAGCCTCAGTGGTAACACTGCACTTTATATGGCTCGGTATTTTGTGGAACAGTTTAATAGTTTTTCCTCCCTGCTTTCTGTCTCTTGCCGTTGGGTGAGGAAGCCCCATGAGGTAATTGGGTTGTATAAATACACAGGTGGAACTACCAGAAAAGCTCAGCCAGCTGTCATTGGGTATCCCAAGCCCCATGCTAAGGAGCACTGAATACAGACTGTAAGTCCATTCATAATAAGTGGGGAATCCAAGAGATGCAAATAGTGGCAATGTCTGACGGTGCTCTAAGGTACTGGAGAGCCAGACTGGTTTTCAACAGTGCTTTGAGCCTCCCTTTGAACTCTTCCCTTTTGGACTCTGAACTGGGGGATGTCAGCAAGCAAGGGTCATAGAGCACAGCCATCGCTTCTGGCCTTAGAATCTCGTCTGACTGCCCGTATAACCAAGAACTTCCCCCAACACATTCCTCTGGAACTGCAGCTTTAAAAAAATCCAAAAAAGATGTGCGTGTGGAAGTGCAGCCCACAGGCTTCGGTTCAGCTGAGTCATTCGTCCATCTCCTCCCATTCTTTGAGTTCGGAGGCTGTTGCACGTGCACACACCCCCAAAAAAGAAACAAAAAAAACCCCTCAGCTTTGCCCTGCAAAGCTGGGTCATTGGAGTACTTTCGAGGGAGCCAGAACATCTGGCGAGTGCTGTCTTGACTCAGTGAAGCTGCCAAGCGCGTTTGTGTGGCCAGACCAGGAGCAGTGAATGGTGTGCAGCTTCCTTCGCCAGCAGGTGGTGACAGGTTAGCAAAGGTTTGTGACTTCAGGGGAGCCATTCTGTGTCTCCAGGCAGTTTCTTGCTTGTCTCTGTAAGGGCTGCCACATTTTACTGAAGGCTGAAAATCTGAGGAGCCCTTTGCCTCTCTGGTGCTTAAAGCTGCAGCGCTTTCAAAGAATCTCATGTTCCTTCCTCTCCCAGGCAAAACTGCCCCCTGCCTGCCTCCCCTGGGATACATGATGGACAAGTGAAGCTGGAGAAGAGCAGGAGGCTTGGACCGCCCGCCCTGCTGTAAGTCCCAGCTGAGGGGTAGTGCTGTGCTGGGAGAAGGGGCGGGGGGAAATCGGGGAGGGGTTCTATGGGCAGGGGGCAGCAGCCACATCACATGGTGGCTGGGAGCCAGAACCCAGTTGGAGTGACCTGTAGAGTGTAGGAGCAGGGAGAAAACCCTCGGGGCTGGTTCTGGGGTATCCTCTCCCCAGCCATAGTGTGAACCTCCCTGCCCCGTGAGGTGTTGCCATCCTGGCCTGGGCAGGAGCCATGGCTGGTCAGCAGGGTCTGGGAGTCAGAAGTGAGTTGTTCCTGGCAGGCTGGGGGCAGTGGCAAGCAGGGAGGGGGTGGACTCCACAAGAGGGAGGGAAACAACCTCCCATGGGAGACCCGGCTGCTGGAGGAGACTTTCCCCCTACTCCCTCCAGAGCTGCGGTGCCGCCGGCAGGGACTCTGAGCCGCCCCAGCCAAGGGCGAGGCTGGGGGTTGATCCGAGCCTTATTTGGTGCTAATTCTGCAGAACCCAGATTGGTATATGCCAGGAAGTCATGTTGCAGACCCAGCACTAACCATCTTTCCCAAGGATTGCTGCCAGCCCCCTGCAAGTGGCAGCTCCAAGAGCTCCTGCACGCACAGAACAGCTGACCCCCCCACCCCGTCCCAGCCCCAGCTATGCTCATGGGGATACGAAATTCTAGCTCTGAGCCTCCCTGCCTTCAACAGCTGATCATGCCCCAAAGGGCTGTGCCAGAGCTGAGGAAACAGAGCCAGGTGCTGAGGAAACACATCCCAGGGCTGGAGTGTGCAGTCCAACCCCTCCCGCGCATCACGGGCATTAGTTCTTCTTCGAGTGCTGTCCCTGTGGGTGCTCCACTCTAGGTGATGGTGCGTCCCGGCGCTGTCGATCAGAGATTTTCGGTAGCAGTGCCTGGTTGGGGCGCATGCACCCAGATGGTATCTCCCGTCTAGTTGGAATCTTCCTGAGTGCGTGCGCCCCACACCCTCCTCAGTTCCTTCTCAACCGTCCTCGGCTGAAGACGGGACTCGGAGCAGTGCTGCCTTCTCTTCCCTGGTATCTATAGGAAACAGTAACAAAGAACATAGAAATAATTATTAATTACTTCCCAGTTGTTTCCCTTCCTTTAGTATAGTTACATAGTTAGTTACTTAGTTTAAAAAAAAAATCACTTCAGACTTGTCTCTCACTGAGACACTCTCCCCTGCCATTTCTAATTTACAATGCCAGGGGCTTCAGGATTCAAGAGGTGTGTTTTCTGGCAGGACTCCATACCAAGGTTGGATGGGCACTCACATTGTGTGAAGTGCCTCGCGGAAGCCTACATCCCCGCAAAGTGCCTCCACTGTATGAGCCTCGAGTTGAGGGCTCGGCGCGACAGAGACCTGCGGCTTGAAATACTTCTCATGGAGAAATCCCCACAGCCGCTTTTGGAGATGGGGAAAGTTAAACCCACTCCCACATCCTCCCCAGCCAGATCGGAACCGGCGGGGAGCGTCGCTTCACCCTCCCTGGAGCGGAGGCACAAAGCGCAACAGTCTCACAGAAGAGAGACTGACAAGGGTAGGGGGTCTCCTGCGAGATCCCTACCCTCTGTGCTGACAGCAGGAAAGACAGCTGCCTCAGCCTCCTCTAATGCCTCAGCAACGGCTCTGACAGAGCACAGAGGCAGGGACCCTACCTCCCGCGCCGGGAAGGTACTTCTTAATTCGGTCCCCTCAGCGCCACAAACGACCACGGCGCGGACACTTCAGTCCTCCTCGGCACCGCGAACAGCCGCAGCACCGGCACCGCGTTCCACCTCGGCACCGACAACGGCTGCGGTGCCGGCAGCGCTTTAGGCACCGGCAGTGAAATTGACAAAGGCACTCACAGCGCTGTCAGTTTCAGTGCTAAAAGCAGCCGTGGTCCCGCCAGCGCTCTGCCTCAGCAGTGGCGCTCTGCCTCAGCAGTGAGCGTTCGGCACCGGCAGTGAAATTGTCAAAGCCACTCAAAGCGCTGTCAGTTTCAGCGCTAAAAGCAGCCGTGGTCCAGCCAGCGCGCTGTGCCTCAGCAGTGAAAATAGCTGCGGTGCCGACAGCGCGATCAGCCTCGGCAGGGCGAAAAGCGTCGGCACCCAGCCACTCTTGTACCCACGCACCAGCAGCAGACCCCTACAGGGCACCTCTAAACTCACTACTAACGAGCTACAGCAGAGAGCAAGCTTAGCTCAGCCTAGGGAGCAGTAGCAACAGTTTCTTACTCAAAGTGACCTTTTAGTGCCACTTGAGCCTCACTCCGCTCCTAGATACAGAGGACTCTTTTCTTGAACCGCCACTTTCTCCTGAACTGGCTCTCACTGATGGTGACCTTGAGCTACAGCAGCAAGCGGAGTTCTCCCCTCCTGCTTCTCTTCCACAGGCACCTTTACCACCTCAGGTCACGGATCAAGTTCAGCAGCCTCAGTTTCCTTACTTTGCCTCCCCCTGTGGGTGGCACCTGGGTTCTCCTATCCTATGCCTTGGCCTCAATGGTACCCGTGGCAACATCCTCCTACCAATCATCCTCCGTCTGTGCCTCAATCTCCTGCTCCATCCACTTCTAGGGTGCCTGAGCCCCCTCCTGACTCTGGGAGTTACGCACCATCTCCTGACTCGCCTAATCTTAACTCTCCACTAGTCTCAGATGAAGCCATCCTCCCTTCACCTCCACAGACCATGGATGACTGCAAACAGTTCCAAGAACCTTTTAGGAGGGTTGCACTCAGCCAGGATATTCCCTTGGAAGAGGTTCAGAAGAAGCAACACAAACTCCTTAAAATCCTTCAACCATCTGCGCCCTCGAAAATCGTGCTCCCTATAAATGAGGCACCCATGGAGCCAGCTGACACTCTCTGGCAAACCCCAGCTTCTCTGGTACCAACTTGCAAGAAGGCTGAACGTAAATACTACATTCCTGCAAAGGACGCAGACTTCCTATTTTCTCATCCACCACCGAACTCTATTGTCATCAATGCACTTGCACAGAGGACCAAACAGTCACAATATCGACCCACTCCTCAAGACAAAGACCTTAGACGCCTTGATGTCCTGGGCCGCAAAGTTTATACATCCTCTACGCTATAGTTCAGGATTGCTAACTATTCTGCCCTCCTCGCCAGCTATGATTTTGATAATTACAATAAGCTTTTCGATTTGCCTCCTACATACCAGAGGACAGAAGAGCAGACTTCAAATCAATCCTGTCTGAGGGACAACTGATCTCCAGAATGGCCCTACAGGCATCTTTAGACACGGCGGACACAGCAGCCTGTACTACTGCAACTGCTGTGGTTATGCGCAGAGCCTCATGGCTCTCTGCGTCAGGCATTCCTAAAGAACTACAGACTAAAGTGGAGGATCTCCCCTTTGATAAGGACAAACTCTTCTTCCCCCCCCCCAAATATATATATATATAAAAAAAAAAATGAACTCCTCCACACCATGAAGGATTCCAGAGCGACATTGCGCACCCTGGGCATTCACCCATCTCTTCCCAGGAGACAGCGATACCAACCCTACCAAAGACCACGCACACATCAGTACTATCGCCCTCAATCCAGACAAAACCGAAGTCAAGCAACCACTCTCCGTCCACAGGGCAATAAACAACAGTTTTGAAGCATTGGTCGAGGGTCTGCACGACCACCCTTTGATTCCACCACTTACTTGTCCATTTGGCCACCGCCTCCAGTATTTCCAACATGCCTGGCAGCAGATCACACAGGACCGCTGGGTCCTCGAAATAGTTCAGACTGGTTACTCCATCCCTTTTATATCCTACCCTTCTCACGAGCAATTACTTCGCACAGAAGTGGCTCACCTTCTGCAGCTAGGTGCAGTGGAGCCTGTGCATCTGCAACACCAGAGGACAAGTTTCTACTCCCAATACTTTCTAACGCAGAAAGAGACCGGAGGATGGAGGCCTATACTAGACCTACGCTGACTGAACAAATTTGTGAGGATACAAAGATTCAAGATGGTCACACTGGGCACAGTAATACCTGCATTGGATCAAGGGGACTGGTTCACAGCCCTCGACCTACAAGATGCTTACTTCCACATATCAATTCATCCAGCTCACAGACACTTCCTACGATTCACAATCGGTCAGGATCATTTTCAATACAGAGTTCTTCCTTTCAGACTTTCCATGGCTCCAAGAGTTTTTCCAAGACCCTAGCCGTTGTGGCTCACCTCCGCAAACATGGGGTCACACTTTTCCCTACCTGGATGATTGCCTCATCAAGGGCGATTCCTATAGCGACACACTTCAAGCGCGCCTCGCCATCTCCCTCTGTCACAGCCTAGGTCTCCAAATAAACATCCAAAATCCACCCTGATACCCATGCAACAGATAGAGTTCATTGGAGCTCATCTCGACTCAACCCAGAGCAGGGCCTCGCTCCCATACAACAGATTCCTCGCTATCACACAGCTCATACGCACGCTCTCTATTCATTACAGGCCACAAGACTGGTGGTCTCCATCAGAGACGCATCTACACATAAATCTCCTAGAGCTCAGAGCAGTGAGGAGAGCATGCCTTCACTTTCTTCCCCTCATAAAGAACAAATACCTGCGAGTCTTAACAGACAACATAGCATGTATGTATTACATAAACAGACAAGGGGGAGCCCGCTCACATTCCCTCTGCATGGAAGCCATTCGACTATGGAATTGGTGCATACAACATCAAATACAGATCATCGCCTCCTACCTACCAGGCTGCCACAACACTACTGCCGCTGCACTCAGCAGGCACTTCTCGACAGAACACGAATGGGAGCTGCACCCCGCAGTACTCCAACAACTTTTCTCCCACTGGGGCACCCCGTCAATAGAGCTCTTCGCCACGACCCGAAATCGAAAATGGCCCCTGTTTTGCTCCAGGGCGGGACTCGGGACTGCATCCCTAGGAACAGCTACCTCCTCTACGCCTTCCCACCTATCCATCTACTACAAAGGATTATTCGGAAGATCGCGGATGACAAGGCCCAGGTCATCCTTATTGCCCCGGCTTGGCCAAGACAGACGTGGTACTCCTACCTTCTCCTCATGTCCTCCCGTCACCCATGGGTTCTCCCCAACAGGCCAGACCTCCTTTACCAGGACAATGGACGAGTCCTTCACCCCCAGTTCCAGAAGCTCCACCTCACAGCCTGGTTCCTTCATGGTTCCAAACCCATGAACTAGCCTGTTCCGAGCAAGTCCTATATGTCCTCTTGCACAGTAGGAGAGACTCCACTCGTAAAACCTACCTTCAGAAATGGAGGCGCTTTGCTCTTTGGTGCTCACATAAACATTTAGCACCCAACAACGTGACCCTTCCTAATATTCTAGATTACCTCCTCGAACTAAAACAGGACGGACTGTCGCTAAGCTCCATCAAAGTGCACCTGGCGGCGCTTACCACCTTCCATGAATTATTGGATGGGTACTCACTCTTTACACACCCCACCATTAAACGCTTTCTCTCTGGCCTGCAAAATCTCTACCCTGAGATTCACTCAACAATGGTTACATGGAATCTTAACCTCGTTCTTCATGCTCTCATGAGACCTCCATTTGAGCCCTTGGCTACCTCCTATGATCTACATATGTCCATGAAGGTGGCTTTTCTAGTTGCCATAACATCAGCAAGGAGAGTTGGTTAAATGAGTGCCCTGATGGCCCACCCTTCATACACAATCTTCTCTAAAGATAAAGTCACTTTGAGACCACATCCTAAATTTCTTCCTAAGGTGGTATCAACCTTCCACCTCAACCAACCTATATATTTACCTACTTTCTACCCCAAACCTCACAAAACTCCATAGGACGCAACCCTGCATACTCTCGATGTCAGGCGAGCAATTGCCTTTTATTTAGGCAGGACTAAACCATTTTGCAAGTCTCCACGACTCTTCGTTTTCATTGCCGAAAGATCAAAAGGCACAGCTATCTCTAAACAACATCTATCCAAGTGGATCTCTGACTGCATCAGATCCCGTTACCGGGCGAAGAATCTTCAACCACCCGAAGGCATTAGAACTCATTCCACTAGAGCCATGTCGGCATCCATTGCCTTCCTACACAACGTTCCCATTCCTGATATCTGCAAAGCGGCTACATGGTCATCTGAACACACGTTTGCAAAACACTATGCTCTAACGCAAGACACCACGGCAGACACAATAGTAGGTCATACAGTACTATCTTCAGTACTCCCTGCCGTATCTCCAAAGTCCCACCAACCATAGTGGGTACTGCTACACGTTCACCTAGAGTGGAGCACCCACAGGGACAGCACTCGCAGAAGAGAAAGTTACTCACCTTGCAGTAACTGAGGTTCTTCGAGATGTGTGTCCCTGTGGGTGCTCCACTCCCCGCCCTCCTCCCCTCTACTTTGGAGTACTGAGATGACTCTCCACGGTAGAGAAGGAACTGAGAAGGGTGTGGGGCACATGCACTCAGGAAGATTCCAACTAGACGGGAGATACCATCTGGGTGCATGCGCCCCAACCAGGCACTGCTACCGAAAATCTCCGATCGACAGCGCCGGGACGCACCGTCACCTAGAGTGGAGCACCCACAGGGACACACATCTCGAAGAACCTCAGTTACTGCAAGGTGAGTAACTTTCTCTTCTGTCAGTGGCTGACCCTGCCAGCTGCTCACTAGGCAGAACCCAGCCAGGTGCTGAGCAGGTATCCCAGGCCTGGTGCTTAAATACCTGTAGAGGCGGCAGTCAGCCCAAGAAGGGTGGGCAGGGGGGTTGGCGTAGAGTCTCAGGCTGAACTGCAGGCCACAAGCGGAGCCAGTGTCACGTCTCACAGCCCCAATCCACAGAACAAGAGAGGACTAAGGCTGCTGCAGCCAGAATTTCCTTCACTCCGGCTGCAGGGCCTGGGCTCGCCCAACTTGTGACCCTGGCTGTCAGAAAACTCCCCAGCTCCCTTTTAAAACCGATTCTCCCTTCCCCCCATCACTGTCGAGGACAAACTGCGGGGATCAGCTCTTACTTAGGGAGGGGGAGTTTGAGCTCCTTACATTGGCTCTGTAGTGAAGCGAGCTCCTAACCAGCAAGGTCATGTGAAAGTAAAATGAATTATATTGTAAAAATAAGAATGGATTAAAGAAATGGTGTATGTACCTTTAAGCAGAAATAAGAAATGTTGAAATACAGGTGCCAGGAAAAGAAACATTAGGCATAAACAATGGTGCTAATGGCAAAACATTAACAGACGATCGGTAATAGTTAGTAAGGAAATAAGATATGCATGCCTAGCCCAGGTAAACTTATCTGATTCTGCTTCCTTTGTTATCTTGTTAAGTTCTCACCCTTTTATCTGTATAAATAAGATAGTTTGTGTCTTGCGTGGTGCTCACATTATCTGGGTGTTGTTAGCAGAGCGCTGTGCTAATAAAACAGAGTGGTTTGACAAACTGTGAGTCCTGAGTCTAACTTTGACAGTCACTAATAATAGCAAGAGGCAAGAGTTTATTTGAAATGAACAAATTGTTTAAAAGAGGCAGGGTGGGGAGTAAACAGAAGCCTAAATTGCAGCAGATAGCGTGTAAGTGGGAAAGTAGAAGTGCTGAGATGGCTTGTGAAGAGCAAGTAACTGAAGGGATTTGGGGCTGGTCTACACTATGGGGGAAAATCGATCTAAGATACGCAACTTCAGCTACGTGAATAACATAGCTGAAGTCAAAGTATCTTATATCGAATTACCTACCGTCCTCACGGCGCGGGATCGATATCCGCGGCTCCCCATGTTGACTCTGCTACTGCCGTTCGGGTTGGTAGCGTTCCGGAGTTGACAGGAGCGCGTTCGGGGATCGATATATCGCGTCGATCCCCGAGAAATCGATTGCTACCCGCCGATACGGCGGGTAGTGAAGTCCTACCCATAGACAAACACTAAAAACACTTTATGGAGATCAGAAGCCTGTGAGCAATTAAAGATGACAAGGACATTGCTGAGAAGCTAATATTTTTGTGTGTTCATCTTCTGCCTTTCTCACAGAGGTTGTTGGACAGAGATCTGTCCCAGACTGGTTCTCTTCTATTTACAGAGGTACCATCGGGGCTTGAGAGAGTAGCAGAGGCAGTCCCAGACCAAGCTGATAATTTACAAAGTAACCCCCCCCCCCACTTCTTCGAGAAGGACTTCATCCTGCTCTTAGTAGTATACAGGCGCTACTGTCAGTCAAAGTCTAACCCCACCCCTTGCCTCTTAAACTCTGCCCACCTATCACCAGAAGTCCTGCCCCATTTGACCCCTCTAAGAGCTCCTCCCACTGTCCTCTACCAATCAGGATGGGTTTCACCCCCATAGGACCACCCCGAGAGGATATTTAACCAATCAGGGGGAGTTCAGGGCTGGGTGACCCATCCGGAAGTGGTTCTTGTGACCCCTCTAAGAACTCCTCCCACCACCCTCTACCAATCAGGTTGGGTTTCAGCTGTTGGGGACCACCCCCAAGAGGAGATTTGACCAACGAGGAGGAAGTCCGGGGTGGGGTGATCCGTCCGGAAGTGGTTCGTGTGACCCCTCTAAGAACTCCTCCCATCGCCCTCTATCAATTGTGATGGGTTTTGGACACATAGGTCCACCCCAAGAGCAGATTTGACCAAAATAGGGCAGGTTCTGGGACTGGGTGAACTGCCCAGAAGAGGGTGGTGTGACTCCTCGAAGAACTCCTCCCAGTGCCCTCTGCCAATCAGAGCACAGAACCATCACCCCATAAGTCCTAGTGTCAGGCAGAAGAGGCCATCTTTTACCAAGATCGTGTGTTTTAGAAATCGTAGAAACATGGACTCCTTCACCACCCCTATGAGAACTTCGGACTTTGTTTTAGCCCCAAGAGTTTTCGACCATCCACGGAGAAAGCGCTACCTCAGCGACAGTTCCGAGGAGGAGGTAGGAGCGATTGAGGTTACGCCGTTGATGGATACGCCGGAACCCAAACCGAAACCCAACTGCTTGTGAGACACCCCCCCAGAGGAGGAAGGTGAGGTGAACGGAAAAGATGTCGCACAGGTAAATGAATGATTAGGAAGTGACAGATGATGATGGGGTGTAATGGGTTAGGAACCAGGGGTTGTGTGAATCTAAAAAACAAGCAGTGGGAACTTGTTTCTTGTCTGAAAATCTCTCAACAGCTTTCTAGAGGCCCCGGACAGCATTGCATCAAGCAGCAAAGATGAACTGGGCCCACCTTGTTTTTGCTCAATGCCGATAAAAATTGTTGAAGTGGACTCCGAGGATGACAGCTATGTGTTTAACAGGAGGCGTGGCATGGAACTATCTGAGCCAGTGCCACGTTGTGAGCGTAAAAAAGTCACGCGGACTATTGTACAGGCTGCTGTTTATGCTGTCCTTAAATACTGCCTTAGGGAAAAGCTTTTTGAAGATTGTGAGGGCTGTGTCATAGATGCGCCAGCCCAGTGGCACCATGACAGTATGACTTGGACTTCAGTGGATATAAACTGCAAGTTCCGGGGCCTGTGTGCTGAGCTGTGTTTGGAAAGCTTATTAAACACTGTTATTGCCATAGGTTATGCTATGCAATGTCTGTGCCTGACCCAAGAACATTTAGCGCAAGGGGTGACCTTGTTAAATGCTGTGCAATTCAGTGGAGACCCTGACCGTGTTTTAAAGAAAATGACCAAACTGGAAGATGGCTGCTTACAGCGTTATATTGACCGTTTAGTCCGCACAAAAAGTTACAGAACCCTGCTTAAGAAAAAGACCATTTGTAAGAAATCTAAAAGGATTAAGTTAGAGAATGGTGAGGGTAGCTGTAAATTAAAAAAAAAATTGAAAAGGACTTTGTGACTATCTGTGTTTCTGTTAGAAGGTCTCTGGCCCTTAAGTGAGCTAAAAGTTTTAATGAGCATCTTAGTTTGTTTTCAAGGAGCTGTATGTTTTTTAAATAAAAAATAAATAGTTTGTGAGAACGTAGCTCTTGTGTTTTTGTGTAAAAGAGAACCATTTACAGGAAAAACCTGAACTGTATGTTGTGGGAGGGAAAAATCCTAAAAATGTGTTTACAATAAAACAAAAAACAAAAGAACCCCAGAACAAAACAAAAAAACCCCAGGGATGGTTCAGACATGTATTTGAGTACAATAGAGCTGACTTATCCTGTTGAGCTGAATGGTTTTAACCACACCCCCACTGAATTAGCCAGGGTGACTGTGATTACTCACTCTTGTTGTCATAGGGTTAAATCTGATGGGTGTGCACCCATGGTAAGGGGGTGGATGGGTGAAGATGGTGAATTCTGATTAATATGAAATGAAAGAAAACCTCAGGAATTCACAGATGCTATTGGACAGTTTAAATATGGCCCAGAAGCTGGTGGAATGCTATGGGTCCTTCTTTCTAGAACCCCACCAAACGTTAAGCATGAAAGAAACATGGTTTAAAAAACACAAGCCCCAATACATTCCTTGATATCTGCAAAGGGCCCCCACGTGGAAACGTATTTTAACTAAAAGAAAAAAAAGCCCAGTTGTGCAGACCCACCCCACCCCAGATTGCAAAAGGGAATGCTAGGGGAGGGCTGCCTAAAGTCCTTAAGTATCTATTATTTCTGAGCTGTGGTGATTAAATTAACCTGCTAACTACTATTTTGAAATGTGTTTGAAACAAAGTGTTAGGACGGTATAAAAACCTCAGGTATTTTGGAGACTGTCTTTTTCAACAGAAACTCTCTCCAGTTGCTGCTGGACTGTTAGAGGAGGAGCTTTGTTCCCTGTTTTTAACTCTGACAATATATATTATATAATGCCACTCTTTGGCCATGCTGTGTTACAAAATAATGGTGCCTATCTTTATTGCAGTGTGATCTGTTTAGCATGGAACCAGTAACTTGAAGCTGCATTTCACAACTAGGCCAAGGTAAAAAAACATTTTTCACTATATTTGTGCTTCATACTGTTAAATTAAAACCAAACAAACAAACAGAAAAACCACTTCAGGTATTACACAGGTTGTATAGGGATTTGGGGATAATACTAACTAACATTTTTGCTTGTTCTTTAACCTGAAGGCCCAAACAAACGTGGGGTGGGGGGGAGCAGAACAACCATGTGCCTTTTAAATGCATGTGGGTTTATTAAAAAGTATTTGGTTGCAAACTTGGTTTGGTGTGTTTATAAAGCTGCTGTTTTTGTGTGTGAGAGAGGGGTCTGTGCAAGACATAGGTGTGGGGTTTTTAAAAAGTATTTCGTGGCAAACTTGGTTTGGTGTGTTTATAAAGCTGCTGGGGTTTTGTCTATGTGTGTGTGTGTGTGTGCGATAGGGGGTCTGTGCATTATATAGGTGTGACGGTTTGGATCACAGAAACCCCCTGGGAGCTGCCACCTGATGTGCCCAGACTACTTCTAGCCCTGCTTTCTCTGCCAGCTCAGGACTCCAGCACCCTGTCTTGCTGAGCCAGACTCTCCCGTCTGCTCCAGCAAAGACCCAGGGTCTGAATTACTTGCCCCACAGCTGCAGGTTTACCTGAAAGGAGCTCACAGAAGCGTTCCTGTCTTTAACACTCAGATGCCCAACTCCCAATGGAGTCCAAACCCAAATAAATCTGCTTTACCCTGTATAAAGCTTATACAGGGTAAACTCATAAATTTGTTCACCCTCCATAACACCGATAGAGAGAGATGCACAGTTGTTTGCTCCCCCAGGTATTAATACATACTCTGAGTTAATTAATAAGTAAAAAGTGATTTTATTAAATACAGAAAGTAGGATTTTAGTGGTTCCAAGTAGTAACAGACAGAACAAAGTCAGAAGCAGCAAAGAATCCTGTGGCACCTTATAGACTAACAGAAGTTTTGCAGCATGAGTTTTCGTGGGTGAATACCCACTTCTTCGGATGAACAAAGTCAGTCACCAAGCAAAATAAAATAAAATGCGCAAATCTATGTCTAAACAAACCGAATACAGATAAGATCCTTAGCAGTTGCAGAATGCCCCCTGTTACAGACTAATCTCCTTTTACTTGGGTCCAGCAATCATTCACACCCCTTGCACACTGTCCTTTGTTCCAGTTTCTTTCAAGTATCCTGGGGGGTGGAGAGGCTCTCTCTTTAGCCAGCTGAAGACAAAATGGAGGGATCGTCCAGGGGTTTAAGTAGACTTTCTCTTGTGGGTGGAGACTCCCTCCTCACTCCTATGCAAAGTCCAGCTCCAAGATGGAGTTTTGGAGTCACCTGGGCAAGTCACATGTCCATGCATGACTCACAGTTTGTACAGGTAGCATCCATTGTTTACATGCTACCTTGAATGTCCTCAAGTAGACTTCTTATGTGGCTTGGAGCATTCCAAGATCCATTGTCCTTTAAGTGTTTCTTGATTGGGTACTTAATTTCAACATTCCTTTCTCCAGGAACTGACCAAATGCTCTACTAAGGTTATTTAGAAATCAAGCCAGTACACAGCCAATGTTCATAACATTCATAACTTTGAATACAAAAATGGTACATGCATACAAATAGGATTAAAAAGACAAGTCAGCAAAAAGACTACCTCAGAGCCCATGCAGGCTATCACATTTACAAATAATGGTCCTCACTCTGCCAGGCACCCTCCCAATCTTAATTCCCCTATCTCCGACAACCCTGGGCAGCGCCGACCCAAGGAGACCCGTAGGAACATGATTTGGAAGGAGCTGGTGAATTTAGGGGAGGATATGGGAAAATATGATCGCCAGCCCCTCAGCATCCTGATTAATACTTTGTCTCAGGTCATGTGGAAAACGGAGTTAATGCAGGGAGCTCCCCCACAACCCACTGCCCCAGTATGGAAGGCATCCCCCACACCCACTCCCTGTCAAAGCCAGATCCCTGTCCCCTCTTCTGAGTGGAGGCTCTGGGAGATTGACAATCAGTAGGGGAGCCTGGTTCCCCACGCGCCTCCCCAGCTGATCGCAAGACGTCAGTGCGACGTATGGAGGAGACCCACTGTGAGGGCTACAGTGGGGAACCCAGGTCTGTTAGCCCAATTGCTACTGGATAGGATCTCCGAAGGGAGACCCACCACTAAACAGGTTCAGCTCAACGGGTATGAGGGAGAAACTGTCTCCCATGGTTGGTCTCTTGGAAGTGGTGATTTGCCTGTTAGAAAAGCCATCCCAATCTCCCAGTGTTTGTCTGTGAACAGTCATGTGGTCTGTGACAAGGAGAAGGGAAGGTGAAACTGTTTGTCTAGTCAGAAAAGCAGTTTAACTGCTGGGGAAGAAAATGTCTCCAATCTTCTGTCTGTGGAGCAGGCAGAAAGTACCTCTCAGTTTATGCTGATGGAGGATTTGTCAGTTGTGCCAGATGTGGTTCTGAACTCAACTAAAACCCAGGAAGGAAGTGTTCCTAAGCCTGTGTCTGTTGGGGGTAATGACTTGCCTATAGAGGGAGCTACCCCAATCTCCAAACGTTTGTCTGGAACAAAGGGGAGGAAATTCCAAACTTTGTGAATGTTAAGAATGGCAGTTTATCTGTTGCGGGAGAGTTTGTCTCCAATCTTCTGTCTGAGGAGCAGACAGAATGTGCCTCTCGGCTTATGCTGATTAAGGATATGTCAGTTGTCTCAGAAGTTGTTCTGGACTCAAGTGAAACCCAGTAAGATGTTTCTGTAGAGCAGCCCCTAACTACAAAGGGAAAGGACAAAATTTCTGGGGAAAATGAATTGTTGCCTAAAAGTGCCCCTGAAGGAATAAACCCTCATGCTAGCTTTTGCAAGCAGTTTGCTGCAACTGAAGGGTGTGGAAGTGAGTTACCTAAGTTAGCTCAGAATGAATCATTGCCTGTAGCAAGCAACAGTGTAGGTGCTGAGAAATTTGGTTCAGTTTCTAGTTGCCAAAGTTTCTCAACTGTGTATAAATCCACTGACTTTATTTTAGAAAGATCCAGGGTGGAAGCCATCCCTACTAAAACTAACACTGCCTCTGTCACTGCTAAGCAGCTCTTTACACACACCTGGGATGGCCACTGCTCGATTGTGAATAGGGCCAGCCCCAGTGTTTTTCAGGTAGAAATCCTAAATGGGAAAAATGAAAAACCCTGGCGGAAATGGTTTCATTCTTCACGGCTCAAAGACTGGAAGGATAAACCACCTGACCCGCAAGACTGTCTTCTCTATCCTGTTGGCCACCCTTCTTGGCCAGCAAGAAGGAACAGCTTTGAGCCATTGGAAAATACGCATCGAGTGGGCTGGTCAGTGCCTATCCCAATGTTAAGACAGGAAAAGGCCAGAAAAGTTCTTCACCCTGCAATATTGGTCCCAGATTCTCCCAGTATATACGGGCGGGAGTGTGGGAATTTTCTCTCTCTTCTCTGCCCCCTCACAGGTCCTGTACACGAGCCTTGACATCATTGTCATTGGAACTCAGACACTTCCGTTCCGTTACCCAGAGGTGAACTGCAGCTGTCTCTGATCACGCCAGCAAGCAACAATATCGCACGGTTCCTCGGAAACTGGGAACCGCTGAACTGGACTTTAGCTGGACGTGACTTGATTCAGCAAGGTCCCCCAGACTGGGTAGTTCCATTAAAGGGCACACATTGTGACAAGCTCATGCCAGCAATTTGGGCATATTGCTGTTTTGGGGGGATTTTCTGAGCCCAGTTTGTACAGAGTGGAATTGGGCCAATAACAAAAAAACAGTTTTAAATTTCGACCCTCTGATTACAAACCTTGCTTCCCTCCGACATTTAAGAGCCCCAGTTTCAGGACCCCGTGTGTTGAAATTCGATCAACAAGAACATTTGGTTCTTCAACCTCAGACTTCTCCGAAGGAGGTTCAAATCCACTTAGAGGGCATGAATATCTCTCACATTGAACCTCTAAGCGCTCCCTTGATTGGAACTAGCCATAAGGGTTGGGATGAATGGGTAACCTGGGGATAAGTCTCGCTGTTCCTCGTTGTTATCCAGGAAGAGGGGTCTGTTATTGTCTATGTTGGCAAAGCATGTGTGTGTGTAAGGACAAGATGTAATATTGTGTTAATTACTGGACATTGGATCCAACCCACAGTGCCTTACATTAATTGCTGTTTGTGTAGTGTAACCACCATTGTTAGTCGTGATATTAAGTTTACTGTGCCTATATGGACTGTACAACATTTAAATGGCGATCCTGAGCTCTACAAGGAGGTTTCCCCCATTTCACTGGGAATGGGTCTCATTGCCATGAAGGTAAGAACACAGGCCATTACTCCTGGTGGGAGACTTTGCTTGGGTGGAGCCCCAGTGCAACAGGTCTTTTGAAGCTCATGCTTCACCCCATTGTGGTGATCATTGGTTTCCAAATTATACAAGCAATTGGTCTGGTTCTGCTGATTTATTGGATACAACGACTGATGCGGCAGCTGCAATGGATGGAAGATCAGAGCCGGTACCACGGCGTAAGGCTGTGATGGGGATACTCGCTCAGCACAAGCACCCCATCCACGGGGGGACTTGATACCAGTCAGCTCTGTGTTCTTGGGGAACCACGGTGCAGTATCCAGCCTGACTCATGAAAGACACACACACTCCTCCACTGGCCTCTGCTTAAACCAAAACCCATCAGAGGAAAAAACTTGCAGAGAACAGTGAAGGGTGGATGGGAGGCACACCTAGACCCCTCCTGACAAGGGTGATAAGACTAAGACATCGCCATTAGCATACAGAATGAAGAACAGAGACAAGTCCCTTAGCCCCATCTGCATGAAAGATGGGACAGGGAGACATCTCAATTTGCATACAGAATGGAGAACAGAGAACCACACTGAACTCTGGGACCACAAAAAGCAGGGACGCACTGCATCATGGGAATCTCTGCTCCAGATGTTAATGAACCTATGCCTGCCCACACCCAGCTCAGCAGTCATCAGACCAATTCTAGTAAGGAATCCTTGACTGATGTCCAAAATACTGAAGCAGCCTAGTTGCATTGTGAGCTCCCTGGAAGAAAACATCACCCATAGCCAAGAGTGATCAGCTCCTATTGTCTAGCCCAGGGGTCGGCAACCTGTCAGAAGTGGTGTGTTGAGTCTTCATTTATTCACTCTAATTTAAGGTTTTGTGTGCCAGTAATACATCTTAATGTTTTTAGAAGGTCTCTTTCTATAAATCTATAATATATAACTAAACTATTGTTGTATGTAAAGTAAATAAGGGTTTTAAAATGTTTAAGAAGCTTCATTTAAAATTAAATAAAAATGCAGAGCCCCCCAGAGCAGTGGCCAGGACCTGGGCAGTGTAACTGCCACTGAAAACCAGCTCACGTGCTGACTTTGGCACGTGTGCCATAGGTTGCCTACCCCTGGTCTAGCCTAAAGAAAACCCTTGAATCATCACTTTACCTAGAAACAAATCTAGTGTTCTCCCTTGAATCATTGTATTTTCTCTACAAAAACCTCTACTCACCCTCCAGCAAGTGTTCTGATGCATAGACCCAAGCTCTGCATCAGTTCCACTGGGACTCCATCTCCTGACTGGTCGTGCTGGGGGCTCTGCCTGTCTCCTGCCCTCAGGACCCTGAACTACCACCATCACCTGGGAACCCCGACCAGTTCAAGCTTCAGGGAGCGGTGAGATCCCCTTCTCTCTCTCTCTCTCTCTCTCTTTTCCTCTCTACCTTAGGTATTAACCTTTAATTATGTATGTTCTGTTGCTTTAGCCCTCCTTGTGTAGTGATCTCTATTATTCAATAAATAACTTGTATGGTTAAGCTGGTTGCTTCTCTCTCTTTCTTTTATGTTATTAGCTTCCCCCATTCACTCTACACAGGGCCGGCTGCAGACCCCAGCTCGCCAAGCAGGCGCGTGGGGCGGCATTGTTGGGGCAGGGCGGCATTTGTCTCCGGCGGACCTTCCGCAGTCATGCCTGCGGGAGGTCCACCGGAGCCACGGGATGAGCGGACCTGCCGCAGGCATGACTGCGGAGGGTCCCCTCTTCCCGCGGCTCCGATTGACCCCCCGCAGCCAGGACTGCGGCGGGCGCGCGGGTCCCGCGGCCCGGCGGGAGCTCCCGCCGGCAGGCCTGCGTATGCTCCACCGGAGCCGCGGGACCACGGACCGTCCACAGGCCTTCTGCCCCGGCCACAGGACCGGGAAGGGCGGCGCGAGCGCGCAACGCGCGCCCTGCTTGGGGCGGCGGAATTTCTAGAGCCGCACTGACTCTACAGCAACACTTCTTTTACCTAAGCTAAAGATCCCTGCAGCACTCAAAATCCTGTGGGGTTTGCTCATCAAGTAGGTTACTGCCAGTACAATTGTGATGTGAGAGTGGGGATAGGGATGTGCTGAATCTAGGACACATAAGGGTAACAGTTTGAAAGTGCTGCTTGACCCAGTCCATGGAGCCCAGGGGCATAGAAGGAGAGGAAGCTTGAAAGTGCTGCTTCATCCAGCCCTAGATTCCCTCCATCCAGCTCCATTTCTTGGTGTTGTCCGGCTGTGTCTTTGTAAAACAGGCCGGCGGAAAATTGCGTGGCAAGAATGTCATCGCTGTAATTGAGCATCGATTCTAGAAAGGCCCTGTAAGGGTAACAGTTGTTGCTTTGGCTTATGAGGCAGTCTCCCAGCGTGACATCCAACTGACTGAAAATAGAGGCCATGGGGTAATTCACCAGGCCCACCGCGGCGTCCTTGGTGAGTTCAGTTCCGTCTCCCTTTACAATCTTGCAACACAGGTACAGCAGTGTGTTGTTTAAATCCATATCATCTATGCCATTCCCTGCTATAAAAAAGTCAATGGGGGCAGACGCCGTAAAAGGCCAATAGAGGCGGCACCTCAGTGTAGATGCTTTTCTCGATTCTGGTCTGCGCAGGGGCTGTTTGGAACAAGTCTAGTTCAGATTTGATGCACTCTTCAGACCCGCAGCGAACAAAAGCCATGTTGATTAAAATCTCTCTCTTTTACCAGGCAGAGACCATCTCCTCTTTCGCCCAGGCTTCCTCTTGGACTTTCGCTTATGGCCGGCCCTGCGTGTCAAAGCCCTTCTTTAAAAGGGTTTCGGTGGACCTGTGTGTCACAGGTATGAGGCATTTCTCTTTCTCTTCCTCCTTTTAATGTACATCATCCCCGATCCTTCCTGTGAGGCTGTATTCCCCACCTTCTCCAGAACAGCGCGGCAGACATGACCTACCAACCACATCTTTAGCTATGCTTTGAGCAGCGGTTTTTACGTGGGGTTTAATAATCTCTAGCCCCTTCCTCAAAAGCGGTACGGCCTTTCAAAAGAGGCTACGAAATATTCCACCCACACCAGCCCCGTACGTTATGGGAGCCCCGTGATATCCAGGAAGGGCGTATCCAGCCTGGGCTTTGTAATAGTTCCTGTAGATGGTGGGGTGGTCGTAATTTTTTAAGATCGCCAGAATAGCGTTTTGCTTTTTAGAAACCTTGCTCTCTCTCTGCGGATGCAGATGCAGCTTGACGATCACCTTGCCGAAGCGAAATGAGACGCGTCTGTTCTGATCTGTCTTTATTTCAGTGGTGATGGTGTTGATGTGGTGTTTACTGACAGGGATGTAATGAGGCTTCTTGGGTTGACTGCCACCTCTACAGGTATTTAAGCACCAGGCCTAGGATACCTGCTCAGCCCCTGCCTGGGTTCTGCCTAGTGAGCAGCTGGCAGGGTCAGCCTCTGACAGAACTAATGCCCATGAGCATAGCTGGGGCTGGGATGGGGTGCGGGGGGGTCAGCTGCTCTGTGCGTGCAGGAGCTCTCGGAGCTGCCACTTGCAGGGGGCTGGCAGCAATCCTTGGGAAAGATGGTTAGTGCTGGGTCTGCAACATGCTTTCTTGGCATATGCCAAGCTGGGTTCTGCAGAGTTAGCACCAAATAAGGCTCGGATCAACCCCCAGCCTCGCCCTTGGCTGGGGCGGCTCAGAGTCCCTGCCGGCGGCACCGCAGCTCGTGAGGGAGTAGGGGGAAAGTCTCCTCCAGCAGCCGGGTCTCCCATAGGAGGTTGTTTCCCTCCCTCTTGTGGAGTCCACCCCCTCCCTGCTTGCCACGGCCCCCTGCCTGCCAAGAACGACTCACTTCTGACTTCCAGACCCTGCTGACCAGCTATGGCTCCTGCCCGGGCCAAGATGGCAACACCTCATGGGGCAGGGAGGTTCACACTATGGCTGGGGAGGGGATACCCCAGAACCAGCCCTGAGGGTTTTCTCCCTCCTCCTACACTCTGCAGGTCACTCCAACTGGGTTCTAGCTCCCAGCCACCGTGCGATGTGGCTGCTGCCCCCTGCCCCTAGAACCCCTCCCCGATTTCCCCCCGCCCCTTCTCCCAGCACAGCACTACCCCTCAGCTGGGACTTACAGCAGGGCGGGCGGTCCAAGCCTGCTGCTCTTCTCTGGCTTCAATTCTCCATCATGTATCCTAAGGGAGGCAGGTGGGCCTGGTTATTTAACAGCATGCAGGGTGACAGCCACCACTTGTATTTCTGTCCTTCAGGGTGTCCCCGGCCCCCAATCCACCCGGGCAGAGGAGGGGAAGGAGCTGGGTGGAGAGTCAGTCCCCAAGATTATTGGGATCATTTTGCCTTTGGCCTCGTGCCCCACAAAGGCCAGGAGAGAGGTGTTGTGCACACAAGCCCCACGGGGAGTTGGCATGAAGCACAGTGTGGCAGAGCTGCTGCCCTGGCTCTTTGCCAGCATGGCTGGTGGTAGCTGGGGTGGGCAGGGCTGGGGCTTCCTGTGAATCTCTGGCCTCCCTGTACAGGCTGCAGGGGGACCTGGCTGGGGCCAGTGCCTCGGGGGTGGGGGGATGGGGACCAGGGTGAGACCTTTGCGAGGGAGGATCTCTCCCTCGGGCCTGCTCCTGCTGCAGGTGCTGGGCTTGTCCAGGGCCAGGACAGAGAGACCCTGTGGCCACAGAGCCCTCCCGCATCTGGCTGCAGGGAGTCTTGGTTCCCGCTTTGTCCCAGGGAGGTGGGAAGGTGTGTGGGGGGAGGCGGGTGTGTGTGTGCAGGCAGAGGCGGCCAGCCCCTCCCCCCGTTGGCAGTGTGCATGTGGCACTGGGCCCCGGGCTCATGGGGCAGGGAGGGATAATAGGAAGTAGAGCTCCAGCTCTTTTCTTACCGATCAGCTGTTGGGCAGCTGCTGCTCTCAGGGCAGCCTTCTTGCTCAGCCTCCCTGGGCAGTCCTGGAGCTGGGAAGCCAAGAACCCAGTTAGTCCCAAGCCACACATCCTCCCCAGGCTGAGGGGAGCTGCCTGCTAGGGAGGTGAGGAACCCCTGGCTGCCAGAGCCCTCTCCCCCTTGACTCCTCCCATGGGACAGAGCTGACTTGTAGGGGAGCCATCCGAAAGGGCGGGGGAGGGCTGAGTCAATGGGGGGCAGCACCTTGTAAGGGGTGGCCATTCTTGGGGTGGGCGGGGAGCGCGTGGGTTTTTTGGGGTTTTTTGGTTCAGTAGGGGAGAGGTTTTTTGTTGTTTTTGTTTCGGGGGCGTGGCGCTTGGGGGAGGGTGTTTCGGGGGGGGCAGCGCTCTTTTTTTTTGCTTGGGGCGGCAAAAAAGTTAGAGTCGGCCCTGCCTAGAGCAGGGAAATGCTCTGTGCCTAGGTCCTCCCACCGCCCAGTCCTGCAGGGCCCACACCCCAGAGCTCACTCACCAGGGTCCTGCAGGCTTCGCTCAGGAAGGTGGGGATGGCGGGGGCCGCTCCCTCGGCCAGCTGGCTCCGCACGAGTGTGCGCAGGGGCTGGTAGCTCAAGAAGGATGCGCAGTGCAGCAATGCCACCCTGCACGCCTGCCGGAGAGGGCGAGAAGGGAGCTGGGTGAGTTTCCCTGAGCACAACGGGCTGCCAACTCGCAGGCTCTGCATGGCTTGGGGAGACTCCGCTGTGCCGGAGCAGCAAGGAGCCAGCTCTTTGCAGAACCTCCTCTGGCCTGACGGTTGTTCCCCAGGCCCCCACAGCCCCCATCTCCAGCTTGGCTGGGTTGAGAGGAGCCAGGCCCGAGTGCTGGGGCCGGAGAGGGACACTCCTGGAGCAGGGAAGGGGCCATTCCCTGGGGGTCCCTGTTAAGTGGTTAACAGCACTGCCCGGTGTCCAACATACTTGGCCTCCCCTCAATCCGAGGCACTACTGGGGGCTGCTACTCGGCGGAGGGGAGATTGGTGAAGGAGGCTGGTCATTCCCAGGCAGGAGCTAGCACACAGGTGAGGGCAGGGCAGCAGCAGTGGAGACCCAGTTGGCCTCAGCGACCTGCCCTTCCCTGAGGCCCTGCTTGGGTTAGGTCACTTGCTAGGGGCCAGAGATAGACCTGGGCCTGGCCACTAAACAGGGCAGGCTGTAAAATGGAGCCACGGCCTCAGAGAGGCTGGCTGGACAGGGAGGCTGGAGGTGCCTGTGGGGAATGGAGGAGGAGAAGGAAACCTCACAGATCTACCCCACAGCTACACTCTGAGGGCTGGCAGAGCTCTGTGGGGGGTGGGGGAGGGCTGGATTAGTGGGGGGTCCTGGGTGCCACAGGGCAGCACTGAAGAGATCTGGGGCTTGGAGGGGGGAGTTTGCACCACCCTTGCCATGTTGTTCGAATGCCCCCAGCAGCTCCTGCCCGTATGAGCCCTCAGCTGCACTCACCTGGGCCACCTTTGGGTCCCGTCTTGTAGGTGGATCAGCAGCGTCCCCATGCTCTTCTCCACCTCAGCCCCGGCGGGATGACCTCTTGAAACAAACTTGCTGAGCTGGCCAAAGAGCTCGATGGAGGCCCGCCTCAGGCTGCTGTTCTCCTGCAGACAGGGGGTTCAGGGTGGTTAGAGGGGACAGGCTGAGGCCCTCACATGCTTTGGAAATCAGCCTGGCCACTGCAGAGCCCGGAGAGGTTTCAGCTAGTTCAAACGACAGGACAATTCTCTACAAACTCCTCTCCTTCCTGCTGGGCCCCAGGGCTGCCGAACAATTGTGGGCCCAGGGCCCAAGAATGGTTCTATCCCTGCCTCCCTGGCAGAGGAGCTGAGCTGCCCCACAAAGCCAGGAATGTGCCTGCCTCGGACACTGAGCCCCCTCCGTGTGAGGGCAGGTCCTGACCATCTCCCCCTGTGGGGTGTCCTATAGCACCCTGGGGCCTGCCCTGCTTGGTACTTACATCCTCAAAGAATGTTCTCGCCTGCATGGCCAGCGGAACGGCAACATGCGCCTTCAGAGGCGCCTTGGGGTCCCGCAGCATCCAGCAGAGCCCTTCCGTCGCGCCCAGAATGGCGCAGGGTCGCAGGATTGGCATACGCCGTGGACAAAGCTCGCCAGAATCTGGTCTTGCTTCTTCCTGACCTGCAGAGAAGGGGTTAGATGCCGCCGGTGAGTAACCATCTGTCAGCCTGAGTGTAACCACAGTCCGGTCAAGTCAGCCTACAGCCCAGTCTTCTCCATAGGAGCCATAGGTTGAGGAGAAGGGGAACCAGGAGCTTCCTACCCAGCCTTCTCTGCCTAGTATCCTGCCATTCCAGACCCACCTTGTCCGGGAACGCGGTCACTGCGTTCCTGAGGCCATGCAGGGCTCTGCCACGAATGTGGATGTTGCTGTCCTGCGTCTGCTGCAGCATGGCCTTCAGCACCTGCTTCCGCATGGCCTTGGGCTCGTTTTCCATCAGCAGGGGGCTGCCGAGGAACTAAAGGGAAGGAAAGGAGCTGTCAGAGAGGGCTGGGCGAGGCCAGTGGGTCCTAGCCCGGCAGGAGCAAGGGCAAGGGAGTATGATCAGGGCCCAGGAGGTGACTTAGATCCGTACCGACTGCTGTTCACAAGGGGCTGGCTTCAGCTGAGCTTAGTGGAAGTGATATGTGCAGGGCAGAGTGCTCCCTCTGGTTCCAGTGGGGTGCTCCCAAACCCCACCACAGATCCCCCAGCAGAGGGATTAATTTACAAGCAATACACCACCAGGACCGTTTCTCATTGGCTGACCAGCTATTGGCCCCCTGTTCCATCATCTTCTGGGCCTGGTTAACCCTTCCCCCTGGTCCTCCAGGCTCACCTCTGCGAACAGGGCGGTGCAGGCCATGCGTTCACCCTCCTGGCTGGCCTGCAGGCTGGGAAGGAGAAGCTGTGGGATGCTCTTCAGGGCCAGGTTTGGGTGGCTCACTATGGCTCTGGGAGAGAACAAGAGCTCATGTTGATGTGTGCATGAGAGCCCTGCACATGCTGGAATCCGGCCCGGTCCCGGCCACCCCCTCCCATCTCTGCCCCACTGCGAGAACGTGACTCCTCCAGCCTCTGTCCTCACCTGCTAAGGAGAGTGAACCCCTCGGGCTGGGCCTCTTCCAGCAGCTGCCAGCCTTGCTCCTGGTCCATTAGTTCCACAGCTGGCTGACTGCCCCTGAGGCGCAGCACCCGCGCCAGGGCCTGCACGGCCATGCTGGGAAGAGAAGGAGGCAGGAGATGGTGATGCGGGGATGCCTGCTCTCTGGGCGGGGTGGGGGGGCAGGACTCCCTTGCTGCAGCACTGAAAGGATCAGGGTGGGAATAGATGCTGCCCCACTTCTGCCTTTGGTTCTCCCCCCGCAACTGTGGGGGCAGGGGCGGGTGTCTGCAGATGTGACCTTCGCTCTCCTCCAAAGATGTGAAAATTGCCCCTCCCCCCAGGATACTGACCCTGGGGAGAAAAGTACAGGCAGTGCCCCCTGCTCTCCTGAGCCCTGCCCCCCAGGGCCCACTGCAGAAAAGGGATGAAGTGGCTCAGTGACAGGTCCGGCCTGTCCAAAGCCTTCAAAGCAGACAGTAAATAGAGACAGCAGCCAGCTCTGCTCTGTTCCCCAGCTCTGCTCCCTCATCACCCTGCTGAGCTGCCCACTCTGAGGAGCTCTCTGGCTCCCTGAGTACCCAGGGGCAGCTCTGCCTGCTCCTCAGCACAAGAAACCTGACTGATCTGAACCCTCGGTCCCCCGAAGGCGTTGGGGGTCCCTGGACAACGAGGGTCCAAGCAGGAAGCTTCCCCTCCTAGGGGCTAGCACAGACACTACGTGAGTGCTGGGATCCATCTGCCCCACACATTACCTGCGTGGACTGGTGTCACTGGGCCGGTCCTGCTGGACTCCTAAGAGGTGTTGTGCCGGGGGGCTGGCGATGGCAAGGAAGCAAGAGGCGAACAGGTCGTCCTCGCGTCCCTCCAGGGTGTCCCCTTGCCCCAAGGCCCCGATCAGCTCCCACAGGCCGTATGTGGTCTGGAAGGGAAAAGATACAGTCAGAAGACCGTGGCCGTGCGCAGAATGGAGCCAGGAAAGGGGGCTGAATGCCAGCGATGGGAACTTACCGCCGGGGGCAGCCGGGCTGGCTGGGGGCAGCTCCTGTCCTGGGTCTGTCCAGGGTTAGCCCAGCCCTTCTCCGGGCTGTCGTCCAGCAGGATGTGGAGTACCTCCCTGGTCAGCATGGGGTCTGCACCCAGGAACCTCCAGATGGCCTTGATGTGGCTGTGACGGACAGGGGGACAGGCAGGTAAGGAATTAACACAGAGGACGGGCTGTCACGGAGTGTGGGGGAGTCCGGCTCTGCACCCCTCTTCCTGGGACTCACAGTGACTCTCAGCCAGCCAGTAAAGCAGAAGGTTTATTGGACAACAGGAATGCAGGATACAGCAGAGCTTGGAAATACAGCCAGGACCCCTCAAACTGGTCCTTCTGGGGGTGCAGGGAGCTTAGTTCCCAGCTTGGGATTCCCTGCACTGCACCCCCCAGCCCAAACCGAAACTGACCCAACCCTCTCCAGCCGGCTCTCTGTCTTTGCTGCCTTTGACTAGCTTCCTGGGCCAAAGTGTTGACCTCCCCTCCCCCCTGCCTAGCTCAGGTTACAGGCTCAGGTATTGTCCATAACCTAAACAACTTACAACCGCATCTGCTCTAACCCCACAGACAGAGACCAACACCTACAAAATCTCCACCAAGCATTCTCAAAACTACAGTACCCGCACGAGGAAATAAGGAGACAGATCAACAGAGCCAGACGTGTACCAAGAAACCTCCTACTGCAAGACAAACCCAAGAAAGAAACCAACAGGACTCCACTGGCCATCACATACAGTCCCCAGCTAAAACCCCTCCAGCACATCATCAGGGATCTACAACCCATCCTGGAGAATGATCCCACACTTTCACAGGCCTTGGGTGGCAGGCCAGTCCTCGCCCACAGACAACCTGCCAACCTGAAGCATATTCTCACCAGTAACTGCACACCGCACCATAGTAACTCTAGTTCAGGAACCAACCCATGCAACAAACCTCGATGCCAACTCTGCCCACATATCTACACCAGCAACACCATCACAGGACCTAACCAGATCAGCCACACCATCACCGGTTCATTCACCTGCACGTCCACCAATGTAATATATGCCATCATATGCCAGCAATGCCCTCTGCTATGTACATCGGCCAAACTGGACAGTCTCTAAGGAAAAGGATAAATGGACACAAATCAGATATTAGGAATGGCAATATACAAAAACCTGAAGGAGAACACTTCAACCTCCTGGCCACACAATAGCAGATCTTAAGGTGGCCATCCTGCAGCAAAAACTTCAGGACCAGACTTCAAAGAGAAACTGCTGAGCTCCAGTTCATCTGCAAATTTGACACCATCAGCTCAGGATTAAACAAAGACTGTGAATGGCTTGCCAATTACAGAACCAGTTTCTCCTCCCTTGGTTTTCACACCTCAACTGCTAGAACAGGGCCTCATCCTCCTTGATTGAACTAACCTCGTTATCTCTAGCTTGCTTCTTGCTTGCATATATAAACCTGCCCCTGGAAATTTCCACCACTTGCATCCGAAGAAGTGGGTATTCACCCACGAAAGCTCATGCTGCAAAACGTCTGTTAGTCTATAAGGTGCCACAGGATTCTTTGTTGTTTTTACAGAACCAGACTAACACGGCTACCCCTCTGATACCATAACCTAAAGTCCTCCCTGGCTCTCCCATCCCCCACACAGACAGTCCCTACTCCATCACACGGGCCCAGCTGGGACACACTGGGGATGACGCCCTCTGAGGGGCCACGAGCCAGAAGCAGCAGGTTGAGCCTGCTGGTGGCTGACCTCAAGGCCCTTCAGGCCCTGGCCAGCCCTAAGGGGTTCATACCCTCCTGCCTGGGCACTGCCAGGGGGCGCTGGGTCACAGCAAGGGCTGGGCGGAGGTGGCCAGACTCACTTCTCCCAGCTGGGGGGCCCCCTCCCTCCCTTGCTGCCTTCTCCTGATGGGAACCAGAGGGGCTGGGGTTAGAGCCCCCATGGGGGAAAGCAGTGACTCCAGGCTCAGGGGTGGGGGCTGGTGTGAGGAGGTGCCCACCCTTGGGGGGGGGGCTAGTGCTAGGTGCTGGGCTGGATCTCCTGAGCTGGGGGGGCAGAGAGGGGGGCTGCGGGCAAGGAGAGGAGGAGCTCCTTCCCCATGGGGCAGGGGGCAGGGGGTTCAGGAGGAACAAGGCTCCAGTTCTGGCCACGCCATGGCTCTGGGGTGGGGGGTTTGGAGAAGGCTGTAAAATGGGCTCCGTGCTTGTCGGCTCTGGGCAGGATTCAGGGAAGGCGCTGCTGGCCCTGGGGAACCTGGCAGGCTGGTGAATCAGAGAAGACCAGCCTCTAGGGGTGGGATGAGGTGTCTAAAAGTGTGCGGGGATGGGGAAGGGACCAGGCTGGGATTTCAGGGGGGAGAGGGCATTTCCCAGCTGGAGGGAGGGGGTGCCCCTGCGGGGCATGCTCAGTGTAGGGGCGTCTGTGGGGAGCGATGTAGTTAGGCTGGCCCCTCTCCTGCCTCAGCCTGGAGGGAGGACCTGCCGGGAGCAGGGGGCCATGCTGACAGAGGGGGTGACCCTGCTCACATGGGGTCTCTCCTGGTTTGTGTTGTGATGAGGGGCCCTGGAAGACTGTTCTGGCCTCCAGCCAGCTAAGCCATTGTGCAGCCAAACCGGGAGGGGGTGGGCTGGTTAGCAGTGCACAGAACCAAGTCGGGGAGGTGACAGCTGTGTTAGGAATAGCTCTGGAGCCCTCCAAGGGACAGGGAGCCCTTCAAGGGACAGGGAGGCTAATGGTGATCGCACGCCGGGGCAGGGCTGGTCCCTGGGGGCCTGTGGGCAAGGGGAGGGTTTGTCCTGCATGTAACCATGGTGCTGTGGAGTGACCCCATTAAGGGGGGCTCGGAGGCTGGAGGGGGGTGTTCTATCTTTTCCCCAGGGCCGGCACTCACTGTTTGTAAGGCCAGGGCATCTTCAGGAGGATGTTGACCGCGGTCTTGGTGTGCTGCCTGGCCAGTAGGTGGAGGATGTCTCTTGTCCCATCACTCAGCCGCTCTCCCCGGGGTGGGCTCAGTGTGTAGGAAAGAGCGGCTTGGAGATCCTGCACCTGTGGAAGCAAAGCAGGGGCTGAGACCCTACTCCTGCTGTGGGTGGCTGGCAGGCAAGGGCCAGGAGGAGCTGGTCAGGCTCAGAAACAAGTCAACGGTCCCATGGCCTGGTGGAGGCCGTGGATAAACTCTCCTAGTGAGTGACCAAGCCAAGGAGGGTTCTGGGTTTGGTACCTTGAAACCTCCACCTGTGATCCAGCTCCGTAGCACTAAGGGTCCCTTGGAGGGACACAGGGCCAGTGGTTAGGTGGATCACCGGCCTGCAGAGGGCGCTCCGATGGCTGCAGAGCTAATTTCCAACAGAGACCAGTAGGAGGCGCCGCAGGGGTGAACCCACATTGCTACAGTCCCAATCCCACTACCCAGTGACACCCCACCCCCCGGATATCCCGGCTGTACCTCCCCTTGTGACAGCACACCTGGGCTGCTTCAGCACCAGAGTGGGATCTAAACGTCTGGGATGCATTTCCATGCCCTACGTCAATCTGTGTCCACTGGGCAAAGAGTCAGTGGACACCGGATGCCACTGCAGACTCTGTTCCTCCAGCTGAGGGATGGGTCTGGAAATAGGGCACATTTCCCAGGCACTGAGCCGGGCAAGCCAGACTCCTGGGATCGAAGCCTGCAAAGGATTACAGGCCGTGCCTAGCGTCCGCCCGGCAGCCAGGGCATGGATGGGTCCCATTGATCAATGGTGGTGAGAATGGACGTCCCCCCTCCACATCCTCCCTCAGGCCCCAGGAATTGTAGGCACGGGGCAAGATGGAGCTGCCCGAGATGGCCAATGCCCAGCCATTACTTGGCCCTGTAGCTCTGATTTTTGCTGTCTCAGCACCGCCTCCATGACGCCCGCCAGCTGCTCAGCACACTCCCCCTTCTCCAGCAGGCCCACCAGCAGGGTGAAGCTGAAGGGCATGAGGTCACGGGACTGCAGGTGTTCCGCGATGAGCTGCAGGGAAAGGCACAGGCCGAGTGTGAGCAGCGAGCCCCGGCCCGGGGAGGTGGGTTTGCTCTTCAGGGAACGGGGACAGAGGCACTGGCAGCCTGTGCCCAGGGCTATGTGAGTGGGCATTGGATGCTCATACCCAGGAATTTCCATCTGCCGGCTCCTCATCGAGGGAAGGAGACAATAACCCCTCCCTTTCCCATGTGTGTGTCTGTCTCTCCAGCCACAGTCTCTTTTACTCACCATAGCAACATGGGCAGGGCTCTCTCTGCAGCTGGCATCCTGCTGCGTCTTGCTCAGCACAGTCAACAACGCCCCTGTCTTGCTGTACACGACGGCTGCACGAGAAACCAGCAGCGCTCAGGCAGAGCTCTCAGGCCAGATTCTTCCCCCTTCCCGTCAAGCCAGGGCAGAGGTGCCAAAGAGCCAGACTCTGGGCACAGCTGGGGTGAGCTCTCAGCTGGCTCCTGGGCCAACTGCCCACCTAGAAGGTGTGTTGGGGTGGGGTGAGATCAGGGGAGGTCTCAGATGATCCCAGGCATCTGGTGAAGGGCAGATACCAGGTCAGCCCAGTAGGTACCAACCCACTTCTGCTCTGTGTCCCCCCTGGTCAGGGCTGCGATGAAGGCGCCATGTTCTCTCTGCAGCTCTGCTCGCTAGGTAATGGCTGGGGCTGTGAAGGCTGAGAATTGTCGACTGCTTGCGCTCCATCTTACCTGTGCAAGGCGTGAAGAGCCAGTAGAGAGCCTGATATGCCCAGTATCGGGTGGTCTTCTGAGCATCGAAGGCCTGGCTTGTCAGCAGCCCGGCCATGTAGCCCTGCTCCACCATGGGTTTCAGGTCCTAATGGGCCACCAAACAGAAAATCAGGGCATGGGTTGGGGCGAGCTCAGCTCTGTCTGTATCACACCCCCTTCCCCCGTGAGTGCTGTGGGGGGTAGCAGGGTCTGTGCTGCTCACCTCGGTCATGGCCTTGAATCGATAGAACATGAGGAGCCGGGCGCTGGCTTTCACAGCTCGGCTCCTCTCCTGGGCCCGGGGAGAGCAGATCCATGGCTGCAGGTGCTGGGGAGCAGGGAGAAAGCCGGGTGAGCGGCAGCAATGCCGGGGCAACCCCCAGAACCTGCTTCCCGCCCCAGCAGGGAGAGGACACGGAGCATTTAACCCCTTCTCCTCCGCTTCTGGACACTGGAGCTCAGCGCTCCTCTCCTGTCTGGGTGGCGCTGGGACAGGTCTGAGGTTCTTGGGCTCAGTGCTTTCAGGATTCTCCCCATTGATCCTGTGGGGTCTCGGGGCTGTTCCTTCAGGGGCACAGGGGTGCCAACCCAAATTTAGGAGGCCAAAGTGACACCCCCTGGAGCAAGACTAGGATTGTCTTGCTTGATCCCAGGGTTGAGTGTATGCCCTGGGGGACTGGCTAGTTCACAGCAGCTGGGAGGCCTGCTCAGCCCCCCCGGGATCAACTGGAGCCTTCCCTCTTGTGTTTTGGGTAGAATCTGAGCAGCCGGCCCATCCCCAGATGGCCAGTGCTAATGGGCCCCTCGCTGTCGCCCCTCCCTATCATACCAGAAACAGCTGCAGTAGAGTGGTGGGGGTCAGGTGCTGTTCCAGGAATGTCTGCAGCACATGGTCCAGGCCCTCCCAGGGCAGTTCTTGGAGAGACTGGAGCAGAGAGAAGCAGGGAAGTAAATAGCAAGGGAGGTGGGGTGCACGAGGCAGGGGGACGAGTGGATCCCCCCTGTCTGGAGCCAGGTGCTGTTGGTATTTGGGGTCCCTTTACCCAGGTGATACTGATCCCCCTGCACATAGACATGGGTCTCACCTGGACCATGGGCTGCCCTTTCCCAAAGAATCCTTCTTCCCACCCGGGCTCCCCAACCAACACATGTACTGTGCTGGGCTCTGGAGGGAAGGCCTCCTTCCTTCCCCTCTGGAGGGGTCCCAGCTGCCCCCAACACCCCACTGGCTTGCCATGGGCTGAGCTGTTCATCCCTGCTCCAGCCAATCTCTGTTTCTGTGGCAAGGCGAGTCATGGCCTGGCCGTGTGGCTGTCTCGAATCCATGCTTTTGCTCCCTCTGCACCAAATGCTATTTAATGCTCTGGGCCAGAAGCTCAGCTGGTGTCAACTGGGTGTAAGTTCTAGCTCCCTGTGCCAAGAAGCCAGGGTAATTCTGTACAGTCTCACAGACACTCACCTCTACAACTGTCCTCCCTGCCAACCAAACTGCAGAGTTAACTGCATAGCCACTTGTCACCAGCCCTTTGGAAAATAAACCAAGGGTCTGGCTTCGGCTGGACACACAGCTCCCTGCATCGGGCCAGGGTCCAGCTACTCAGCACAGGGGTGGCTGAGTTTCCCAGCCAAGGATGCAGGTGGAAGTTGCAGCTTTGTCTATGCCTCACTAACCTCTGCCCGGATAGCGGAGCTCTCTGCCACCTCAGTCCCTCTCAGCTTCACCAGGGTTGGACGCTGAATCATGTAGCTGGTGACACAAGTGCTGATGGTCTCAGCCACCTGTTCCTTAGACAGGTGAGGCTGGAATTTCCTGATTGGAAGGAATGGAGCAGATGGGGCCATTAGAATGGAGACAGGTCCCGGCATGAGTCAGGTTGAGTTTGATGGCAGGAGGGACAGCTCCCACCCTAAGCAGCAGAGCTCCAGGAGGCATCTCCAGCAGAGCCACCACCTAGGGAATGGTCCTGTCTGGAGATGCCTATGCCCCCGGGACTGGCAGGGGCTCTGCTGGGGAAGCTGCTCTCCGGGGATGATCCTGGGCCCTGCTCTGCGGCTGCATTCACAGCACTACATGCTGACAGGAGGGGATCCCTCTTTCCAGGCAATACGCAGAGATGGGGGCTGGATAAAGTGATCCGGAGGCCGAGGAGGATATGCCCCATTTGTGAGCCACCAGGGAGAAGCATCCTCTGGTTCTGAGTGCAACTTGTCCCTCCCTCACTTCCTCTCCCTCCATCTGCCCCTCCCCGGCTGCTGAGCTCCGCAGGTCAGACAGGCCCCATGGACGTACCCTATGTATGAGATGGCCAGCAGGGCACACTTGTGGTCGGGGCTCTGCAGCCGGGCCCGGTCCTTGCCTCTGAGGATCTCCTGCAGCGCAAAGCAGAGGGTCAAAGGCAAAAGAATTTAGGGGAGCCTGGTTACTCAGCAAGACATGGAATCGCCAAATGCTGTTTGATGCCCCCGCCGAACCTTAGTCCCAGCATGCAGTGCACTGGGGCACGGTGCTGGGAAGATGGCCTGGGAGCGGCCATGTGGCCAGAATGCGCCTAGTTCGCCATTCCTGATGGCACATCTGGAAACTTCAGCATCTGCCACAGAGCAGGGAAGGGGGATCTGGGCAGAGGCGATATTGTGATTGGGAGCATTAGAGGCCTGAACAGCTGAGGTCAAATATTTTCCTGCAAACCAAAGGAGGGCTGCTCCTGTTAACTCCTCAGGATCATGTCCCAGAGTGAAAACCCTTGGAGTTAATCCCCAGGGCACTTTCTGGGTGCCGGGCAGATCCCTCAGAAGTGGGATGGGGAATTGTCCCAGGTTTAAGCAGCATGAATCCGTTAATGGAAAATAGTGTCATCTAATTCCTTGGGCTGGAATCGCACCAGAAGAATCCGGCATCAGCACTGGCTTTGCAGTGCACAATGTAGAGCCCTGGGCACCTGGTCGCAAACACAGCACATGGCCTTCAACGCCAGATACTCTGGCATGTGCATCTGACCTAGGAACCCTCCCAGGACCCCAGCATGCTCACTCACCAGCAGGGGACAGCACGGTGTATGTGTCCTGGCTCACCAAGGGAATCCTGCTCACTTGGGTGACAGCTTCACCCACCAGCACGAGGCTTCTCACAAACGCAGATCTCACCAGCGGGTCCTGGGCTCGCAGGCAGGAGGGGGCGAGAACAATGAGGAAACAGCCCCAGACAATAGAGAGCTGAGACAAAGGCTACAGGGCAAGTCTCTACAAGGGAGCTGCTGTGCTAGGCTGGATTGCCCTCACGCCTAAGGGAAAGGACCTGGCTTGCCGAGTGGAACATCTTTGCAGTCCCTAGGGGAACATCTCTGGAGATGGGTGCAAGGAATGGGCTGATTTCCAGAGGTGCTGAGCACTTGCAGTTCCCAGAGCTGTCAATGGGCCCTGTGGCTGCTCAGCTCCCCTGACATTCAGGTCGTAATTGTCTGATCTGGGACAGGAATCTGCTGCTCTCTGCAGTTGGCTGGGCTCTCCCTACCAAGGTGTCCATTCTCCAAGGAAAACATTCAGTTAAACCAAACTAGCATCCCCTCTCCTTTTCACTGGGACGCACATATGGGCATTGGGCGTAGGACTGAACGTCGGCCTCAAACCTCCCATGGCAAGAAAACAACCTAGAGTTATCTCAAAAATCCCCCTTCAGCACCAGAACCTGTCAACCGGGCTAGGGGCCTGAATCTCTCAGTGCGTCATTTGTGCCCAGCTACCCCATCGACTGCAGCGTGTGGGGAAACAGGCCCTAAAGCTTTCTCTTCTCATCCCTGAGTGCAGCACAAGCCTAGAGGTACCGAAGAGGATACAGTCGTCTCTGGGACAACAGCACCCAGTGATGCTCAGTTACACTCTAACAAGGCCCAGATGGGAGTCCTTCCATTAGCTTCCATGGGCCTGGAATCGGAGAAGAAGCTAATCGAGATGGGGGAGTCACAGAGAATGTTGCTGTTCTCATGTCTCCTGCCCCTCCTGGGGCAAAGGGCCAGCCCTGGGAGCTGAGTTTATGCAAAGACATAGCTCTGTGCTGCTGTGCACAGCCCGGGGAGGTGCTGCATGGGCAGTCAGGGGAGGGCTCTGACTTACATGTGGGCTCAGAAAATAGTGTTTCTGCATCGGAGACAGGATCTTGTATCCTATGGTCTCTAGGATGAGGTCTGTGGGGCCTGAGTGGACCACGTGCCCATAGGTGAGGAGCAGGAGGCTTCTCAGCTGCTCGATGGAAGCTGGCTCCTGAGAATTGCAAAGGAAAGAGTGAGAAGAAGGGATGGTCTCCAGCAGCTCCTAACTCACAAATGGGGCCAGGGGAGGATTTTTCACCCAGCCGGCTTAGCAACCAAAGGTTACTCTGCTGAGCTGAATTGCCTGGACTCCGAAGCCCTTCCCAGCTCCCCAGGATTGGTGGTTGAGGTGACCCGGCAGCTGAAGGGGACGCACTAGCAGCTGCTTTAATTCAGCCTAGCTCCAGAGATGTCACTGGGACTACAGTGGACTTCACTGGCCCAGAGAGTTACTGGGAAGGTGGTGGTGGTGGTGGTGCGGGAGGGGAGGGGGAATGTCAGACACGCCAGCCCTGGTGAGTCTGCCAGGACGGTCTGTGAAATAGCCCAGTTCAGGGGAAGACAAAGGGTCTGTTCTGCTGAGAAATGTGTCGGCTGGCGCTGATGGCATGGCAGTGTCTTTTGGGCCCTCTCTGAGCCGTCTTTATGGGGCTGCGTGGAGCATGTCTGAGCTCCCCAGGAGATACCCTGGAGAGTTTATACAACAGCACCCACCTTCCCCCCTGGATCCACCCCATAGTGCTGTGATTGCAGCTCCACGGAGGAGTAAGGAAAGGGCTCCCTCCACAGAGGCTGAGCCACGGCTTGGAAATTCAGCTCTTTGCTGAACAAGCTTCTGGGAAGTAGGGTCCTCCCTGGCAGGTCCCTTTACCTGCAAAGACTGGCGAAGGGATGGATGAAAGAGCAGAGATGCTAGGTGAGACCGTACCTCCAGAGAGCCAGCAGCAGAAGGCTGGAGCTGCACCCTGCTGACGACCTCTTCCCAGTGCTCCAGGATGGCAAAAATCTCATAGAGGTGTTGCCTGGAACACAGCCCAAGCGCTCGGGCGAATCCCTGAGAGACAGAAAGATGGAGGTTGGAAATGCTGAGCAACAAGCCCAGGGGCCAGGATGGGCTCTCAAAGTCATTGCCATGGGCATGGGTATAGGGAAGATCTTTTCAATCCACTGGACCTTGTCCAAGGCAGAACATACCCATGTAGCATCAGGGGATTGACAAGGAACGAGGGATCACTTGACAGCGGAGGAGCAAAGACCTCACCTCTCTTTCCTCTTCTTCTCGGAAATTGACCAGCTCCAGCAGGCGCCATAGCTGGGGCTTGATGCTCTCTGCTGGAGATAACATCAGCCCGGTGCCCCAGCACTTGTAGAGAAAGCTCTGCGAAAGAGACACCATCATGCTGGATGCATTGGGCATGGCCTGGCATGCACAGAGCCCACTGGGTATAGCTGTCGGCTTCACTGGCCCCAAGCTGCCCCTGGGTAGTGACTGCTGTTCTGAACTAGGCACTGAACCCCAATTCCTTCCAGGACACTGACCTTGTCACTGGGCCGCTTATCGCTGTGGGCCAGCTGGCGCCTGATACTGGTGATGAAACAGCCCAGCCAGGTATGGTCTGAGATGAGGAAGAGAAGGTCTTCCAGGAACTGCCAGGGAAAGAAGAGCCAGTTAGAAGCGAGAGGGGCCAAGAAACTGGTCCTCTCAATAGCTCCAGCCAGGAACCCACCACAGCTGGGAGGGGAGGGGAAGAGGGAGTGTGCACTGTCACCCCCCATGTCTCTCGTAACGCTTGTGAATCCTTGTGAGCTGCCCCTGGTGCTTCTCCAATTTTATCTGCTGGACTCAGCTGCTTCCTCTGTCCCCCAATGCAGTGGTGCTGAGAGGCCTCTTAATCCTGCCTCAGCATGGCGGGGCGGGACTAGATGACCTCTTGAGTTCCTTTCCAGCCCTCCATTTCTCTGACCCTTACCTGCAGCAGCTGCTGCTCCCACTCCCTCTGGCAGAAGCAGGTCTTGTGATCTGGAAGAGATGGGCAGGTCAGTTTCCTTTGTGTTTAGACCCTTCTCCTGGGGAGCAGCCTGCAACCTGGCTCTTGTTTGGCAGGGGTGGGGAGGAGCTGACTCATGGGCCCCAGGGGACCCATGGCTCTTGCAAATCACTGATGGACAACAATCCCTTAATGTGAAATACCCAGGAGTTCTGCTTGCCAAGATCCTTCCCCAGGGGGTGAGGGATCAGATGAAGGTTAGATATGGTCCTGGAAAGGATCCTTCCTGTCTAGGCATGGGGTGGCTGGGCTAGATGAACCCGGAGAATGATCCTAACATGATCCTCTCGGATTCCAAGTTTACACCATCATATTATCCTGGAGTCAGAGGGAGGCCCTGGCCTCTCCCTCTCTAGCCCAGCACCACAGTGTCCCCTCTCTTCGCTCCTGCCAGGGGAGACACTCCCCCCTCACCTTCCACGTAGAGGAGCATTTCCGTCGTGTAGTTATTCCAGTATTGGCCCGAGCCGGCCTGGAACATGCTCATCAGCTGGAAGAGGAGGAACATGGATGCCCTTCTGACCTGCACCGTCATGCATGAAGACGCACCGAGCACCTGGTGGACAAAGAGGCAGAGGTGGCTGTAGCCCTCCCTTGCAAGGCAGTGTGAGAAGGGAGCTCCCTACAGGTGCAGGGGGAGAGCTCAGTGGTGGAGGGAAGGAGACAGCAGGGAGGTGGAGCTGACAACCGGGACAGGACTGAGATGGATATTTCAATTGATCGGGGACACTCCATGGACCAGCATTTGGCTCCTTCCATCCTCTCACTCCTGGGCTGGCTCTAGCTCAGCTGAAAGGAGACAGGCTTATCCAGAGGCCGTCAGGCAGCTGCTGGGTCAGATCCTGGGCCTAGGTTAGAGCAGCACAAGGGGAGCTTGAAGCAGCCCGAAAGAGGCAGCTGGGCCATAAAGGGAATCCCCAGCTGCCCCTTGGGAAGGGAGGATGCTGGAGGCCAAGGAGCAGGAAGGGACCTGCACAACAGTCCCTAAGGGCTCATTCCAGCTGGCTTCTATTGGAGCGTCCGAGGGTTGCACTAACTTGTGCTGGGGGCCCTGGTCCAGCCCCAGGATCAGGGGAGCCGGGAAGGTGGCTGGCTCAGAGAGCTGGCTGGTTCTGTTAAATGCCGAGAGGCGCTGGGTCGATGTGCAATGACCGAGAGGAATGTGACGAGCCAGCTCCTCTGGGGGCTGTGGGGAGAACAACCACCACTATGCATTGCTAGCCAGCTCCAGGAGTGGCCCTTTCCCACTGAGCATAAGGAAACCTCCTGGCTGCGGGTTACTCACCAGCAGCCGAGCCAGCAGCTCCTGGGGTAGAGTGGCCCTGGGGCTTGACCGACACCCTGTGAACAGAAAGGGGAGACACCCCATCAGGCTCTGGAGGGATCATTTGCATTCGTCTCTGAGCTCTATCTGTGCCTTGATGGCTGGCTGTGTCCTTGCAGTGAGCTGGAACCAGAGCCGAGAGCTGATCCCCACCCCAACCTGGGGGCAGACGCCTCTCGCTAGAGAAGGACTAAGAGCAGGTGGATAAAATACTAGGACTAACCTCTGTTCCCCTTGCCGCACCTCCTGGCCAAGGGCAGCCTGCCTTCCTCCTGCAGCCTCTTTACCACCCCAACCGAGGTCTGCAGGAGGAGAGGCAGGGCTGGCCCATGGGCTGCTGGGCTCAGCTGAAGGAGCAGCCCAGGCCATAAAACCTGCAGAGAAGAGAAAAGCTGTCTCAGTGTGGAAATATCCTCTTCCTGCACCAGCTCTCTCTTTCCTACACTAGACGGCACCCCTGGCCTCGCCACCGCCAGCCAGATCTCTCTACCCAGCCTGAACCATGCAGCGATCGCCGCCTCCCTCCCCCTTCACACCTGTCAGTGTCTGCCTCCAGCACCAAATCAAGTGATACATGACTGAGCCCCGCCTTTTGTTGAGTGGAGCATCATCATTGACAGCACCGTATTTCCTAACTCCAGTCCCACTTGGAAAGGCCGTGTTCTCACAGCGTGAACGCAATACACCAGCTTGATCAATAAAGAGGAGACTAGGAAAACCAAAACCATCAAGTGAAACCATGACAGGTGCTCAGGGAGGTTTGAGCTCTGACCTTCCCATCCCCACACAGGCCTGCGCCACTTGAACCACAGACGAAATTGCTGTCTGCTGTGTGGACAAGAGGGGGACTTAACACACACTATGCCAGAGGGTTACACAACTCTTTGCTGGAGAATAGAATAGTATAGAATAGTGGAGAGCAGGAACCCCCGGGGTTCTCTCCCCACCTGTAGTAAATAAAGCACGTATCTTTGGCAGGCTCAGTCTGAACGACAGTGTAGCTGAGGGCACAATACTTGGGTCTGCCTTCTTAGAAATGTGGCTGTTAGTCTCAGCTCTGCCTGATGTGACCTTGCGCAAGGTGGCTGTTAATTTGTTCAGTGTGGGGAGGGGCTGGCTAATACTTGACTGCTTAGGCTTGCGTTCTGAGGCCTGGGTCAGTAATCAGGTCTGTGCAGTGTGTGGAAACCTAAGCGGTAGTCAGCAGAGATGAGATTTGGATGTAGTGTCTCCCAGCTCAGTGGATTCTCCCTTAGGCACCAAGGTAGTGTGGGTGAGAGGCAGGAAGTCCCTGGCTAGGGTTGGCTTTTGCAAAACAAGAATGTGATGGTCTGTATAGAACCCACCCTGTAACAGCCAGGAAAAGGTTAACAGAGGGACCAATGAAGAGGACTGAGCTATGGAAGCTGCAGAAGCAGCATGACTGACCATGGGATGCTAGAGCGGAAGAGCCCTGTGACCCCAAACCCTGGCATGCAGGGTGAGTGTTCCCTGTTCCAAAGAACCAGATCTGGCTCGGATCCAGGGTCCATTTTACCCAACCCCATGATGTTCTGGAGCGGGGAGGCTCAGGTAAATAAATCTGGTTGGGGCCTGTCTCATGGAAAAGCTCAGACGCAGAGAGGCCTGCGTCCAATGGAAAGGGGCAGGGTCACTTACATTGGCCATTTTGGGGGAGTCACCCAAGGACTGCAGGGTGCTGGAGCAGAGCTGGCGGACCTCGAGCTCCATGGTGTGCCTCCCGTCTGCTGCCTCCTGATGGTGAGAAATAAAGAAGACACCAGGGAGATTTAGATTCAGTGGAGACCTCCGTGGCAGGGTACCTATAGTGGGCATGGCAGGGGGTGAAAATGGGGCTTGAAGGGAAAAGGCACAACCCTGGCTGTGACTGTGCCATAACCAGCCCAGGGTCTGTGTGGAGCCAGTTCTAGGCTCCACCTCTGCGTGGTGAAAACCAGAGCCATCATGGCTTAGTCTCCTGTAGGGTGGATGATCACGGTGGGGCGAGAGAAGGAGGAAGCCAGGGGTCCTGCCCTCCCAGCACAAGGGACAGAGCCCAGATGGCAGCTGGGAGAGGGATCAGAGAGAATGGGCTGGGAGGAAAAAACACTGTCTTCTAGTTGTCATCATCTTCCATTAGTAGATGGAGGGTGCCAGTTCCATCTGCTTCCCAAGCCCTATTTGCTGCCCATTGCCTGCCCCTCCCCATCTGCAGCTGCCCCTCCTTCCCTATCCCTTGACCCCATGCTCTGCCCTGTTCACGGACCCCCATCACTAAGGTCTCTGCGGATTCTTACCGTGCTGTCGAGGGGCAGGGTGCACTGATGCACCAAGAAGTCAATTAAGGGTCTTGATGTAGATTTTTCCAAGAGCCCATGTGCCCCCATTGTGCGTATCAAATAAGCAAGGGCTTCTCTGACCTGCCAGACCCAGACAGAAACAGAAATGATTTGCACGCAGTGTGGAGGGACCTTGTCCCCTCCCGGTCCAGGCTGGGATCCTTTCTCAGCAGGGTGTTTGGTGAAATACTGCTAGGCAGCCCAGAGATGGCAATGCAGGCGGAGCCCTGCTGGGATTCTTTCCCCCACCTTTGCCCTACACTATGGAGCACTGATGGGTCATGTGTTTCGATGCACAGGGTCCCGGCAGGCTCTGCACTGGCAGGCAGACATTCACTAGCTTTGGCCGCATTGGCCATGGTTCCAGACTCACCCGTATGCTTGTGCTCTGCAGGATTGGCCCCAGGGCTATGAACAGCTTCTCTGTGTGCTGTGTCATTTCGGAAACTGTAAGAGACACAGACACCGGCTTGGCAGGGCTGATGTTAAACCAGGGTGTGCAGGGACCTGAGATCTCAGGAACCTTAGAGCAACCTCAATATCCCTACATGACCCTCCTGGCAGGTTACCCCCATGGGTAACCAGCTGCATTTGTCCATGCTTGCAGTTTCAGCAATGATTGTCCTCTCTCATTGCCACAGCATCGGCTGAGGGGCTGCAGGACTTGGCTTGTCTACTGCAGACAGGTAAAAGTGAGCCCAATGAGGCCCAGTGCTAAGCGCTGCTAATTGCACAAGAGGCCATAACACATCAAAAGACGAGGCCTCACTTTGGGGTCACTTACTGTTGGATCGGACTATCTGGTCCAAAATGAGGAGACTGGCACAGGTCTCCTCTTCCTCGTCCCTGTTCAGCCTCCTGAACAGGAACACAAGCAGCTCCACCAGGAACAAGCGAGCTGCAGGAAGAGGAGTGAATCATAATGGGGTGAATCGTAAAGGGGAAGGGAATATAGTTCTATGCCTGGGCTCTGAAATTCCACAGGCTGGGATCTCCTTCTCTGGGAAAGGTGAATGGGTTTCTTACCCAGATGGATGAGAGAGTCCAGGGCCTCTCTCCTCTCTTCCAGGTGCTCTCTGGGGAGATGACACACCTAAGGGAAGAAAGCAACACCAGCAAAGGTAAACTAGATCCAGTGTCTCTCAGGCCAAGCCCTCGGATGGCAGAGTGAAGGGATGAGGGTGGAGAGGCAGATTCTAATTCCCATCTAAAGAACAGGCCAGCAAGCTGGATCAGTCTATGAGTGACGCCGAGGCTTTGGGGGCCGTGGCTCATGTAGAAGCAGAGTTTGACGGGTCAGAAAACGAAGATGTGGAGCGTTGGAACAAGGTGGGATGCTGTTGTTCCCGGTCCATGGGGGTGGGGGGGGGGGGTAGGAAAAGAAACCAAAGGAGAGTTCTCCAGGATCCATCCCCCAATGGGAACAGGATGAGGCAGGGACAGCTCTTCCCACAGCCTACCCAGTTTAAGCCAACAGGCCCCGGCATTTTGCCTGAGTGATGCCAGCATCTCTTACCATGGAGTGGAGTGCTGGGAAGAGGATGCCAATGTCCTTCCTCAGGGCAGCCTCATCCATGTCCCTCACGCAAGCAAGGGCCTGTGCAAGAGAAGAGACGAGGACAAGGCGATGACGTGTCAGGCAGACAAGCCCCAATGTGTAGAATCTCCATCAGCAGCTGGGTAACCACAACCCAGACTTGGGAGGAATAAAGTTATGGCCCTGGTGGAGAGCAGCTTCCAGCTGGTCCTGGACTCTCCCTTCTCTGGGAGGGGCATTTGACCCCTTTGTTTGCACTAGCCTAGTATCACTCATGGTTGGGTCAACAGGACAGTTGTCCCTGGCACCAGCTGGGGTGGTGTGTGCTGAGAGGAGGGCAGGGATGGCGGGGCCTGGTTTGGAAGAGCGGGGCCTGCCCTGATTACTTATCACTAATGATGTTAGGGCAGCGCCCAGAGGCTGCAGTCAGGGTCAGGCCCTTTGCACTGAGTGCAGCACAAGACAGACAGAGACAATCTGTGTCCTGAAGGGCTGACAGTCTAGAGACCCACACAGACAGGTCAGGGATGGGGAGACAGCATCCAAGGGCTCCTCCCTGCCCCCATGCTGGGGTGAGGAAACCACGCGGGAGCTTGTAAGGGGAAGTTTAATGTCCCTTCATGTGGCCTTCCCAGGGGCCAAGGATCTGGCCCATTGTCTCTGCCTGCTCACCTCCTCCAATGGTCACTTCCAGAGTGTACCAGGGACATTCTGGGGAGAGGTGAAGCTCAGGACAATGGTTTATTTCTCTCCCTGGTTCCCTAATGCAGCCCATTGCTGACCAGCCAGCAAAGCAGAAAGAAAGCAGAGCCAGGTGCTAGGAATGGAGTCGCCTCTCTCCTCCCGTCTGCAACACCTGCCCTGGCAAGGGGGGTCAGAGCATGTTCTCTAGGGCCAGAGAATGGCAGTGAATCTGGGAGCAAGCGGACAGGGAAAGGGGGTCAGAGCCTTAGAGGGTCAGTGTGTTGTGGAGAAGGTAGTAGGAGCTGGAGTCCAGGCTGAGTTGGTGATGGAGGGAACCTTGTACCATCTGTGCCGTGGGCACTTCCCCAGTGTGCTGTGGATTTCCCGTTCTCTCCTCACTCACTCTGGTCTTCCTTGGCCTTTCCTCCTCCTCCTCCTTGCTGATTGGGGTGAGCTGTCCCCTGGGTGATGAATAGGCCTTTCTCTTGGTGCCTAAAATGAACGGAAGGAAACTAAGTTTGCTCTTGAGCAAAGTAAGCAGTCATGGGATTAGAGGGAAGGTCCTCTCATGGACTGTAGCTGGTTAGAAGACAGGAAACAAAGGGTAAGAATCTATTTCCAGTTTTCACAATGAGGTAAATAGTGGTGTCCCCAAAGATGTGTACTGGGGCCTTTGCTGTTCAGGGGTAAAACAGTGAAGTGGCAAAATCTGTGGATGACACAAAATTACTCACCATAGTTAAGTCCCAGGCAGACTGCAAAGAGTTCCAAAGAGACCTCACTAAACTGGGTGACTGGGCAACAAAATGGCAGATGAAATTCAGTGTCGATGAGTGCAAAGTAACTCACATTGGAAAACATACAAAATGACGGGGTCTAAATTAGCTGTTACCACTCAAGAACAAGATCTGGAGTCATTGTGGATAGTTCTGTAAACATCCACTCAATGTGCAGCGGCAGTCAAAAGAACTAGCAAAATGTTGGGAATCATTATGAGGAGCCACTGGGGAGCTGAGCTGGTAGAGGAGCTGCCTGGTGTCAGTTCCCCTTTACTGGCACCCGGGCTGCCCGGTGGTGATTCTAGTGCTGCCCTATGGCAGCAGGGCTTTAGCCCAGCGTGGGATGGCACGGAGGCTGGCGTGTAAGGTGGAACACAGGGCAGTGGCTTATGTGCATGTGCAGAGCAGGGCACAGAGCCTGGGTGGAGTCTCTTCTTGCCCTCTCAGCCCTGGGGTTTTGCTGTCACTGTGGCTGCTTTCCTCCCCTTTATTCCTGGCACTCAATCCTGGGCATGGTCTTACCTGGATCATGAGGCTCAGCACAGAAAGTGCTGGAGTGGCTGCCCGCTCCTGCAGCCAGGGTTTGTGGCGCCAGGTCTTGTTTTTGGGCCACCTTCTGCTCCTCTGTGTCTGTGGATACAGGCAGATGGTGGGTTAATTTCCCGCAATCGTGGTCACTGATAGAATGCCCTGGGGGCGACAGGGACATACAGCTGTGAGGGAACTGTCTGCACCTTATGGAAGCCCTGGCGAGGGATTTCCACCAATCACTGCCCGGACAGTGTCATGTTACTTAACACTGAGATCGGGCATTTCCCCTTCTAGTTCCTTTACAAACATTACCCACACCATCCAGACCCCAGTGGAGGTTGTGAGTCTTGTTAGCCCCATTATGAAGCTAGGAAAACTGAGGCACTGAATGATCCTGTGTGCACTGGGATGGAACATCCTGATGGGACAGCAATAGAAATGTGATGATTTGTCACAGAGAAATGCTGTTGACTCCTACCTGGGACAGAAGAGTCAGTGGGGCCTGGCTGGCTGGAGTCCAGATTTGTCCTGTCTGTTTGGAAAGGTGTCCATCCTGTAATTCAGAAGGGCAGTGGTGGGGTGAGGTGTCATGTGACTGAGTCTATGTAAGGGCAATAGGAATCAGAAGGGAACTGGGGTAAATCTGTATCGTGGGGGATGCTCCCAGGCAGAATTCCTACTCACCAATAGTCTGAGTAAGTCTTTGGTAGAGACGGTCCAAAAGCCCCATATTGACTCCTAAGACAAGAACCAATGTAAACAGATCACAGGAGTTTCTCTTCTACTGCACAGACCTCAGAACATTCACTAAGGTGACCAGACAGCAAATGGGAAAAATCAAGACAGGGGGTGGGGGGTAATAGGAGACTATACAAGAAAAAGACCCCAAAATTGGGACTGTCCCGATAAAATCGGGACATCTGGTCACCCTAACATTCACATCTCACTCTTGGGAGGTCAAGCTAGCACTCTGGTGCCCGGTGCTCTGCACTGCCATGTGGAATGAGACCCAGGCTCAATTCTTTGTGCTGGTCTGCGGCTCCCAAGATGGCTGGAATTGCTCCAGGTGGGGGGAACCTCCATTAACATGAGGAGGCTCTCTGCTTGACTAGGGACTTTGAAGGGGATTCCATTGGGTTCCCTCAGCCAGAAGGATGTAACTCATGAGCTGGAGAACCCCAAGGAAATAGAGACATTGCAAGGCTCGGCTGGAGGTAGATGCACAGAGCTGCAGCACTGAAATGTGGGATCCCCCTTCTTTGGGGATAAAACCTTTGTGATACCTCTCCTCTTCCTTGGGATTCAGCAAGGCGGCTCTATCACCTAGAACATTTGGTTCCATGAGGTATTTGAGCTTATGAGGTGTGTTCTGACCAAGAAGTTACCTATTCTGGCCCACCTCACTGCACAGCCACCAAACCAGCAGTGCTTGAGACAGCATCTGATCATGACTCACAAAGCCATTTCTAATATACATATGAAAATGTGGACATCTCAGTCATGAAAAATGCATTGGCGTCTGTTTCCAGGAATGGAATGTGTGTGGCTCAGTAGCACCCACAGTTCCAGCCACAGCCGTGGTCGCTTGACACACAGTCAACCAGTTACAGATCACAATGATCGATTGCACAAGTAGTCACTGCAACTGCTTGGATAATTGCTGCAACCGTGCACATGAGTTAATAAGCCGTTGTGGGCATCCTTCTGAATTCTGAGGCTAATGAGACATTTACTCTCATAATAACAGTTGTGATTCTCTAATATAGCACCCCGTGTTAATATACCATTGTTCACCCAGAAGGATCCCATGGGAATTATACTGTTTGCACAAGCTAGAACTAAACATTCTGTTAGTTTGTGTCATTATATAATGCCTGCATCTGTCATTTTCACTCCATGCATCTGAAGAAGTGTTTTTTACCCACAAAAGCTTATGCCTAAATAAATCTGTTAGTCTTTAAGGTGCCACCGACTCCTTGTTGTTTTTGTGGATACAGACTAACATGGCTACCCCCTGATACTAAACATTATGTTGATTCTGTAAAAGACATTGCAGATGAACAGCAACTTTGGCCTCGGAAAGGAATTCTGGCTGTGGATCACGCCGCTTTCTGCCTACCTGGACCAGAAGACTCTGTGTCAGGTGGGTTGCCATCTCTGGCTGACACTGAAGTCTCTTGCACTGCTGTGTCTGTCAATAGAAGAGAAGGGTTAAATTTCTCCATTAAAAGTCTCTGGTTGAACGCCCAGGGGAATGATGTGAATGATAGTGCTAAAGGGAGGGGAGTTTTCGGTACCCAAAGCAGCAGGTTCCAGTCCTCTTGTGACCCTTCAATGAACCTGATTTCACTGAGTAACAAATACAGTCACACCTGGGTCGCCAAAGAACTTTCTCGGTTACAGAGAACACCTGTGTGACCCAGAAAGGAGCGATTCTCTAAACAGAGGCAAAGCCACTCCAGTTCTCCTTCTCACTGTCACAGGTTGGTGCCAACAATCACAGCCCCTGCCTCCCACACAGTGCACGATGGGGTCTCGGCAGCGCAGGGGGTGGGGACTAGCTTGCAGCAAACACAGCTTGGAGGATTTAGAAATCTTGCACGTGCAGTGCCTGGGGAGGGAACTGCAGGAGATGGAGACTCCAAGAGCCCTCCTCATTCAGTCAGTGCCAGGGCAGCCCAGGGGTGGGGAAGTGGGGCAATTTGCACCCAGGCCCCGGCCCAGCAGGGGCCCCCACGAGATTTTTCGGGCTCCTGGAGCGGGGTCCTTCACTCACCCGGGGCCCAAGAAAACTCTCTGGGCCCAGGCCTCAGAGCTTCTTCTGCTCCCGGTCTTCACCGGCGGGGGTCCTTCCGCTCTGGGACAGAAGGACCCCCACCACCGATTACCGCCGGCGGGACTCGCCACCAGTGCAGCTGGGTCTTTGGCGGCAATTTGGTGGCGGTGGGGTCCTTCCATTCGGGACCCGCCACCGAGTGCCCCGAAGACCGTGGTGGGGACCCCGCCGCCAATTACCGCTGAAGACCCGCTGCACTTCGCAGCGGGTCCAGCTTCGCGGTAATTTGGTGGCAGGGGTCCCCACTGCAGGTCTTCCGGCACTTCGTGGGGTCCCGAGCGGAAGAACCCCGCCGCCAAATTACTGCCGCGGGGCTCCTGCCGCGAAGACCCCAGGCCCCGGAATCCTCTGGGCGGCCCTGGGCAGTGCAGACCACAAGGCCTGTGGAAAAGTCGAATGCCAGGCACAAGCAGAACCTCATGGGGAGGAGGGGGCTGACCCACTGGAGGGAGTTGGCAAAGGGCAGGTATAGCCTATAGGTAGTGCTCTACCAAATTTACGGTCCATTCTGACCAATTTCATGGCCATAGGATTTGAAAATCAATTTCAGGTTTTCAGATGTTTACCTCTGAAATGTCACAATGTTGTAGTGGGGGTTCTGCCCCAAAAGGAGTTGTGGAGGAGCCGCAAACTGTTGTAGGGGTTGTGAGATACCTCACTTCTGCACTGCCTTCTGAGCAACAGGTGTATTTACCTGGAGGGGGTCTGATCTCCCCGTGAGGGCAGCTGTGCAGGGAAGTGCCAGTTCCCTCCTCCCCAGCCCAGAGGGGATTAGCAGCTGGAGCCAGGGCCATGGTAGGAGCCTGCCCTTCCCACCCTCCAATAGCTAGATTTCATGGAAAGGTCTGATTTCATGGTCCATGACTTTTTCATGGCTGCTCCCTATGGGATGGTTTAGGTTAAGAAATAAATAGAAAATAGGCTTAGGGCCTAAGTTAGCTCAAGTGTAGTAGAGTTTAGAAAACCGAAGTTGTTAGTGTGAGGAAAGTTAGCGATCAATTGGAGATCCTGTTATGGGAAAGTGAGAGTTAGCAAGCACATGGCCCGGGGTTATGCTGCTGTTTGGCTATAACTGGCTTAAGCAGGGTTTTGAATGAGTGTTTTTGAGAATTGTGACTGCTTTATTCAAATGTTATGTATACTAATAGCGTGGGAAGGATATTGGTGCAGATGTTCATGTAAACCACATCCAATGTAAAGAGTCAATAAGGAGGCGATGGAAATATAAACAGTGTAAGGGGCAGCTGCACGTTCAATAGTCTGAGAATAGCTTCTACTGGGAGTTGTTCTGTTAATTCGGTGAGTGCTCCAATTAACACCCTAAGGTACCGTTCTGTCCCAGGGTTCTAAGGCTGTACTTCACGCTGCTGTCAGTGCACTGATCCCGCATTGATCCACAGTACAACATTCAGTGATGACAGTGTAGGTGGTAACTGCACACCTGTTTTCTTAAGGAATCATTTTATTTTGGAATGAAGTTTGGTTTTATCATTTATAATGTCACCTAAATACATTTTCTGTAACCGACCTAGATGCTTGAACTTGGGTTTTGTTGCAGCCTTATCTGTAACAACTTACTATGAATTGGAAACATTTCAACCTCAAGGTTACAGAAGGTTACGCAGGGAAAGGGGTGAATCTGGGGAGTCTGTACCCCTGTTTCCTACTTACCTGAAGCAGCAGGCTCAGATAGGGAAGGGCTGCAAAACCCAGTGGCTTCCGTAGCCTCGTTCCCCTGGTCTGTGGCTGTGGATAAGTGCAAAGGGAGGGGTCATTTCTCCTTTCCTGGTCACTGATAGAAACCGCAGGGGGTGAGGTAGACAATACAGCTGAGTGGAGAACTAATGACACTGCAGGGCACCTCTGGAGAGGGACTGCCACCAGTCACAGCCCAGAGCATTTATACTGCACACCCATCTCCAAGGCATTTGACAAACACCTCACCCCACAGGTAGGGAGCTGAGATAACATGGGCAGGGGCAATAGGGGCTAGAAATGTCTGGAGAATCTGCCCCAAGCACATGGAGATTCCATGCAGATTCCCAGCAGTCCCCTGCAGGTAGCTCTGGAGAGGACAGCAATGGGGGAGAGGAGGACCATTTCTGGGGAGAATTCCTACTCACCTCCAGACTGGACCAGCAGTCGCGGAGGTAGCCATAAAGATCCATATCAGCTCCTAAGACAAGAACCAACATGAATGAGTCCCTGAGGCTTCCTTCCCATGACACAGACCCCACCATACTCACACATGCTTCTAGATGGGCCAAGGAGACCCAGACTTAGGTTTTTGCTGCCTGCCTGGCTGGAGAGACAAGACCACTATGAGGTGGCGAGACCTCAACATTGATGTAAACATTTTATGAATAGCATTATTATAACTTATTTTTATAATGTTAGGTCATTACAAACATGTTTGTGCCTTTACTGAACATTCAAATATACATTTATCACCAGGATGCTTGAAAATATGAGTAGCCCAGTTTTTGTTAGCTAGGTTATAAAATGTTCACGCTAATCAAAGACATTGCAGAAGGCTTCAGCTTTCTGCCATCCAGAAATGAGCAAATGTCCAGAAAATAACATCTCCTTAACCATAAACCTGTTTATGTCCCACAAGAGTATCTGTACAAACTTTCAAAGGCAACTGTCCTCATTTTAACTTGCTTTAACTTTTATACTATTTTCTTTTTGTGCTCTGTTTAAAATATGGGTCGATTACTGGCATTTGTGCTTTGTACAAAATATTTCATAGAAGTTGAATTGCTATAACAAATCACTTGTAACTCTAAGGAACTTGGGTCAAAAATCAAAGCACCCAAAAGAGTGTTTTATCTACACCAGAGCACCCCCTCTTCTGTAGACTGCCAGTTTAGTATAGATCTAACCCTTTAACTCAATAAAACACGTTATAAAGACAAATGTTTTAGGAAAGATTTGGACCCATAGAAGGTGAGGATGTTATTTATGTTGGATATTCCAAAATGAATTTAGGGCTCGGGCAAGGGCTAGGGAGGAATAGCTCAGTGGTTTGAGCTCATAGCTTGCTAAACCCAGGGTTGTGAAGTCACTCCTTGAGGGGGCTATTTAGGGATCTGCAGCAAAAATCAAGACTTAGTCCTGCTAGTGAAAGCATGGGGCTAGACTCAGTGACCTTTCAGGGTCCCTTCTAGTTCTATGAGATAAGTATATCTCCATATATGTTAGAACAATAAATCTAGGCCGTAAAATGCACTCTACCAGCCCCTTTTTGCAACAAAACCCTCTGCTTGGGTTCTTCAAACTTTACAGAAAAATGTGTGTAGTTGAGAAAAAGTTTTGTGGAAAACTTTAGTTGATTTCTAAAATATTGAAATGGCAAACTGTTTTGGAGGGCATGTTTGCAAAGTATTTTAACTGAATGAAAAGCATCTAATGTGGTTTTCTAATATCATTGCTACAGGTGGTAAAATGCATTATGTACTAACATGAAATCAAATGACCTTGCTCAGCTGATTACCACTATAAGAAGACATTTAAGTCTAGACTATTTATTATATTAATGGGGAATTAATTCGTTACTAGCAGAGCTCCAGCCACTCCTCCTCCCAACTCCGAAACATAAGAAGAATCATCTCTCCAACAATTGTTCTAAAGAATCAACAACTTCTTCAATCACTATTTAAGCTAAAGACTTGCTAAGAATGATTTGATTTTAAAAGACTGCTTCCAGAACTAAAAACCTTCTCATAAAGAACAGGCATGTTTGGACTTTTAAAAACAGAATTTCATTTCCTGCTGAACCCTAATGAAACTGAAGAAATATCTCAGAAAACGAACTGAATAAGAAGAGTGACAAGACTAAATTTGAAGCTGTTCTGAGAATCTCCCCCACATAAACAAAGGAAATAGAACTGTCAAGGAAGACTTACAGCCCTAACACATATACCCATTAACAAACTACCTATGCATAAGATGAAGAGTCTCCATGAATGTACGGAGCCAAGGAAAGGCGAGAGAGGGTGTTTTTCTAAAATTGCACGGAAATAGGGAAGAGGAGAGTATAAAAACTCTAAGTGAGCACCCTGCACATGCTCTGCAACCCTGCTGCGACCCTGTTCAAACTCAACTCATCCTCTCCCTCGCTACAAGCAAGCTGACACAGACAGAAGAGAGAAGCCTCGGGAAGAAACCAGCCCAAGGCAACCTCCCCAAAACTTCAGCATGTGTTGGTAAGAGAAGTTAGCTAAAACCCTGTCAAGGGATTAGAGTTGTAAACTCTTGTAACAGTTTTGCTGTGATATGGAAATACTGATGTAACTTCAAATGTTAACAGTTTCTCCTGTGAACCACTAAATGGTTCGACCATATGCATTTGGGAAAGAGACAAGGGCTAAAGATCGGGAAACAGAGAAATCATGGGATTTAACTGACTTTAAGATTCTAAATATTTTGTTCATTGGCCAGTCTCTAGACAGCTCCTTAAATGGTTTCTTCTAACTCGGTAATTTTACTACTTTCTTCTATTTCCGAGGATTTAGTTAAAATTGCTTACTTTGCCATCTAGATAAACAGTCTAGTTATTAATAGGATCCGCCTGCTCTTAACATTATTTTGCCCATCCATAAACAGTCTTAGTATGTCTGACTCACAACAATTTTGGGAAATAAGACCTTGGTTTCAACTTACCAAAAGAAAAGTGCCCCATCAAAGGCAGAGCTGCTCACAAAGGTGTCATCTGTTAAAAGCGCTCCAGAGTGAAGCACACAGATGAGACTGAACAGAAATCAGCCTTTTCTCATTTGTGTTCTGTCTTTTGTTGGTTTGTTTAGTGTTTTCTTTTCTTTAATAATCAAATAGCCATGGTTACTCACAGAGATTCTTTTGCTTGGTTTTAATCCTGGTGTCCCCTAAGGTATGTCAAAGAGCCCCTGTGACTAAACTAGTGGAGTCACCCCCTGAATGGTCAGAAAAAGAGATAGGAAGAGCTAGCCTAGCATTGCTTGTTTCTCTAAACTACATATTTTTACTAAGTTTTGGGATAAAATTACTTGACATCCAACACAATTTAAAATGACCCCTTTCCACCCCACGCCGAGTTCACGGCAGCACGAACTGGTTTAAATCAGAGCGAGTCAAATCAATGATTTTCACTGTGATTTAAATCAGCAAGCAGAGGAAATCTTGATTTAAATCAGTGATTTTAACCTTGTTTTCCATTTTTGCTGTTTAGATATTTACCTAAAGAAAGGCTGATTGTCAGAGCTTGGTATAATTTCGTCCTTCTCTTTCCTAACCCTGAGGACACGGTAGGAAAGGTCCCTCTCTCCTGTGCTGGGATGGTCGAGCCACAGAAGACTGTTGATGTTTCACATATAATTGCAGATGACAGTGAAGATGTGGATTCCTCTGCGAGTTCTATGTAAACAGGTGCTATATGCTCCCCAAAATGCTCCCAACTGTCTGAAAAGCAGAGCCCAGACAGCCGTGTGCTCCCTCCTCCAGCTCCCAGAGCACACTGAGCCACAGGCTGCCTACCCCTTGGTGACACAGGGCCTACCCTCTTTGTGACACAGGGCCATTGCTGACATCACAGAGGCAAGGTGGGCTGGGGCTGTCTGGCTAGAGCCCTTGGGCTTTGCATCCCCCAGGCTGGATTAAGGGAGCATTGCTCTTGGCTTTTGTTGGGAATTTTAATCCAAAGGAGCCCCGGGGCCTCCCCACAAACCCTGTCTGTATAATGTGTCATGAGAAGAGGAGATTCAACCACAAGGTGCAAAATCATTCTGTGTCAGTCCACTCCAGTATCTTGCCTCTTGCAGCAGCAAAGGGGAAGGTGAAATCCCCACAATGTACCTGGCCAGCTTTGCTGTTCTCTGCCATATGGGTAAAAAATTTCTTCCTCAGCCCTCAGTGACCATGGAATCCCTGAAGCATGAGACTGGACTGGGCGTCTGTCTCAGCGTGAGGCGCTCCAATTGCTAGTCCAGACACAGCTGCATCGGTGCCCTGGGCCGAGAGAATAAAAGGGCTGAGAAGATTCTTTCCGAAGGATACACACGGACACTAAATCTCATTCCTAAAGGCTTCAATAAAAGGCAGTCAGAGTGCAGGACCCGTGGGTATTTCTTGAGTCCCAACATGCTGGGGGCTGTACAACCCAGGGGAGGGCAGCGAATCTCTTGCTTGGTTTATTTGATTTCCCATTGTCCTGAGTAGGCTCTTGTTTAAGGAGGAACTTGAAGGAAGAGAGGAAAGTTTGGGGCAGGAGCAGGGGAGAATAATGTTAGTCTGAGAAGCAGCATGGCAAGGGAGAACCAGGGAATGACGCAAAGGGAATGGCTGGGAGAGTGGCGGGGGAATGAGCCCGGAGAGTTAGATGGGGACAAAATTTGCAAAGATTCAAGAAGGAGCTGCATTTGGGTGCTGAATGGAGCTGAGCGAATCAGTGACTTTTCAGTTTGGGGGCCAGTCGGAGAATTAAATATATATATATATATATATATTTTGTTTCAGGCCAAACCGAACCAATATATCTATATCTATATCTATATCTATATATCTATATATATATAGATATATATATATTGGTTCGGTTTGGCCTGAAACAAAATTGTTTTGGTTGTTCATTTCAGGTTGTTTGTGGGTGTTTTTCAAGACCCCTCTACCTCTCTTTTTAACATTGCCTCAATTTCAAAATGAAAAGTGACAACATTTTGCTGTGGAATGGTCCAAACAGACTGGCTGAATTTTTAAAACAAAACATTCCCTTTTTATGTGTGGCTGAAAGGATTTGCTTAATTTGCACGTGGTTTGGGTGGCCCTGAGAGATGCATTTTTGGGGAATTTGCTGGCTGTAGTGTAGGACCTGCAAGGGAGCCAGGGGAGGGATCAGAATGGGCTGGTCTGACGGGTGAGATGATTTTACAGCGGGCTCTGAAGGGGAATGAGAGGAGATATGGGGGGAGGGCAGAGTTAAGGGGGTGGGTGATCAAGGCCTGGAGCAGGTGGGCTGAGAGGACGAGGGGGATTGTAGAGACATGGTAAAGGAAGGACTGTTCAGGAAGGACAGGCAGGGCAGAAAAGGTGGGAGAGTTGCATTGCATGTAAGAGAGCAGCATGACTGCTCAGAGCTCCAGTATGAAACTGCAGAAAAACCTGAGAGTCTCTGGATTAAGTTTAGAAGTGTGAGCAACAAGAGTGATGTCGTGGTGGGAGTCTGCTATAGACCACCAGACCAGGGGGCAGTGAGGTGGATGAGGCTTTCTTCCGGCAACTAACAGAAGTTACTGGATCGGAGGCCCCGGTTCTCATGGGAGACTTCAATCACCCTGATGTGTGCTTTGAGAGCAATACAGCGATGCACAGACAATCCAGGAAGTTTTTTGAAAGTGTAGGGGATAATTTTCTGGTGCAAGTGCTAGAGGAACCAACTAGGGGCAGAGCACTTCTTGACCTGCTGCTCACAGACTGGGAAGAATTAGTAGGGGAAGCAAAAGTGGATGGGAACTGGGAGGCAGTGACCATAAGATGGTTGAGTTCAGGATCCTGAAGAAAGGAAAGCAGCAGAATACGGACCCTGGACTTCAGAAAAGCAGACTTTGACTCCTCAGGGAACTGATGGGCAGGATCTCCTGGGAGAATAACGTGAGAGGGAAAGGAGTCCAGGAGAGCTGGCTATATTTTAAAGAATCCTTATTGAGGTTGCAGGAACAAACCCTCCCAATGTGTAGTGTGATGGGCTCAGGCCAAATGATAGAAGGCAGATATATTAGCCCCAGGTTAAGTAGGTCCCCTTTCCCTGGGTAAGTTAACAGGGAAGGTTCCAGAACAATCAGGAAATTTCTGGAAACAATTTAGTAAGACAGGCTGATTAGAACACCTGCAGCCAATCAAGAAGCTGCTAGAATCAATTAAGGCAGGCTAATCAGGGCACCTGGGTTTTAAAAGGATCTCACTTCAGTTTGTGGTGTGCATGTGAGGAGCTGGGAGCAAGAGATGCAAGGAGGGGAGTGGGAGTGCTGCTGGAGGACTGAGGAGTACAAGCATTATCAGACACCAGGAGGAAGGTCTTGTGGTGAGGATAAAGAAGGTGTTTGGAGGAGGCTATGGGGAAGTAGCCCAGGGAGTTGTAGTTGTCATGCAGCTGTTACAGGAGGTGCTAGAGACAGCTGCAATCCACAGGGCCCTGGGCTGGATGCCAGAGTAGAGGGCAGGCCCGGGTTTCCCCCAAACCTCCCAACTCCTGATCAGACACAGGAGGAGTTGACCCGGACTGTGGGTTCCACCAGAGGGGAAGATCTGAGGCGAGCAAATCTGCCAATAAGCGCAGGACCCACCATAGAGGAGGAACTTTATCACAGTAGAAAGAATAGTAAATAACAGTGAAAGCCTTGCTGATCTTAAACACAAAAAAGAAGCTTACAAGAGGTGGAAGACTGGACAAATGACCAGGCAGGAGTATAAAAATATTGCTGAGGCATGCAGGAGTGAAATCAGGAAGGCCAAATCATACTTGGAGTTGCAGCTAGCAAGAGATGTTAAGAGTAACAAGAAGGGTGTCTTCAGGTATGTTAACAACAAGAATAAAGTCAAGGAAAGTGTGGGCCCCTTACTGAATGAGGGAGGCAACCTAGTGACAGAGGCTATGGAAAAAGCTAATGTACTCAGTGTTTGGGTTTTTTTGCCTCTGTCTTCACGAACAAGGTCAGCTCCCAGACTACGGCACTGGGCAGCACACCATGGGGAGGAGGTGACCAGCCCTCTGTGGAGAAAGAAGTGGTTTGGGACTATTTAGAGAAGCTGGACGAGCACAAGTCCATGGAGCCGGATGTGCTGCATCCGAGGGTGCAAAAGGAGTTGGCGGAGGTGATTGCAGAGCCATTGGCCATTATCTTTGAAAACTCATGGCGATCGGAGGAGGTCCCGGATGACTGGAAAAAGGCTAATGTAGTGTCCATCTTTAAAAAAGGGAAGAAGGAGGATCTGGGGAACTACAGGCCAGTCAGCCTCACCTCAGTCCCTGGAAAAATCATGGAGCAGGTCCTCAAGGAATCAATTCTGAAGCACTTAGAGGAGAGGAAAGTGATCAGCATGGATTCACCAAGGGCAAATCATGCCTGACTAACCCAATTGCCTTCTGTGATGAGATAACTGGCTCTGTGGATGAGGGGAAAGCAGTGGATGTGTTATTCCTTGACTTTAGCAAAGCTTTTGCTACGGTCTCCTACAGTGTTCTTGCAAGTTCAAGAAGTATGGAGTGGATGAATGGACTATAAGGTGGATAGAAAGCTGGCTAGATCATCGGGCTCAACAGGTAGTGATCAATGGGTCCATGTCTAGTTGGCGGCCGGTATCAAGCAGAGTGCCCCAAAGGGTCGGTCCTGGGGCCAGTTTTGTTCAGTATCTTCATTAATGATCTGGAGGATGGCGTGGATTGCACCTCAGCAAATTTGCAGATTACACTAAACTGGGAAGAGTAGTAGATATGCTGGAGGGTAGGGCTAGGATACAGAGGGACCTAGAGAAAGTAGAGGATTGGACCAAAAGAAATTGGATGAGGTTCAAGAAGGAAAGTGCAGAGTCCTGCACTTAGGATGGAAGAATCCCATGCACTGCTACAGACTAGGGACTGAATGGCTAGGCAGCAGTTCTGCAGAAAAAGGACCTGGGGGTTACAATGGACGAGAAGTTGGATATGAGTCAACAGTGTGCCCTGTGTAGTTGAAGAAGGCTAACAGCATTTTGGGCTGTATAAGTAGGGGCACTGCCAACAGATGGAGGCATCATCTGGAGTACCGTGTCCAGTTTTGGGCCCCACACTACAAGAAGGATGTGGAAAAATTGGAAAGAGTCCAGTGGAGAGCAACAAAAATGATTAGGGGGCTGGAGCACATGACTTATGAGGAGAGGCTGAGGGAACTGGGATTGTTTAGACTGCAGAAGAGAAGAATGAGGGGGGATTTGATAGCTGATTTCAACTACCTGAAAGGGGGTTCCAAAGAGGACGGATCTAGACTGTTCTCAGTGGTAGCAGATGACAGAACAAGAAGTAATGGTCTCAAGTTGCAGTGGGGGAAGTTTAGGTTAGATATTAGGAAAAGCTTTTTCACTAGGAGGGTGGTAAAACATTGGAATGAGTTACCTTGGGAGGTGGTAGAATCTCCTTCCTTTGAGGTTTTAAAGGTCAGGCTTGACAAAGCCCTGGCTGGGATGATTTAGTTGGGAATTGGTCCTGCTTTGAGCAGGGGGTTGGACTAGATGACCTTCTGAGGTCCCTTCCAACCCTTGTATTCTATGATTCTGTGACTGGCGAGATTGGGTAGCAGCCTGGATGTGGGGTGGGGGGAGGAGGAGAAGGAGGGGCAGAGTTGTAGCTGACCCCAAGGTTGAGACTGTGGGGTTGATGGAGAGGAAGGTGGCTGTGGGGCCGGCACTGGTGGGGGGGAGGGTGTGGGGCAGCTGAGCAATGCAGCTCTCCCAAGGGCTATTATGAGTTGGGGGCCGAGAGGCAGCCATAGCCTGGAAGATTTTTGTATTCGGTTTAATGGAATATATTTGCCTAGAGATTGAAAGGTGTTAACATGACCTGCCACTGTACAGCACTAATCAGTGAAACAAGGCTTGGGATTTTGGAACACACAGACATTGGTCTGCTCAGTCCCACAGCAAACACCCCGTTAAAAATCTTTGTAACCTTTTATTAAAGACACAGAACAAGAAGGAAACAGTTCACACATTTGAAATGTAGCGTATTGAGTGAGGCTTTTGTTTTTACAATATTCTTTTGCTATAGAGAGTTTTTAGAAGAGACAAGCCCTGTCTGAAGGTCTCTTTGATGGCTTTAAAGATGGTAATAGCTGTCCCTTGTTTTTCCCTTTCTTATTTGGGTTTTTTATTTGCTTTTGTTTGTTTTTGTTTTTGGTAGAGAGAAGGAGTTAGCTGACATAGGCTGGATCTGTTGTTGCAGACGGATGCTGTTTCCGAAAAGACAGAATATGTCAAAAACACAGACAGAGGGGAAGATTGAAAAACTTTCACTTGCAGCCTTACTGCTGGCGAACTAAAGGCACAGTACACGGTCCGATCAGCCGGTCTGAGACCTGGCAAACTTGTATGAGCATTGGGCTGCTTAGAACATTGCTTTTTGCCACCTCTTTAGTCACAGGATCACAGCAGTGCTGCAAAATATGCAGTCTTGGCCAGCTCAGCCAGACTCTTACTAAACAGAAGGCAAAAGGAGAGGGAGAGGGAAGAGGAGAAATAGGAGGGAAGGAAAATTACACACAAAGGTGGGACCAGTGGTGACAGCAGGAACCAAAGTATTACTTCCCAGGTGGTGTTTGGGATTTGGCCGGAGCCAGTGAAGCTGGCCGTGTCATCTGGGTCCCTCTCTCTCAGGCCTGGTCTGGACAGGATATTTCTCAGCATCAGGATCAAGATCATGAAGGCCCAAGAGCGTTACGGTGGATCCTGTGGTCCCTAGGAGATGGTGGATGTGGCAGCCATGCAGTGAAGCTCACTTCTCCCTGTCCACCCAGCTCCCAGCTAGTCAGAGCACTTCATTCTCCCGAAGGTCTTTTTTCTAATGGACCCCAAAGGAGCGATGGGTGGAATAGTCCTTCCCTTATTATTTTGTCCACCAATTAGATCTCATTTCCGACACACCAGTTTTGGTCCCTTGATTTCCAGCCTCACAGTTCTCTTTTTGACCAGGCATGATCTTAACACTGTCCTTGAGTTACTAGTTGGCCTTTCTGTTTGGGCTCACTCAGTCTGTCTCCCTTTCCTCAACATTCCCTGTTATGAATTATTGGAACATTTGATCAATTTTTTATGCACTTACCCAAAGTTAAGCTTATAATGGGGATAGGTGTACGAGGCCCAAATTATTACACCAGGCTCCACGAGCCTGGCTGGATAATAACGTGGTGGCTTCTTTGTCTTGCTTTCTCCTCCCCTTGAGCCATTTCTTTATCCCTTCTCCTCTCTATGATTTTGATTCCCCCTTCATCTTCCCTCCCACCCCTGCCCCCATTCTTTCTATTCTCTTCCTCTGCACTTCCTCCAACCCTTTTCCCTGGGGCCGGTGGGCCCATGTACTTTCTCTCTCTCTATCCACACACTCACACAGGGTGACTGAGGAAGAGTCTAATTTAGAAGGAATCAAAGCTCTTGACTCTCCTAAGTAAAAGCTGCCAAACTCTAGAATGGTCCCTGGTTCCGGCTTTCTGATCATCTCAATGTTCCTTTGTAACAAGAGTATCTTGTGCCCCCCAATGCCAGATTTTCAGTGGGGCTGTGGAGCCAGTGCTCCCATTGCCTTCAACTGAACGTGGGGCTAGAGCTGGTGTGGAGATAAAAGGCCTCTGCATGGACAGCCCTGGCCTTCTGCAGTGCTCTGGGGATGTGCAGGGCTTGAGGGTGGGCCTTGTGGCTTTGTTCCCTCTTCGCCCCCTACCAGGATGATGTGGAGGTATCTCAGCTAGTGGCTCAACAGTGAAATCCTTGCTCATCTTAAACACAAAAAAACAGCTTACAAGAAGTGGAAGATTGGACAAATAACCAGGGAGGAGTATAAAAGTATTGCTCAGGCATGCAGGAGTGAAATTAGGAAGGCCAAATCATGCTTGGAGTTGCAGCTAGCCGGAGATGTTAGGAGTAACAAGAAGGGTTTCTTCAGATATGTTAGCAACAAGAAGAAAGTCAAGGAAAGTGTGGGCCCCTTGCTGAATGAGGGAGGGAACCTAGTGACAGAGGATGTGTAGAAAGCTAGTGTACTCAATGCTTTTTTTGCCTCTGTCTTCTCCCAGGTCAGCTCCCAGACAGCTGCACTCTGCAGCACGGTATGGGGAGGAGGTGACCAGCTCTCTGTGGGGAAAGAAGTAGTTCGGGACTATTTAGAAAAGCTGGACGAGCACAAGTCCATGGGGCCGGATGCGCTGCATCCGAGGGTGCTAAAGGAGTTGGCCGATGAGATTGCAGGGCCATTATCTTTGAAAAGTCATGGCGATCGGGGAAGGTCCCGGATGACTGGAAAAAGGCTAATGTAGTGCCCATCTTTAAAAAAGGGAAGAAGGAAGATCCAGGGAACTACAGGCCAGTCAGTCTCACCTCAGTCCCTGGAAAAATCATGGAACAGGTCCTCAAGGAATCAATTCTGAGCCACTTAAAGGAGGGGAAAGTGATCAGGAACAGTCAGCATGGATTCACCAAGGGCAAGTCATGCCTGACTAACCTAATTGCCTTCTATGATGAGATAACCGGCTCTGTGGATGAGGGGAAAGCAGTGGATGTGCTCTTTCTGGACTTTAGCAAAGCTTTTGATACAATCTCCCACAGTATTCTTGCCAGCAAATTAAAGAAGTATGGGCTGGATGAATGGACGGTAAGGTGGATAGAAAACTGGCTAGATGGTTGGGCTCAACGGGTAGTGATCAATGGTTCCATGTCTAGTTGGCAGCCGGTATCAAGTGGGGTGCCCCAAGGGTCGGTGCTGGGGCCGGTTTTATTCAATATCTTCATTAACGATCTGGAGGATGGTGTGGACTGCACCCTTAGCAAGTTTGCAGATGACACTAAACTGGGAGGAGTGGTTGATACACTGGAGGGTAGGGATAGGATACAGAGGGACCTAGACAAATTAGAGGATTGAGCCAAAAGAAATATGAGGAGGTTCAACAAGGACAAGTGCAGAGTCCTGCACTTAGGACGGAAGAATCCCATGCACTGCTACAGACTAGGGACCGAATGGCTGGCAGCAGTTCTGCAGAAAAGGACCTAGGGGTTACGGTGGACGAAAAGCTGAATATGAGTCAACAGTGTGCCCTTGTTGCCAAGAAGGCTAATGGCATTTTGGGTTGTATAAGTAGGGGCATTTCCAGCATATCGAGGGAAGTGATCATTCCCCTCTATTCAGCACTGGTGAGGCCTCATCTGGAGTACTGTGTCCAGTTTTGGGCCCCACACTACAAGAAGGATGTGGATAAATTGGAGAGAGTCCAGCGGAGGGCAAGAAAAATGATTAGGGGGCTGGAACACATGACTTATGAGGAGAGGCTGAGGGAACTGGGATTGTTTAGCCTGCAGAAGAGAAGAATGAGGGGGGATTTGATAGCTGCTTTCAACTACCTGAAAGGGGGTTCCAAAGAGGATGGATCTAGACTGTTCTCAGTGGTAGAAGATGACAGAACAAGGAGTAATGGTCTCAAGTTGCAGAGGGGGAGGTTTAGGTTGGATATAAGGAAAACTTTTTCACTGTAGGGTGGTGAAGAACTGGAATGGGTTACCTAGGGAGGTGGTGGAATCTCCTTCCTTCGAGGTTTTAAAGGTCAGGCTTGACAAAGCCCTGGCTGGGATGATTTAGTTGGGTTTGGTCCTGCTTTGAGCAGGGGGTTGGACTAGATGACCTCCTGAGGTCCCTTCCAACCCTGAGATTCTATGATTCTATGATTCCTCATGGAGATTTCCTCCCCCAGAGCCTTCTACCATGGGTTTGACCATGGGGGTGGGATGACTTTGCTGCAGAATCCCAAGAAACTGCATCCTGAAAACAATTCAGGTCAGATCAAAACCCTCATTGGACAAAGGATCATGGTGCAGTAGGAGTGAATGGAGAGAACAAGCAAGGGCGGTGTGGAACTTTCTGTACTCTCCTACTTTCTGGAAGCCAAATTCTGCAACATGGGAAATTCACAGGGCCCAAATTCTTCTCTTACAGAGCTGTATCTTTAAATGACTGCCCTTGCCTGGTTTCTAGCCCCATCATAGCCCATGCTTATTAACGGCTTAGGGGACAACGTGAATGCCTATTGAGCACATTGGCAGAAGTGGAGATAGAGAGTGTATATTTTAATACGTGATTGAGTTCAAGCTTCTCTGGTTGCTCACACTTCTGGGAACGATTTCAGCAACTGTTCTGATCATCAGAGAAGTTGTCCCAATGAAGGCCCCGATCTTACAAGCTGATCATTGTGGGTGGCTCACTGCACCTAGGATGAAGCTCACCGAAGACTCTGCAGGCGTCCACCTACAGGGAGCTGCCTGCAGGGTTTGAGCCTGAGAGGGTTTGAAAGGGGGTCCCCTTTCTACCTATGATACATTCACAATGCAGCTGATGTAACAGTGACAACCCAGTGGTGTGAGTAAAACTATTTGAAGGTGTAAAATTGCCAGGCAATGGGGTCAGAGTCAGTAGAAGACCCAGTGCTATCGCTAATTCCAATGGATGAATCATCTCTCTTGCGTGCGGTGAGGACTAGAAAGCAGCACATGAAAGGGAGCTGGAGGGACTCGAGTGCCCGTTGCTGGGCGACAGGGAGAGGCGGGATCCAGGCCCCGCCCCCGGGGCGCTCCCTCCTCACCGTACCTCCCCCCCCCCCACTGCCCCGCACATGCGCAGTAGCCCACGGGTTCGGGCTCCCCCTGTCGTCGGGCTCCGGAGCTGTGTCTCGGCCCGTGTCCGCGCTGCTCCGCGGGGCCATGGCCGGGCCCCAGGTGCTGAAGCACCGGCGCACCACGCTGGAGCGGGCCGAGAAGCTCCTCTCCGAGCCCGGCTTCCCGACTGCAACCTCCGGGGCAGGTGGGAGCCGGACCGGTCCGCCCGCCCCTCCGGCCGGGAACCAGCGGCCCGCGGGCGGGCGTCCCCGGGCCGGCGCTGCGCTCGCGCTCGGGACGCTGGGCCGGGGTGCGCGGGCGAGCTGCGGAGCGAGCCCCGCTGGGGGACCCGAGCCGCCACCGGCCCCTGGGTCCTGCTGGCCCGGCTGTGAGCGCGGGCCGGGATCGGACGGGTCTGGGTTTGGAAAACGACGTGGCTTCTCCGCAGTGAAACCCGCTGCTCGGGCTGCGGCTCTGCCTGAGAGTCGCAGTGAGTCCAGCCGTGCCCCGGGGCGGGGGCGATCGGGTGGGGCGTCCCCACCTACTACAGCGGGTGTCGCTGCTCCGAAAGCTTGGAGCAGGCTGCGGGGGGCGGGTGAAGGGACACTTGCAAGCTCCTTTATTGTGCGTTTAAAGGCTTTACAAATCAAAGGTGCTCAGGTGCTCTGTCCAGGGGCGGCTCTAGGCACCAGCGGGCCAAGCGCCCGCTTGGGGCGGCATCCTGGGGAGGGCGTCATTTGGCTCCGGTGGAGCTCCCGCCGGCATGCCTGCGGCAGGTCCACCGGAGCCCGGGACGAGCGGACCTGCCGCAGTCATGCCTGCGGCGGGTCCCGTCTTCCCGCGGCTCCGGTTGAGCTCCCGCAGGCATGACTGCGGCAGGTCCGCTCGTCCCGGGCTCCGGTGGACCTGCCGCAGGCATGCCGGCGGGAGCTCCACCGGAGCCAAATGCCGCCCTCCCCAGGACGCCGGAGCCGCGGGAAGAGGGGACCCGCCGCGGGACTGGGGAAGGGCGGCGCAGCGCTCCGCGCTGCTTGGGGCAGCCTACTTTGTAGAGCCGCCCCTGGCTCTGTCTTTCCCCTTTGCTGTTTCACGCTGCAGTTAGGCTGGTCAGTTTCACTTTTCTGCTTCTTTCTCTCGAATTCTGACAATGCCTTTGGGTTTCTCACAGTGTAGGAAGGAGGTTCTCCAGAGAGATCCTCTCACAGACCCATCTGTCTTACCAACACCGCAATCTTCCTGTTATTTGGCTCTCAAATATTTAAACAAAAAGACTACTTTCATAGACTCTACAGTCCTGTTTTCTTGGAAAAGAACAAACCAATAATTGCATTGTAACCACCTTCTTCAGAACTCAGATGAATGAATGACATGTTGGGTCTAAGACTATGTCACTCTGCTGCTTCAGGAGTGGAATTTCTGTCTGGACTATACATTTCCTCTTGATGCTTTAAGTCATAATGTGACTATTGCTGCTCAGCTAGTGTCTTTAAAATCTGTACAAGTAAATAACTGTACCATGGTATCGCTATATGTAGTTCATGTGAGTTCACTTAGGGACAGATCCTCAGGTGATGTAGATTGTCATAGCTTCATCCAGTGCTAATATGCTGTAACCTTTGCTTGCAAAGGTATTTGTAAGGCGTTGAATGGGGGCTCCTATCATTTAAATAGAAAAGAACAAAAGGGAAACGTTGTTATTAAGAGGATGGTGATCAATTGTTCTCCACATCCACTGAGGATAGTACAAGAAGTAATGGGCTTAATTTGAAGCAAGGGAGATTTAGGATGGACATCAGGAAAATAATTCTAATTATAAGGATAGTTAAGGTCTGGAACAGGTTACCTAGAGAGGTTGTAGAATCCCCATCATTGGAGGTTTTTAAAGAACACCTTGGACAAAGACCTGTCAGGGATGGTCTTCTAGGTTTACTTGATCCTATCTCAGCACAGGAGGCTGGGCTAGAGGTCCCTTCCAGCCGTACGTTTCTATGATGGTGTGATTTGTGGGAAGAAAGAAAATCTCCATGGCTTGGCACTTGTGGTAGTCAAAATATACAAGGCAGATACAGGTGTTCTGAGAGAGCCATTGGTGACCACATGCCACGCTGGGCACCCAGGATTATTGTCAGGCTAATAAGCAAGAGGATTGTTAGTTTTTTAAAACATTGGGTTTTTTTAAACTGAATGTTTCTGCAATGGTGAACCACTGGGGAAAAACCAAGCATGACAAAGCTTTAGCCTTCGTCGGGAGATCGGGAGACAGATCCTCGTACCTTGGGGTGATTGGCTTTATTGCATGTCATCTTTCCTGCAGGCTTTTCGGGGACACCTGCCCCCTGGTGTCTCTCTCCTGCTTCCAGACCCCTCAGCGAATCCCACGTGATGAAGCTGTCAGACAAGAATTCAAACCTGTGAAAGTTGGGGACTCCTTTGGACCCACGTAAGTACGAGCCTTAGAGGAACAAAGTGATGTGAATTGATTTTTAAGTGACGTTTATTTAAATGAGGAAGTGATGTGAAGTCGCTATTGTTTTTCCCCTTGAGGGACACAATGAGCTCTGTGTGTGAGATTCCATTTTTACTCCCCAGGTGCTGCAGATTAATCAGTAGGACTGTGTGCAACACCTGTGTGTATGCAACTATTTTTTTTCTACACCTAAAGATATCTTTAGCACTTTAACTTCAGGTTACTTGTATGCGTATTAGCTAATCCTCACAAACCCCTGATGAAGTAGGACAGAAGATATCTAATCCTCCCTGTTTTACATTTGGGAAGAAACTGAGGGATGGAGAAGTTAAGTAACCTGAGGCCTTGTGGCAAATCAGTGTCAGAGGCAGGACTAGACTGCAAGCTAGGCACTCTGAAATCTCTTTGCTCAGCCATCTACCTCACTCTTTTGGATTCTTTCAGCTCCATGTTTAGGACTTTGATTTTGATTGATGCGTTGGGCTTATCGGCAAATCTCCAGGCAGAACAGAAGGCCTGTGATAATGCTGGGGCAGTTAAAGGAGGTATCATAAATACCTGTTTCTTGGGTGTTTGTAATTTGTTATAAAAATAAACTCCAGACTAAAACTTGACCCAAGAACTCTGGAAGCTAATTACTTGTCTCTGTCCATCCTGAGTCCCTCTCCTCCAACTTGACTCCCATGACAGCAGTCCCTGTGGAATACTTCATGTTAGACTATGGAGGTGCGGGGAGTGGATCTTTGAGACTTGGGCCTTCATGAAATAGGGTTGATTTCATCCCTTTTCTCCCCTTCTGAGGCCTTTCCTGCCTGGTGGGTAGTTGCTCTATCCCTGCAGTCACAATCTCTGGTCTCACTCCATGCTGGTAATGTGAGACCCTCTTTGTGCGCCCCTTCTGCTTCCAGCATGGCAGCTCCTTTGTCCTGATTTCTCTGAGAGAGCAGGTCAAACTGTTGCTAGACAGCTGGGTGATTCACTCGACAGCTGGCTGAGATGCCCTGGCTCTTTGGGACCTGTGTGGAATGTGTTGGTGTCTCAATCCAGTTCCTAGACAACAGGTGTCTGTACTGTAAAAGCACCTCTAAACTTTCCCCCCTTGCTGACTGTCTGACTGGATGAGCCATGGAGAACAAACTGCCCGTGGATGTTCCTGGTGGGTCTGGCTTGATGTGTATGGGTGGAGGCAGAGCGTGGGGTGCTTGTACTGCTGCTGACCATGCCCTATCATACCTGATCTATACAGAGCAGATCTCTGTCTACGGGGCTGTCAGTTGAGCATCTTTCACTCTTAGGAAAAAATAAAAGCAAGCCCTGGCGGGATTGTCTCCTGTGTGTGTTTGTGCATTGGTGTCTGTACATACTACGTGCTTTCCCCACAGACCTCCTTAGAGATTCTACTGAGGCTGTAGTGTCTTGTGCATGTTAACCTTTCATAGGGAAATGCTTAATCAGGAATGGCTCAACATCAGTTCAGAAGTGTATGTACCTGTCTTTCAGGTGGTGGACCTGCTGGTTTAAAGTGGAGCTTAGCATCCCCAGAGAATGGGTGGGGAAGGAAGTGCATCTCCTGTGGGAAAGCGATGGGGAAGGGATGGTGTGTAGGGATGCGCAGCCGGTTCAGGTAAGAGGAAGTGTGTGTGCCAATGCTAGATCTTTCTTAGAAGTATGTCATAGGCAGTGCTGCAATCAGTGCTGTTTCCGTGACATGTCCTCTGCCTCAGCCCTTTATAATGGGGCTGTCAGAATTCCCTGCCATTTGTTACATGGTTTGCATCAGACTGGATTTGAATTTCCTCTAATTATATAGCGCTTCCCTGTTTTGTGAGGTTTTTAATGCAATATTCCTGACCATTGGTCTCTGGCATGGAATACCCATGGGACTGGTATTAACCCTGCGGTTGCAGCAACTCACCAGGAGAAGCCGACCCTTTCTATGATGTTTTTAGTGTCTGTTTGATGAGGCATGGAGACATGTCCTAGGGAGTTTGAGCAAAATCTTCATTCAGCGGGGTGCTGCAAATGGTCTTTGTTGTAGTTCTACAGGCAAACAGTGAGCACAGTCTCAGTACGCACAACTCCATGGTAATCTGCCATGTGTTAGAAGGGCCCCCCCCGCTGATATGTATCAACAAGCCATGGGTTAGTGATTCTGTACTGATGCAGCATGGCAGCCATTCCCATTGAACCTGTGTTAACATCTCTGACGTGAGTGTTGTCATGGAGCTATGTTAATGTCCCTCCTCCTGTCGTGACACACAGGGTTTGACTAAAGAAGGAGAAGACCAGCTATATCCTGACAGACAGCCTCAAGGAGGCAGAGCCTCACAGGTGAGCACTGATGCTTGCTGAAATTCAGGGAAACCCCCACCCTGCACTGGTTGGAGGGGCTGTGAGGTACTCTTGGCACAGCCACGCCACACAGGGAAAGTGCCCAGGCCTCTCTGTTGAGAGCTGTGAGGACCAGTGATGTAGCATTGTCACCTATTGGCTGCTCAGCTCATGAGGTAACATCAGGCTGGATTACAATGACAAGGTTTGTTGATTGCTGTGCTTCAGGGTGTGAGTTGCTCACTAAGTAGGATGAGGAAGAAATGTGTCCCTCGTGGGGTAGTGTTGCACAGTTAGGTTGGTGTAGTATGTCTGTCTGTCTCTGAAGCACTGGCCACCGTAAGAGACAGGATACCAGACTAGATGGGCCACTGGTCTGGCCTGGTCTGACCGTTCCTGTGCTTTTGGCAGATCTTGTTTCCCAGTCTCTACGCAGAGAACACAGTGAGTTGCTCATTGATCTCTGGTGACTTTTGTTTCCCTTTTTCTCATTTCTACAGTCTGACTGTCTACGTGGAAGTTGCCTGCAATGGTCTCTTTGGGGCTGGAAAAGGCAGCCTGATTGCACCTCCTGACCCTGACAAGAAGTTCACCCTGCACAAGGCGGAGCTTGTGGTCTTCAACAGGGATGTCCATGAGCTGCTGGTAGATTTTGAGATACTAGTGGACATGGCCAAGGTAAATACTTCAGTCCTCTGTCTCTTTTATTCTCCAGCTCCTCTATCTCCCTCTCTCCTCCTTTTTTCATGACTTTCCTTTGGTTTGACCTCCTTCCCCCAGCTCTCCAGCCTCTACCAAAAAGACCTGAAGCAGTAAGTATTTGCCATTGTAGTTTGTGTACAACTGGAAGTGTCTCCTTTGTCTCATCATGTCAGCTAACATCAGCAGCCTCTGAGTTCCAAAAAAGTGAAATGTGTATAGTAGGGGAAGGAAACACCATCTTTGCGTATGTATTGCCTCAGGCTACACGTGTCATTGGTAGAGAGGTGGGAAGTTGGTAGGACACTGCTAATGGGCTGTCCATATGTGCAGCAGTTCAGCGTGCTATCCATCATATAGACTCTCAGCCTGTCCGATATAAGAGTTGCTGAGCTAAGCGTCTCTCTCTTCTCACTCTTGCCCTTCCTCAGGGAGGAAAACCAGCGGAGCTTCCAGACACTATATGTGGCCAATCAGATGGTTAACCTGCTTGATGTCACAGACTCCTCTACCTTCCCTGCAGTGCGTCACCTCGCTTCTTCCATCTTCAGGCAGAAGAATGGCGAGAGCCAGCACTCCATCCATGCTATGGGCCACTGCCACATTGATTCTGGTAAGAATGGGTCCAGGGGATGCATGCTACTGAAAGGCCTGTGGTTAGTAGGGCTGGCCAGTGATGCTGGGTGCTGCCAGAGGGGAGCAGTTCTCAGGCGAGCAGGCACTGAGTGTTCTGTAGAAGTGATGCTCTGAGCCTCTAGGATAAGGGACAGGGATATCCCAGCTATCAGTTACAAAATGTATGTAGCCGTGTCAGCCTGACTGGAGATGGTGACTTACCACAAGGCTGGAAGGCATCCTTTACAAAGGGGCATGTCAAAGCCTTCCATGCCCATTCCCTAGTTACTTTGCCTGGCCCCTAGATTTCAAATTCCCAGTGGGGTTTTCTCTAGTCATGCTATTGTGGGGAAAGGAAGTGAGGTATCCAGACAGCCAACAGCCCCATCAGCTGAGGACTCTTCAGGACTTACAGCCATGCTTCAATCCACTGACATTTTAATAGTGTGATTTTTCCCATGTCTTCACACCCTGCAGTGGTTGATTCTTGTAAAGGCAGCACAGCTTGGATCCCAGATGAGTAGGGCCCTACCGAATTCACCGTCCATCTTTGTGAATTGCATGGTCATAGCATTTTAAAAATCTTTATTGTCACAATTTCAGATATTTAAATCTTAAATTTCACGCAGTTGTAAACAAAGCATGAATATGTATGGAAAAACAGCAAAATACAAACCTGTAAAGCCCTCAAGTCTGTGTTTCTCAAACTAGGGGTCCCAGGCCAAAAGGGGGTTGCAAAGCTATTGTAGGGGTGGTCGTGGTATTGCCACCCTTAGTTCTGTGCTGCCTTCAGAGCTGGGTAGCTGGAGCATGGCGGCTGCTGGACTGATGCCGAGCTCTGAAGGCAGTGCCGCAACCAGGAGCAGCGCAGCGTTCAGAGCTGGATTCCTGGCCAGCAGCCGCTGCTCTCTGGCCACTCAGCTCTGAAGGCAGTGCCACCAGCAGCAGCAGGTAGAAGTAAGGGTGGCGATACCATACTATGCCATCCTTACTTCTGTGTTGCTGCTGGCAGCGGCACTGGATTCAGACCTTGGTGCCTGGCAAGCAGCTGCCGCGCTCAAGCCACCCAGCTCTGAAGGCAGCATAGACGTAAAGGGTAGCAGTACTGCAACCTCTATACAATAGGCTTGAGACCCTCTTTTGGGTTGATACCCCATTTGAGAAATGCTACGCATTTGTATATACTTTTACCCTATAGTATAAAAGACTATAGTACAGGGTGAAAGTACACAAAATATCAGACTTTATGGGGAACCCAGGTTTCATGGTCCGTGACACGCTTTTCACAGCTGTGATGAGGCTCCGCTGTGTCTTTCCAGCCAGGGGAAGGCAGCACAGAATGGGCATTGGCAGGTGACAGGCTGTATGTGTATATAAAATAATGGCCATTTAAAATGGAAAGGCCATGTGGCCACAGTGAGCTCAGCCTGCTTCTGTCCCTGCAGCCTGGCTGTGGCCATACGAGGAGTCTATCCGCAAGTGTGCTCGCAGCTGGGTGACTGTTGTACACCTGATGGAGAACCCGGAGTTCACGTTTGTCTGCTCGCAGGTGAGTTGTCATCTTCCGCCTCAGGTGGGCAGCAAAACTCTTGGAGCAAAGACAGGAGGAAGGTTAGTGCATATTCTAAGGAGCATGGTAAGTGGCTGGGAGGGGGGCTGCTATGCAAGGGACTTCTCTATCCCTGGTCTCCAAGTTGTTTCTGCCGTGCTCCCAAGCCCAGATGCCAAGTGTAGATTTCAGCCCAAGCCTCCTGCCTGGTAGCAGAGAGCTGTCCTGCCAGGTCTGGGACCAGTCCTATTTGAACTGAGCTCCAGTGCTTGCTGAAAATTCAGGTTTGCAGCTGCTGTGAGTCAGAAGCTTTAGACAAATTGGATAATCTCTAAAATAGTCTCCGGTGCTTTATGGTTCTGTCTTCTTTGCAGGCCCAGCAGTTTGAGTGGGTGAGGAACTGGTATCCTGGGCTGTACGCTCAGATTCAGGACTACGCCAAAGAGGGACGGTTCATACCTGTTGGCGGCACCTGGGTAGAAATGGTGAGGTCACAGCAGCCCTTCTGCATTGCCCTCTGAGTCTTCTCTCTAACAGATCAGTTACTGAGTCTCAGATGCCTTCTCTTAACATCTTCTTCTGCTCAGACCCTCAAGGGGAATCATGAGAGGGATTTTGGAACCCAGCCCCTAGCCTGGGGAGCCCTCCCCTCTGGAAACGTAACCCTAACCCTACCATTTGGAATACTAATGGTACCTGAAGACCACTACCCTTTAGAACCCTTATCCTAACTCAGGGACCCCTACCTTTGGGACATTAATCCTAGGCGTTGGGGCCTAACACAGTGACTCCTACCCTTTGGAAACCTAAATGTATCCTGGAGAGCCCTATACTCTGAAACTTTAACCTTCACCAGGGGAGTCCTATGCATTGGAAACCTAAATATAGTGTGAGGAGTCCTCTCTGTTGGAACCCTAATGCTACCTTGGGGATCCATACCCTGTGGAACCCCGACCCTAGCTTGGGGAGTCGCACCATCTTGAATCCTAATGCTTGCTTGGGCAGCCCTGTTACCCTAGCTCTAACCTCTGGAACCCTAACACTAGCCGGGGTGTCCTATCGATTGGAAATCTAACCTGAACTTGGGGAGCCTTGCCCTCTGGAACCCAACCCTAGCTGCAGGACTCCTATCCATGTGAACCCTAGCCCTAGCCTTGGGAGCCCAACCCTCTGGAACCATAGCACTAGCTTGGGGAGTCCTATCAACTGGAATCCTAGCCCTATTCCAGGGAGTCCTACCCTCTGTACCCCTAACTATAGATTAGGCAGCCTTATACCCTGGAACCATAACGCAGTAGCACCCTCAGCTGTATTGTGAACACAGCTCTTCCCTTTCCCCAGACTCTGTTACCCTCCCCCTCCCCTCTGGAGGGTGTGTCAAGTCCATACATGACTGCAGTGTCTCAGCTGGGAGCTGTATGGATTGGGCCTGCCATGGGGTGCATGCTACTGGGGTGGCCACTCTCCTTTCTCTGCTGGCAAGCGGGGCAGGAGATCTGCATAGAATTCCTCAGAGCTGCCATTGTCTCCCAGGATGGAAATCTTCCCAGTGGCGAATCAATGGTGCGTCAGTTCCTGCAGGGACAGCGGTTTTTCCAGCAGCAGTTTGGGAAGCTTTGCTCGGAGGTATGTGTTCCTCCTTGGTGGATCCTCTGTGTGTTCCTTCTCTGTGGGGGTGGGGAAGTGATCCATGTGGTCCCTTCCCGAGCTGATATTCCCGGTGTCTCTGCTTCATTCTTGGTGGGACACGCTCACTTTGGAGTGATCTATCTAAGGTATGTATGTGGCCCATCACCGTGGTATTTGAATTCTTTCAATCTCTTTTGTATCTATCCTCATGTGCCCCTGTGGGGAAGGGCAGTGCTGCTATTCTCACTGTATAGATGGGGAAACGGACGCACAGACCAGCCCAGTGACTCGTCCAAGGTCACACATGAAGTCTGTGGCAGAGCAGGGACTTTATTCCAGGTCTCCCAAGTCCTAAACTAGTGCCTGAACGGCTGGACCATCCACAAGAAATTGCAGCTGGAGGCTGCTAGGGCCTCGGATATATTCGTGCAGCGCACTCTTCCTACCCCCCAGTACATAGGCCTTGGCCAGTTCATATAGCACCCACTACCTAGCAATATTTTCTCCAGGCTGAGGGGCCCTGTGGAGGGCATTAGGGCCACAGTGATACGTGGCTCATTATATGGGGTATCCAGAATTTGGGCCTGTTCCCATCTCGGCTCTAGAGATGTATGGAGAGATAGGTGCAGCCGACTACATTGTCTGAGAGACATCTGAGCAGGTGATGGGATTGTGTTTCTCTCTCTCTCGCACGTTCTGTTCTCTGCTCCCAGTTCTGGTTGCCAGACACTTTTGGATACTCGGCCCAGCTGCCCCAGGTGATGCGTGGCTGTGGGATACGATGGTTCCTCACTCAGAAACTCAGCTGGAGCCTGGTGAACACCTTCCCGGTGAGCTGGTCTTTCCTGCTGTGGGGGGTGTGCACATGTGTATGGGAATCTGCCCAGTGGGCTCGCTCCTGTCATAGCTATGAAGGGAAGGGTAACAGCCCTCCTGTGTACAATACTATAAAATCCCTCCTGGCCAGAGACACCAAAATCCCTTTACCTGTAAAGGGTTAAGAAGCTCCGGTAACCTGGCTGACACCTGACCCAAAGGACCAATAAGGGGACAAGATACTTTCAAATCTTGGTGGGGGGAAGGCTTTTGTTTGTGTGCTCTTTGTTTTGGGGGTTGTTCGCTCTGGGGACTAAGAGGGACCAGACATCAATCCATGTTCTCCAAATCTTTCTGAACCAGTCTCTCATATTTCAGACTTGTAAGTAACAGCCAGGCAAGGCGTGTTAGTTTTATCTTTGTTTTCTCAACTTGTAAATGTTCCTTTTGCTAAGGGGTTTACCTCTGTTTGCTGTAACTTTGAACCTAAGGCCTAGAGGGGATTCCTCTGGGATCTTTGAATCTGATTACCCTGTACAGTTATTTTCCATCCTGATTTTACAGAGATGATTTTTATCTTTCTTTCTTTAATTAAAACTCTTCTTTTTAAGAACCTGATTGATTTTTCCTTGTTTCAAGATCCAAGGAGGTTGGATCTGGACTCACCAGGAATTGGTGGGGGGCAAAGGAAGGGGAATGGTTAATTTCTCCTTGTTTTAAGATCCATGGGTTTGGATCGGTGTTCACCAGGAACTTGGTGGAAAAGTCTCTCAAGGCTACTCAGGGAAGAGTTATAGTACTTGGGAGGAAAATATTCTGGGGAGAGCGGTAGACAGAGTTTCCCAAATAACTCATGAACAATTTGGGTGGTGGGCAGCAAAATCAGATCTAAGATGGTAGTTAAGCTTAGAGGTTCTCATGCAGGTCCCCACACCTGTACCCTAGAGTTCAGAGTGGGGAAGGAACCTTGACAGGCCCATTCAGAGAGCTCACCAGAGCTTTACGTGAGGCTGACTGGATCAGGTAGTTCATTAGCCACGACAAGAGAAGATTTGGCTACTGATCACATCATGGTAAGGTGCTGAAGTATGACGCCAACAGCTTTGAAAAGTTAATGGTGGGCAACCAGAAGTTTCCTTTCAGTAGCTCCCTGACTCATGCGCCCCATTCTGGCTGTCCCTGCGGTGTCCCCCTGTGAAGCTGTAATAGACTCCCCCTTGGTGACATTTTGCTCTCCTCCAGCACAGCACTTTTTTCTGGGAAGGCATCGACGGCTCCCAAGTTCTGACCCATTTCCCGCCTGGCAATTCCTATGACCTAAAAGGTCGAGTGGAGGAGGTGAGCGATATGACATAGAAGCATACCCATCTGCCTACAGTCTTTCTGTCCCAGTGTACCCAGCTTGCAAGGGAATGTCACCGCCATCTGGGCTGTAAGCAAAGACTGTTGGAGGGGAGTGCCACATAGCGAGTAGGTGGGGAAAGGTGATAGGACAAGCAGCTGGGGGCTTTAGATGTTGGGGGTGAGGGATAGCTCAGTGGTTTGAGCATTGGCCTGCTAAACCCAGGATTGTGAGTTCAATCCTTGAGGGGGCCGCTTAGGGATCTGGGGCAAAAATTGGTCCTGCTAGTGAAGGCAGGGGGCTGGACTCAATGACCTTTCGAGGTCCCTTCCAGTTCTAGGAGATTGGTATATCTCCAATTATAAAAAATAATAATAATAATATAAATGTTTGGAGTAAAGCCCAGATTTGTCTGTCCATGCAATGTGTCAGAGCCTTGAGTTTCTAGAATGAGCTGCATTTTAAAGATAAATTCACAGGGGAGTGGGGAGCTGATGAGTCACTGCAGGAGGGCTCTCAACTTCTCCAGATTCTCCTGTCTCCCTGGGCCCTGGTGGATGTGTCCCAGGAGGCAGAGCTGAAAAGAGAATGAACATGGTGAGAAGACAACAAGCTAGTGCCTGATCTTTACGCCTGCAGGGCTCTCCTTGGCTTGACTATGTGAGGGTCTGACACTACGTGTCATGTGTATACATAATTTTCTCTAGATGCTGAAAGCCATGAACAACAACAAAGACAAAGGCCGTGTGAACCACAGCGCTGCTCTCTTTGGGTTTGGAGACGGAGGAGGTGGCCCGACTCAGAAGATGCTGGACAGGCTGAAGAGAATGAGAGATACGGATGGGCTGCCCAGGTCTGGGGAGGCTCTGCTCTCTCTCCTCATCTGTCCTGGGGCTGTTGCTTTCCCACTTGCAAACCATCAACTCATGCTAGGGAAGGAACCACAGGGCTCCTCGCTCCTCTGCAGTGGGCAGCAGCTGCTAAGCCTGTCCTGTTACGATCTGCATTTCTCCTCATAGGGTTCAGATGTCCACACCTGACCAGTTTTTCTCTATGATGGAGAAGAAGACCCAGTTGCTCACCTGGACAGGAGAACTGTTCCTGGAGCTACACAACGACACTTATACCACCCAGGCCCAGGTTACCACTTCTGCCCGGGATGGGAGGGAGATAAGGCAGTGGGTGGAAACTATCTAGATCAATGTTAACTCTGACCAGTAGGGAAGACTTCCACTCTGAATCCATCTCCTTGGTGTGCCATCATTGGTGCAATTTAGCACCATAGTAGGACCCGATAAAGACCTTGTGATTCTCTAAAGCTTTGAGCCCATGTAATTTTCCCAGTTAGTCCAATATAAGTTATTAGGACAGAGCCCTATGTGCTACAATGATTGGTGCCCTGACTGCACCATGAAAATTAACAGAAAACTCCCATTGGCTTGAACCCTAGTGTAGACAAGACTCTTGCAGATGGTCTGTTTTGAACGCCATTTCTATTTAAGCTCTGTTCCAGCGTAGACACACCCTGTTTCTAGTTGGTCCACTTTCTAGGTCTCATGCACTGGCACAGCATTGGTGGGTTGGGGTTTTTAGCACTGCTTTTGGTTAATTCAGGTTTTCTTCTTTACAGGCTTTAAGTCTCAGCTTTAAACTATTGACAGGGTCTCTTTGAACTGTGTTTGAAAACAAGAGGGATGCTCTTGTTTGATCCAGAGATGAGCAAAAGCTGCTCATTGGCTCTCGGGTTGATTGCTGAGCCACTGGTGGTTTTCCCTGTAGTAGGAAGGGGCATTCAGCCCTCAGTTGAGTGTGTCTCTCTGCCTGACCTCTGTAAACATGGTACAGAGAGGCTGCCACCCAAACCCTGTTGTTTCCAAAACTGACACGGCAGCATTGGGTGCTGCTATCAATTAACAGCATTGTGGGAAGTACCATCTTTCAGAACAGTTAGCTAATTTCTGAGTGACTGTAATCTCTGCTGTTACAGTGGGAGGGGCTCTGGAGAAGATGCCTTCAGGGAAAAGAGAATCTCATTTCTATTTGTGAATATATAATAGAATATTAGGGTTGGAAGGGATCTCAGGAGGTCATCTAGTTCAACCCCCTGCTCAAAGCAGGACTGATCCCCAGACAGACTTTTACCCCAGTTCCCTGAATGGCCCCCTCAAGCATTAAGCTCACAACCCTGGGTTTAGTAGGCCAATGCTCAAACCACTGAGCTATCCCTTCCCCCCCCAGTGATGCATACTGTCTACATCCCGATGCCTGATGTAATGTTTTGCAACAGATGGCAAAAATCTCCTCTGATAAAGCTCTTCCTGTTTCCACCTACTTTGGGATCAGATAAAGAAAGGGAATTGGGAGTGCGAGCGGATACTACATGATGCTGAAGTACTGAGTAGTTTTGCTCTGACCCAGAAAAATACTTTCCAGTATCCTTCCATCAAACTGCAGTATCTCTGGAGGTAAAGTAGTTCGTCCGAGTGCCACTATTGATTGGATAAAGCTGCAGTGATAATTGGAGCCCTGTGCCGATACAGAAATTTGGATCAGCATCCGTGATAATTAACTTGTATCTGACCTGCAATCCTCACTCCCCCTTCTATATGCATCTGCATCCGCACCCTACCTCACTGGTAGAGCTCTGCGCACATACAAAAATTTGGACCAGCATCCAGTCTGCAATCTGCAAAGATGGTGAACAATGCAACCGCATCTGTGGATGCAGATATCTGCGGATATAAAGTGGATAACCGCAGATTTGCAGGGCTCTAGCGTTAAGCACACTCAGGTATATAAAAAACAAGCGGACACAGTGTTCCCATTAGATGAGATAGTAACAAACATTATATTAAGTAGCAAACCAAAAAGTAGCCTCATTCATTTGTAGCTTAGACCAAACCCCAGACAGTCTCTCAACAGACTGATTTAGAAGAATTCATTGGAGAAGTATATCAGTTGCCTGTCTATCAGAGGCTATTAGAAATACCCCTCTGGTCCTCAGGAGGCTGAACTGTTGTGTGCCACAGGCAGAGACCAGGAGACAGTGAGATACCACCAATGCCCAAGGTTGCTGCCAAAGCAGGGAATTGAAGGAACAAGTATATTTGTTTCTGTGAATTCCCAAACCTGTGCCCAGGGAATCCTCCCAGAACAAGACTAGGAATACCTGGTTCAGGTGACTGCTAAGAGAGCGCAGGGCCTTCGAGCCGGCTGCACTCTCTCTTGTCTCCAATAGCAGCAGAGCAGGGTCTGGCAGAACTCACGTTTTTGATGGATGGAATGAAAGTGGTGACCTGAAGCCAGAAGGCCACAGTTACCATGTGCATGTGAGAACTGCCTGGCTGTTGCAGTCCCCATCAGCCGTCAGCAAGATACAAAAGGCTTTGTCCTCTAGAATGAGGGTGGCATAGTTCCTTCATAGTGATACTAATCCATAGCTGTCTTCTGGTTCTTGCCTTGGTCCCTCGTGCTCAGGCTGCTGCTCCTGACTCAGTTCCATGACGTGTTGCCGGGCAGTTGTATCCAGCTGGTTGTGGAGGATGCCATGAGATACTATGCAGGTGAGGAGTGATTTGTACTTAGAGGCTTTTCCTGCCAAGTGGGTTGGGTTCATTGTAACACCCTCTGTCAGGTGGGTTTTAAAAGGTGGTGGTCCTGCTTTCTGATCTGACTCCTTGCCTGGTTTGGTTGTGGGTTGGTTTTGTTACAAGCCCTAGAGGCACTGGGGACTCCATATTAATAGGTGGTGCTCTTGGTGTTGATAATAACAAATGGGACCCAATCTGCTTTCCTCCCCTGCGCATCCTGCTTCCACCGAGGCTGGTAGGAGGAAGGATGCCCATAGTGCCCTGGGCCATGGCCCTGCTGCACCCAGCCAGTCTGCATTATGCCATTTGTCAATAACCAGAGAAAACAAGCCGCAACCATGTCGTTACACAATCAGAGTCTGGCAAGCAGAGGACCCCCCCCCTCCCTGCAGGTGGAGACTCCGTGGCCCCAGGAGCCCTGTGAGACTGGAAGAGACAGTGCATGTGAAGGATTAGTTTGAGCAGTGGGGATGGGGAGGATTGTTGGGAGGTTGCTAGAAATGGCTGCAGAGATGCATCAACTCCAAAGCTAGACGGAACCATTGTGATCATCTCACTGACGCGTAGACTTTAAGACCAGAAGGGACCCTCATGATCATCTAGTCTGACCTGCACATTTCCGGCCACAGAACCTCACCTATCCCCCTCCTGTAGTAGGCCTCTAACCTCTGGCTGATTTAAAGACTTCAGGTTACAGAGAATCCACCATTTACACTAGTTCAGCAAGTGATCTATGCCCCATGCTGCAGAGAAGGCAAAACCCCTCCAGGGTCTCTGCCAATCTTACCTGAGGGGAAAATTCTTTCCTGACCCCAAATGTGGAGATCAGTTAGACCCTGAGCAAGTGGGTGAGACCCATCAGAGTTGGGTTTGAATTGTTTGATTTGGCAGATGTTGGTTAACCCCTTGTGTTCTGTGCCCAATTTCAGCGTTGGTCAGACTACGTAGAGCAGTACGTCAGCTCTGATTCTACCTCTCCTGAACTTCGGGAACACCTGGCCCAGGAGCCGGTTTTCCTGCCAAGGTGAGTGAACAAGCTGTGGCTGTGAAAAGTGACACACAGGCCAGAAGTACCCATGTCAGCAGAGGGAGAAAGATCTTACTCCGTCACAGTGTTGGCTGTTGCAGTCTCTTGTTTGTTTTTAGTACTCTGCCGCTTTAGAAGACATTAACCTGGGAGTAGCATATAGAGAGACAGTGCTGCTGCTTATTCCAAGAGCCCACCCTGGGCTCCTGCTCTCCAGTGACTGAGAGAGGGCATAGGCCACAGGCAGCAGGGAGGTCAGAGGTTTGGGGAGTCACAAGCCCCCCTTCTCCCCCCCCCCCTTTTTTTTTTTTTTTGGCAATCATGTCTTTGCTTACAGAAGCCATCTAGCTGAGTGCGGGAGGTGCTGAGTCAGTACTTTTCACTAGCAGGGAGTTGGTTGCGAAATAGCTGTGAAAGGCCCCCACTCTCCGTAAACAGCTGAGATCAGTGAGTTGGCTCATGGTAGGCACATGAGCCTAAAGGACTTTAATTTGTGACCATTCCATTCTGAGCAATACTTTGGGTTCCGAAGGGCTGGCCTGGAGCCACCAGATACATCCAGCCTAGAGAACAAAGGATGAGCACTAATCCCAGCAGGGATTTTCTGGTTTACAGGAACCTGAGGCGGATCCGTAAGTGTCAGCGTGGTCGGGAGCAGCAGGAGAAGGAAGGGAAGGAGGGAAACAGTAAGAAGTCCATGGAGAATGTGGAGAGCTTGGACAAGCTGGAGTGTAAATTCAAACTGAACTCCTATAAGATGGTGTACGTGATCAAATCGGAGGATTACATGTACAGGAGGACCGCTCTGCTGCGTGCTCAGCAGGTAGGAGTTGAGTGAAGGGAATGGAACGAGCAGCTGGTGTTTCCCTGAACTTCTTGCTCCCAAAGGGTGTCTGGGGAGAGTCAGAGAACGTTTCTGGGGTAGGAGGGGTGTTTGTTCTCCTGTAACATTTAACACTCTTCCTATTGCTTTGAGGACGGGACATGATATGGTTTCGTCCACTGGACTCTGTAAACTTCCTCTGAATGCTCCTGAGATGTAACCCTCCCTTTCCTCCCCCTCCATTTCCCAAATTCTCCTGTTAGAGTCGGCAGCTGTTAGCATCCTTTTACTCCTTGGTTTCTTGCCTAGGGTCACCTCACATTGGTTGCTAACCCCCTTGTCGCGGTGGGCCTAAAAAGGGGGATAGCAAAGAACTGAAATGCTGACACGTGTTCTGACATGGCCCTCCAAGCTCATCTCATCAAAGAGCTGTGCCTTGTCCCTGCAGTCACTGAGAGTGGGAGTCAGGGTTGCTCCCGGGCAGGGGAGCACTGCAAACGAATGTACCAGCTGCTTGAAAGCGCTGGGTTTGTGACTAGGATAGCCGCAGTGATGTCATAATTACAGAAAGGTCCAGGGTGGATAAACATTGGAAGACTTTTTTTTTTTTTTAATTAAATAAAATTCCTTTTAAAATTTTTTTGTTACTTATAAGTTTTTCTTTTTAAAAATGAACCAGTTTAAAATGAAATCAGAATTTAATACAAAATATGTTGAGGCCTAAACTTAGAAGATTAATATAAGACATTTAAATAACAAATAAATATGCTGAATCCATGACCCTCTCTTAAAAAACAAAAAAAACAAAGCCACTTTGAATTAAAGGCTTCTTTTCTATATAAAGAAAGTCAGGGAAGGCATCTAACTTTTGAGGTCAAGTTTCAAAAATATGGTACAGTTGGTTAGCCTAGGTAATTTAGGAGATTGTCTGTCTTCTTTTCAAGAGACATAGGCGAGACTGGAAATTTAAGCCCCAGTTACTTTCACTTAGGCATATTTGAAAATTTTCCCAGACCAGCCTGAAATGATCAGTTTAATTCACTGACTACAGTTAATCCCTCTATTGAATAAATTATTTAATTGTCAATGTGAAGCATCTTTTGATAAGAGAAGTTTGTGTCTATAACATTTAAGGTTGTCTTGTCTAATACAAATATATTTTATATACTGCTTTGTTTGTTTAAATTCCAGTTACCATTCTAAAGCAGATTGACACAAAATCTGAGCAAAAAGTTAATTATCTAGTAAATAAGCAATATATCATTGACCATTTTCTAACATACTAAAAGTGTTTGGTTAATAAGAATCTGAAACTATTAAGCTATATAATTGCTTAAATGTATATAGTTGTGGTGTACACTTCTAGGTAGCAAACAGATGTACCGAATCTACCGTAAAGTGTCTATTTAGTTGTACGTCAAAGAGTTTTAATGGTTATATCAACTAATGAGTGCATCTTACTTTAAAAAAATAGCTGAAATACAAATGGAAAAGCTGATTTAAATCAGTCCACCCTGGAAATGTCACAATGCACATTTTGCCAGGACTCAGAAGTTCTGGTTGTAACAGAATAGCAGAGCTATGGGAATATGTATAGTAGTTACTGGGACTGACCACTGTGATTAAGTCGGTGTTAAACTTCAACTAAGCCTTTATAAATTACTCATAACTTTACTGAGATTCCTTTTTGGTTTGCAATTTCTTAGGCTCTGTTTCAGTCTCAAAATAACTTTATTTTAGTGGGATGCTGTGTGCATGCACGCATGTGCTGTGAGAGGTTGGGAACAAATCTATCCATCTCAGCATCCTTCTCTTCTAATCCAGCTGGAATTCTTGCATGCACATGAGACTGTTTCTGTATTGTTTTTTTAATAAACACCTGCATTGCAGGCTGACTATAGTCTTGCATCACCTGATACTGCCATTAATCGGGGAAAAGATAGGAGAAGCTTAGCATTATTGCAGCATTAGGTTATAATCAAGCAGTCACGTCAGAAACTTCTGGAAGTTACTTCTATTGAGTATTTAATTCTGCTCTGATGCCCATGTATTTTTGTGTGTCCCAGTTTTGCTCATTAACACAGTGTTGAATCTATGTAATAAAATATACTGCTTCTTCAGACACTGCCTCCAATTTACTGAGGCTTTCCCTTGGTCAGTCGGCAAGGTCAGTGTTTGTATTGCCAGTTCCCCGGCAGAGCTAAACATCCCAAATCTGTTGGCCTAGGGAAGTGGATTTGTTTTTGCTTTTTAAGCGTTTTGTGATCCTGAATGTTGGTGGCTGTAGCCTTTTATTTTTTTGTCTCTCCCATTTCTGTAGTCCCATGAAAGAGTGAGCAAGCGGCTGCACCAGCGGTTCCAAGCCTGGGTGGACAGATGGACCAAGGAGCATGTGACCCAGAAATGGCAGCTGAGACAAACAAGAAGGGTTGGAGGGTTTGGTGCCCTGTACCACTACCTGTGATACAGAGACTCTGCACTTTGTGAGCATTAACAAGTACCGTGTCAAATACGGCACGATATTCAAGACACCGTAAAGTCCCTGAGTGAGGAAAGATCACGTAGTGTGTGTATGTGTGTGTGTATCAAGGAAACGAGGAAGATGCCTTTCTCCCTTCACTGTGTATCTCCGTAACATGGCCAGTTCACTAGTGCGAAGCTGGTACAGTCTGTCACCAGCAGGATTCGGTTTAGGAAAACGAATCTCTACAAACCTAAGCTGGAACTGTTGCCAACAGGCCTTTGACTTCAGTGTGCACTGTGGAGGGAAGGACCCTTTTCAGAACTGAGTGATCCTAGAGAAATGCAGCTAGCTCGTACGCACCAGCAGATCTGAGACTAACTCCTCAATGGCCTGAGCTTCAAGGGAAGAGAACTGGATGTTGCATACATCCTGACCGGAGTGGTGCATTTAAAGTTACATGCTCAGATATGTTGTGAAACCCAGAGGTGCCTATCACAACTGGATTCTCCTCTGTTAGGCTGCTGCAGGTTTGCCAGGATCTCACCCGGGGTCACCCATCTGTGCAGTCCAGCTGTTGAAAACACCATCTCCTGGATCGGACCCTCGACTCCTCCCTCCTTCACCCTGCTGGACTCCTGATTCAGCCAGTTCAGATTGATCTGTCCTTTCTAGTGCCAGTGGGATTGTTTTGTACCTGCTTCTTTACTAGTCTTTCCTAGTGCCATGCACCAGCTTTTCACACACATACGCACACACAGCAGAAACAACACAATTTTAACATGTTCCCCTTCCTTTTGTAAATAAATGTACATATTGTCAATTTTTTTGTTGTTTTTTATTAAAGAAAGTTTGCTTGATGTGCTAGCATAACTGTACCAGCTTCTTGTGTACCATAGTACTAGGTGGCTTGAGAGTTAGTACCTACAAACAGACCTATGGAGCCATTTATTACACTTTTTACCAAAGGGAGTTATCATTGTAGTGCTTTTGTGTGGAAACTTTTCTCTCTTTTGTAAATAAAAATACGTCTTGGTTCTTATTGAGGAAGACACTCGCTCACCCACAGCCCTGTTCCTGTTGTGAAAGGCACCACGCAGCATGCAGTTTGCAGTGCGGAGAGGGGACATTTGACCATTTTATTATTGGCTTCACAATCTGCCTCTGCCTTCTCCCCTCAATGTGTGTGTTTTGTGTGTTTAACATACATTGAAAAGAAACACCTGAGGGTTGGGTGAGGCGCAGGGGAGTGTGTGTAAAACCTTTGAAATGGAAGAGGACACAATAAACCCCCTTCCTATGTTCTAAGCAGCCTGTTGTATAATATATATTTATATATCTTAACTTTTAATTTTTTTAATTATTTTTTTGGGTGGGTAATTTTTATCCACCTGGTCTTCCAGCTCAGAGAACCTTTGCTTTTGGGACGTGTTGCTGAGCTACCTAGCTGGGGTTGATTGTGCTTATTTATTTTCCTCTCGGTATTGGAGAAAACATCCTAAGTACCAAACCAGTATTTCATTAGAGTGTGTGTGTGTGTGTGTGTGTGGCAAGGCGGGTAGGCTGTGTGACGCATTTCACTAGTGAAATCCACAAATGGGATATATATTTTTTTAAGCATAGAAGTTTAGTGCTGGCATATATTTAAGCATTGGAAGATTTTGGTTTTCAGACAAGTTGGCATGGACTTCGTAAGCCACGACAGACCCAACTGCACTGTCTCTCCTCCTCAGAGGAGGCATCTTTTCCTTGCACAAAACAATGCTGCCAGTTGTGCCCGAACAGCTTCCGTTGTCTCAGCTGGAGAGCTGTGAATGCAGCTTTGCTGCTTTTCCAAGTCCTCTTCTGAACTCTGTTCCAGGAAGGGGGTTTTATTGTGTCCTCTTCCATTTCAAAGGTTTTACACACACTCCCCTGCGCCTCACCCAACCCTCAGGTGTTTCTTTTCAATGTATGTTAAAGCTGATCTGGAAGTGGAAGTCTGGATAATTTAGACTTTACCAGCTTGGAAGTAACAGCTGCTGCTGCTTTGTGGGTGTTTTGTCCAAGAATCTGTGCCTGCATGTTGTTTGAGCGGAATGGGGTTAACATGGCGGGATTCCTGTTGTTCAAGGTACCTAGGAAAAAAACCCAATAAAACAAGGAGATCTCCTCCTGCAGCAGGGTATTCACCTACAGCTTTCATCCCTCCCGATGTCTGACTTCTGAGCTCCAAGCTCTGATCCCAGCCTGTGCAATAGCAAAGATTTCTTTTTACTTTAAATTGCTTTTTGTATTCTGTAATGTGATCCTTGGCCACCTATCCATGTGATGATTTCTATACAAATGTTGTAAACTTGACTGTAGTGCAGTATTTCCATTAAAATATCAGGGCTAATCATTGTGTAGAGATTCTTCTTCCTTCTTGATCATACACAATGAGATTTTGACACACACTCTCCAGAGGGAAGGGAGGAAGATGCATCTGAGGGAATCACTCCTTTAATAAAAACAGAATTAGAGGTGGTGGGAGAAGATAGTAAACCTGAAAGTTTGATCTCTGTTTAGGACACTCACAAATGACCAATGTTTGACTTACCCTAGCAGATAAATTAAAGGGTATCGCCTCTGGATTCCAGACACTAATTTGTAAGCAATTCCCAGTCCCTGTTCAGAGGTGTGAAACTCCCTTTATTTTGTAGCAGTTGCAACATTTTGTGGTGGCGGAGAGACAATAATTAGCCCCTTCTTCCCCTGGAGTTGGGAGGTCATCCCAGCTGCTATAGATCAGAACAAATACGGAAGTATTCAGCACTGTAAATTTCAGTTCCACTAAAGCTGCTGGGGGAAGGGGTTGACCCCCCACCCCTTGAGTCAGTCTGGGAAATGGGGTAATACAATTTACCAGCCAGTGGAAATGTCCAAAAAAACACCCCAACTCTCTCCCTCCGTCTTGTTAGCAGCAGGGCTGTTAAATAACAAATCAATCCTTTTTGGTTCCTTAACACATTAACAGTTGTCTTTAGCCTGATTCTCTGTTGATTTAGAGCTGTCTTCAGCACTCCCTTTGCCTACATCCAGTGCTTCGAGGTTGAGGTCTATCACATCCACAGTCATGGTGTTTAGGCCACTAAACACGCAGCCACCCTGACGTGAACCTTGAATTTTTTTAGCCTCAGTGGTAACATTGCACTTTATATGGCTCGGTATTTTGTGGAACAGTTTAATAGTTTTTTCCTCTCTGCTTTCTGTCTCTTGCCGTTGGGTGAGGAAGCCCCATGAGGTAATTGGGTTGTATAAATACACAGGTGGAACTACCAGAAAAGCTCAGCCAGCTGTCATTGGGTATCCCAAGCCACATGCTAAGGAGCACTGAATACAGACTGTAAGTCCATTCATAATGAGTGGGGAATCCAAGAGATGCAAATAGTCGCAATGTCTGACGGTGCTCTAAGGTACTGGATAGCCTGACTGGTTTTCAACAGTGCTTTGAGCCTCCCTTTGAACTCTTCCCTTTTGGACTCTGAACTGGGGGATGTCAGCAAGCAAGGGTCATAGAGCACAACCATCCCTTCTGGTCTTAGAATCTCATCTGACTGCCTGTATAACCCAGAACTTCCCCCAACAAATTCCTTTGGAACTGCAGCTTTAAAAAAATCCAAAAAAGATGCGCCTGTGGAAGTGCAGCCCACAGGCTTTGGTTCAGCTGAGTCATTCGTCCATCTCCTCCCCTTCTTTGGACACACCCCCAAAAAAGAAACAAAAAAACCCCCTCAGCTTTGCCCTGCAAAGCTGGATCATTGGAGTACTTTCGAGGGAGCCAGAACAACTGGCGCGTGCTGTCTTGACTCAGTGAAGCTGCCAAGCGCATTTGTGTGGCCAGACCGGGAGCAGTGAATGGTGTGCTGCTTCCTTCGCCAGCAGGTGGTGACAGGTTAGCAAAGGTTTGTGACTTCAGGGGAGCCATTCTGTGTCTCCAGGCAGTTTCTTGCTTGTCTCTGTAAGGGCTGCCACGTTTTACTGAAGGCTGAAAATCTGAGGAGCCCTTTGCCTCTCTGGTGCTTAAAGCTGCAGCACTTTCAAAGAATCTCGTGTTCCTTCCCCTCCCAGGCAAAACCAGAATTCTGTATCTAGGTCAAGCAAAACAGCTGCTCGTAAACCACCGGGTTTGCCTTTGCACGCTGTGATGTCCCTGGCATGCTGGATTAGTGACATGGTACTTGAAGCAGTTAATCCTGCCATTGTCTGGTAATGAGAGTAGGTTCCCCAAGGGGTGCTTTCAAACTTCTCACTCTCAGCTTCCAGGAATTTGATGTTTCGGACCGTAAGCTCTCCTGTCTTTGACACACATGGAGACTTTTCCCAGTTGGGTGGCAGAGAATCTGTTGGAAGTACGTGTTCCCAAGGCAGCTGTAGCACCTCTCTCCTTAGCTGCTTTCTGGAAGGTGTCCCAAATGAAACCTAGTCCCTTTGGGATTCCCCTAGGAAGTGGCTGTGTAGTAGAAGCAGCTTATTGGTCTTCCAGCAGCATGTTTATAAAACATCATCTCCACGACCCTGCAGTGAGGCCCTGAGAACCCAACACCCGTCCCACAGCTGTTGGGCTCAGTAATTTTGGGGACTGAGTCTCCACACAGCTCCTTCCCCTCCTCTGCCCAGATGGATTGCGGGCGGGGAGCACCTAGAAGGACAGAAATACAAATGGTGGCTGGTGCCCTGCATGCTGTTAAATAACCAGCCCTGCCTGCCTCCCCTGGGATACATGATGGACAAGTGAAGCCGGAGAAGAGCAGGAGGCTTGGACCACCCGCCCTGCTGTAAGTCCCAGCTGAGGGGTAGTGCTGTGCTGGGAGAAGGGGCGGGGGGAAATCGGGGAGGAGTTCTAGGGGCAGGGGCAGCAGCCACATCGCACAGTGGCTGAGAGCCAGAACCCAGTTGGAGTGACCTGCAGAGTGTAGGAGGAGGGAGAAAACCCTGCGGACCGGGGGTTGGGGACTCCTGCCCTAAAGGACAGGATTTGACCTCACATTAGATCAGGAGGACCAGTTTGGAGACGATAGCAGTGAAAACTCTGCAGAGGGGGCTGTGCCTGGCCAGAGACTGGAAGTCCAGGTGGTTACTGCAGCTCTCTAACCCCCCCCCCCCCATTGTTTTCTAGAGAAATTGGACTTTCAACACTGAGGATTTGGTAGGTTATGGCCAAATAATTTACTGTCCTGGATATTACGCCCTGCATTGTAGTGTGTGTCTGGGGCGGGGTGCAGATGCCACAACATTTGCATGGCCTCCTCTCTCTTCCCCTCCCCTCCACCAGCCTCTGCTGGGCACAATCCCAAGTGGATGCAGGGCACTGGAGGGAAAGGTTTCAGAAAAGCCAGCTTTGCTGTTTATCCAAGAGTTCAGAGTATGGGCTGTATGGCTTGTGCTGAAGTCCACGGTCCGTAGCAAGTTCACGACTAGAAATCAGTGCCCCTCTGTCCGTTTCACCGCAGGCAGGCAGGTGGGGGTGGAGGGGTTCAAACACGGCTTGGATCAATGCTCTCCATCCTAGCTCAGGCTTTGGTTGGTTTCCTTCGTTCCCCCCCAGTCCTGGTAGCTTATTCTGGGAAGTTTCTCAGGCAGCAGGAATTCTCCACGGCCTTTCAGTAGAACTGGGAGTGCAAACCTGCTCGGGCCTCCATAATAGCCAGGTCCCTACCACATTCAGGGCTCACTTTGACTAGTTTACAAATCCTCTGGCCTTGAAATTGACCAACGTCACCATTTCGATGTTTCCACCTGACATTTCCTGGTATTGTAACCATGGGGGTCCCCACCAACCTGGGAGAATGGGGGAGTTCAGAGGTTGTTGTGGGGGGGTCACAGCATTGCCACCCTCACTTCCGTACTGCCTTCAGACCTGGGCTCCAAGGGCAGCAGCCAGCAACCTTTCTGAAGCTAGAGGAGGTTCCCAGATGTGCAGGTGGGTCCCTGCTGTTGGGAGCACCTCAGCTCCTACCGACTACTTGGGAGCACCTCGGCTCCTACCATTTTCGGGGCATCCAGAGAAATGGACCCCTGAGCCCCAGAAGGACCTGCAAGGGAAGCCCTGAGCCGCCGCTGCAGATGCCAGGCAGAAGCTCCGAGCCCAGGCACCCAGAGCGCCGGCAGGAGTGGGGAGGGGCATGGAAATCCTGAGCCCGGTGCCCCAGCACTGGCTGCAGCCACAGGGGGCCAGAAGCTCTGAGTCAGGGCACCCAGAGACGTGAGTGGAGCAGAAGCTGCCAAGGCCAAAGCCCTGAGCCCAACGCCAGGCTGATGCAGCGCGCTCACTTCTGCATTTCCTCTGCAGGTGTGTCTGATATCCCCACGGAGAGGAAGTCCTGTCCCCAGTCGGGCAGAGAAACAGCTAGGAGGCCCCTACTGGGTTCTCCTGGCCGGGGGGTCCAGCAGGACGGGGAGATCGGATTTTATGGGGCAGGGCTAATTCGATCTAGCCAAAAAAGGCACAACAAGAACCAACAACAGCCAGCTGAAGCCCGAGAAATTCAAATGAGATGTAGGCACACATTTCTGACAGTGAGGGAGACTAGCCACTGGAAGAAATTACCCAGGGGAGAGGTGGAGTCTCTGTTTCCTGGTGTCCTACCATCATAACTGGTTGGGAAGGTGCCTTTTAGTGACTTACAAGCAATTGGGCTTCATATGGTGCAAAGTGTGTGAAATTTCATAGCCTGTGAAATAGAGGCCAGATTAGGAGATCAAATTGTTTCATAACCTCTATGAAAAGCTCAGTGAGGAACAGACTCTGCTGTTTTACTGGGTGGCCTGCTTGCTCCCCAGAATCAATAATGAGCAAGTGGGGTGATATGGGGTGCAGCTCAAACATCCAGCTGGGCTGGCCAGGGGCAGACATCAGGCCTGCCAGGGAAAGGTGGGTGTGGCAGTGACTTCACAAAGGCCTTTGGCAGGAACTCAGCCTATTGGGCAAAGATGATGAGGCGTCTGTGACCTCACAGAGCTCCCTTGCCAACAGCCAGGCAGGACAGGGATGCGGGGCAGGGGGAACCTCGGAGAGCCCTGTAGCCTTGCTGCAGCAAGCCTCCAGCTCGCGGTCTCTCACTCAGGACCAAGACACGTTGGTGTGCAGGACATTCAGTGCGTGTGTTTTTCATTCCCGTGTGTATTTGGTTCAAAGACGTTGTCATCTGTGTAGAAGGTAAGAAAAAATATAGGTTCTAGATATAGATACAAGATAGGAGACTCTATCCTAGCAGATTCAAAGGCATCACCACCCTCCTAGGGAAAAAGTTTTTCCTGATATCCGAGCCTTCCACACTGCAACTTGAGAGCATTGCTCCTTGTTCTGTCATCTGCCAGCTCTAAGATTTCATGAGAATCAATCTTTCATTAGGAAAATAATTCAAAAATGCAAATACAAAACACTTTGAGTGAAATCAACCCCTCCTGATCTTTAGTGTCTGCGGTGCGGGCCTTGGGGGCCAGACTGAGACCCTCATGGGCTAGTAACACCCAAGAAGCCAGTAAAATAATTCCAGTTCTCTTAGCATCCAAGCCTCCCTAATCCAAGGAACACCTGAGAGCTGCGGGAGACAGAGGGGTGCTGAGAATGTCTAACTCATGACTGAAAATACAGAGATGTGTTATTGGCTTTGGTTGGGGGACAAGTAACAAATCTGTCGGGATTCTTACCCCAAACAATAATTGCCCATTGTCCTTTAGAGCATGAGGGCCCTAACGCGCCTGACTTGCTCAAATCTCTCTCCTGCTAGGGCTGAGAGAATTTTCTCCATCCCCCATGATACCGAGGGAAAGAGAAAAGAAGTGACTTCTCTTTGGTCACACAGCAAGGCAATGCCAGAGCTAGAAAGAGAAGCATAAGAAAGAAGTTGTATCAAAATGTTTTGCATTTCAAACTAACCGATTTCTTAAACAAAGGCAATTTGATGTGTGGTTCGCGAACTGAAATGATGCATTCTAGTCTCCACATGTTTCTAGACTGATGAACCAGTAGATCTACCCCTTAGTTTTTATCCATAGATTGAGGGAGGAAAACAAGTTTGCCTGTTTCGTGAATTCCCAATGGCTTTCTTGAATTTCAGCAAACTAGTCGATTGAACTGAACGATTTGAATAAACTGAAAGGAAGACAATATTTTCTGCACCTTTCAAGGAAGCTACTGCTGCCCGAAGCTGGGTTAGCATTTCAGCTAGCTTTGCTTCCAGGGCCTTAGCTATCACATCAGTGGTTCGACTGTCTGAAAAGCTTGGCAGTGAACATGTTCTATTGAATGTTATTTTTTCTCTTCTATTTAAATTATTTAAAAGATTGTCATAAATTGGGCCCTTATCAGAGGTTGTCAATTTCCAATATAATTATGACAGTGAGGGAGACTAGCCACTGGAAGAAATTACCCAGGGAGAGGTGGAGTCTCTGTTTCCTGGTGTCCTACCCTCATAACGGGTTGGGAAGGTGCCTTTTAGTGAATTACAAGCAAATGGGCTCAATAGGGCGCTAAGAGTGTGAAATTTCATAGCCCGTGAAATAGCGGCCAGAGTAGGAGACTGAATTGTTTCACAACTGATGCCTCTATGAAAACTCAGTGTGGGGTGCGGAACAGACTCTGCTGTTTTACTGGGTAGCCTGCTTGCTCCCCAGAATCAATAATGAGCAAGTGGGGTGATCCGGGTGCAGCTCAAACATCCAGCGGGCTGGCCAGGGGCAGAGGTCAGGCCTGCCAGGGAAAGGTGGGTGTGGCAGTGACTTCACAAAAGCTTTTGGCAGGAACTCAGCCCATTGAGCAAAGACAATTAGTTGGGAATTGGTCCTGCTTTGAGCAGGGGGTTGGACTAGACACCTCCTGAGGTCCCTTCCAACCCTGATAGTCTATGATTCTATGAGTGAGACGTCTGTGACCGCACAGAGCTCCCTTGCCAACAGCCAGGCAGGACAGGGATGTGGGGCAGGGGGAACCTCGCAGAGCCCTGGAGCCTTGCTGCAGCAAGCCTCCATCTTCCCTTTACCAGAGAAAGGTTATGAGCAGACAATGGCTGGAAGCTGAAGCTAGACCAATACACATTGGAAAGTAGGCGAGGAGCATTTTTAACATTAGAGTTTGGAGCAATTCACTGAGGGTTGTGCTGGATTTTCCACAACTGGCCTCTTTTAAAATCAAGCTTGGGTGTTTTACTAAAAACCTGCTCTAATTCCTATGGGAATTCTTTTGAGGCACATTCTATGGCCAAAGTGAAAGAGAAAGTCAGACGACAGTGGTTTCCTCTGGGCTTGGAATTAATCTGTGACTCGCTGGGAGCGTTTGGAATGTGGCCATTTTGCTTCCCTCTTGTCCCTTCTTCTCAATTGGAAAACGGGCCACCAGAAAAGCCTGATTTCGACCCTGTGCCCCTTCCATTCGTGCTGTAAGCTGAAGGGCATTGTGACTTGAGAATGAATTCAGCCAGTCAGTGCTAACTCTCCACAGGTGATTTGCATAAGTCAGTAAATGAGCCTGCAGGTTTCCGTGGGAGCGATGCCCAAGGCAGGGCTCAGGCTTCGGGTTTACGCTCCGGGTTAGTGGAGTCAGGGAGTGACAGGTGGCTGAGTTACCTCTGGTGTCACAATGTTACTGCTCAGGTTCCTCTGCCTGCTGCACCACCTGGGCAGTGACTGTCAAGGGGAAGGTTTTGTGGATTTGAAACTTAGAAACCAGGAAGCGCAGGAGAGGACTGGCTTAGAGAGTTTGGCAGTAAAATGTAGGTTTTGTGGCAATATCCTGTGCAATTGCCACTGGATCTGGGACGGAGACAGCATTCCTGCCCCTCCCACCACCTCTTAGCTGGGCCTACATAAAAGAGACTAGCTAGAGTTTTGCACACTTGTTTGTTTGAGACTGAGCAAATAAGGCCCAACAAATTACTGCTAGGATGAATTTTGCTGCCTCCTCTCCTTGACTAGAATACAAGCAGTTTCTGATTCTCTCAGATGAAGCAGTTCTTCTAAAATCAAGGGCAAGACCAGTCAGTGGCTTTTTCACAACCTAACCCCGCCCCCTATAGAGATTTTATTTTTTTTTAAACTGGGTTTTTTAAATTTATATTGAAAAGCTTTTTTAAACTTATCCAGTATAAAATTTGAAATGATGACAAGTGATGTTAAGGACTCTAGTTGCTCCAGCCTATTAAAGTAATTTAAATAACTACATATATGAAGAAGTCCATGTTTGCTGCCAAGTGTCAGGGGAAGTCAAAGCACTGAACTGTTGGAAGTCATTGCCTAAGCACCTGGGGGTCCAGAAGTTATTGAAACACTCAGCCAGATTTTGGCAGCACTAGCCTCTTCTGTGGGTGCAGAAAGAATATTTTCTTCATTCCAGTTGATGCAGCTACTTCATTCAAATGTAAGAAACTGATTGGGAGTTGAAAAAGGATGAAGGCTTCTTTTCCCCTTGTAAAATATGAATAAAGGCTAGAGAGGAGGAGGTGTGAGCTACTACTTCTAAAATCTGGAAGGACGTTATGAGCAGGAACAATCAGTTCAGTGCACGAACTAGAGATACTTCTTTACCTCAGTTTGTTTGAAATGAAAACAAATGGTTCAGTCAACCTTTTTGTTTTTTTGTATCCTGCAAAACCAGCAAGTCAGCATGTTTGAATGAATCCCTATTCCTAGCATCATAGAAGACTAGGGCTGGAACAGACCTCAGGAGGTATCTAGTCCAACCCACCTGCTGCAGGCAGGACCAACTCCAACTTCATCATCCCAGCCAGGGCTTTGTCAAGCTGACCTTTAAAAACTTGTAAGGATGGAGATTCCACCACCTCCCTAGGGAACCCATTCCAGGGCTTCACCACCCTCCTAGTGAACTAGTGTTTCCTAATAGCCAAGCTAAGCCTTCCACAGTGCAACTTGAGACCGTTGCTCCGTGTTCTGTCATCGGCCACCACTAAGAATTTCATGAGAATCAATCTCTCATTAGGAAAATAATTCAAAAATACAACTACAAAACATTTGGAATGAAATCAATCCACCCTGACCTGTAGTGTCTGGGGGTGTGGGCCTCTGAGGCTAGACTGAGACCCTCATTGGCTAGAACAACCCAGTGAGCCAGTAACAATATCCACTCCTGTTACCGTCCAAGCCACCGCAGTCCAAGGAACAGCTGAGGGCTGCGGGAGACAGAGGGGTGCTGAGAAGGTCTAACTCATGACTGCCAACCCAGAGATGTGTTATTGGCTTTGGATGGGGGACAAGGAGCAAATCTGTCAGTCACTACAACAGGTCCCATTCGGAGCCAGGGAGACTGGGAATCGAGTCCTGCTGGCACTGCCAGCTCTGGCTTTCTGGAGGAGGAGGAAGCCCCCAGCTCCCCTAGCTGACCCTGAGGCACCTTCTGGGCCCAAATGGAGGTGGCCCCGGGTACAGCTATGGAGTGTCCCAGGAGCGTTCCGCTAGTGGCATTGTATTGTTTTCACAGCCAGTTTAGAGCTCTGGTTTCTACCCCTTGCCCTGCTGGCAGGGCATTGAGCGGCACCCGTTGCCGGCCACCTGGGTGCGGAGAGCGAGGAGGGTGAAGGGAGGAGCAACCCCGAGCATCTGCCATTCAGCTCCATCTGATCTAGAGTAAGTAAGTGGAGTTCTCCAGAGCCATCCCCCGTGTGGTGGGAATATCCCACCACTAGGGCTCCCAGCCCGTCCCTTGTCAGGGTTTGTTCCCCAGCTTAAGGGTTCCTGTGCCCTGCGGTGGGATGTGTCGGGAGGAGAAATTGCCTCAGCAGAGGGGAGGTGGGCAGAGGAGCAGGCAGGCTCGTTAATGAGAGACTGCTTTGAAGCCAGACTCATGGCTGCTCCCCACTCACTTCCAGGATGAGGCGAATCAGGCAGATGCTCAGGAGGAAGGCCGGGCAGGTGGCTCCACAGCCAGAAGACATCAGCCAGCCTGCCCAGGTGGAGAGCGGCCCCTCTGTCCCTGCAGGCGGGGAAGAGGCTCGTGGCCAGGGGAAAGGGAGGAGCTGCTTTGCCTGCTGGAGGAGGCGGAAGACAGCAGCTCCTCTAGCTGACCCGGAGGCACCTTCTGGGCCGAAACGGAGGTGTCCCCGGGTTCAGCCGTGGAGCAGAGAGCCAGAGGAGGGCAGGAGCCGGGGACGGCAGCTCTGGGGCTTTCTTTTCAGGAAGGCAAGGATCCAGGAGCTGGGCCCCAGGGCCCAGCAGGAGCCGCCAACCATCGTGGCAGCTGAGGGGCCCTGCGCCAGCCTGACCCTGGCCCCAGAGGAGCCTCCCGCCGGCACCACCCTGGCCCCGGAAAAGCCTCCCGCCGGCACCACCCTGGCCACGGAAGAGCCTCCCGCTGGCACCACCCTGGCCACGGAAGAGCCTCCCGCCGGCACCACCCTGGCCACAGAGGAGCCTCCCGCCGGCACCACCCTGGCCCCGGAGAAGCCTCCCGCCGGCACCACCCTGGCCCCGGAGAAGCCTCCCGCCGGCACCACCCTGGCCACGGAGGAGCCTCTCGCCGGCACCACGCTGGCCACGGAGGAGCCTCCCGCCGGCACCACCCTGGCCACGGAGGAGCCTCCCGCCGGCACCACCCTGGCCCTGGAGGAGCCTCCCGCGAGCCCCACCCTGGCCACGGAGGAGCCTCCTCCCAGCCCCAGCCTGGCGACTCAGAAGCCTCCCGCCAGCCCCAGCCTGGCACTTGTGGCGCCTCCTCCCAGTCCAGAGCAGGAGTTCAGTGACAGCACCAGCTCCGTATTCTCCTGCGGGTCCAGCAGCTCCTCCGTGGGGTCTGGGAGCCCTGTGTTTCAAGGCTCCCTCTTTGGAGGTGAGGGGAGACCCAGGGGAAAGGGAGGAGGACTGGGGCGGTGGGGACTAGTAACACCCTGTGCCCATCCGACCATCCCCCAGCCGGGGCCCAATCCACCCACCCGGTATCTGAGCCCTTCCCAGCCAGGAAGGAAACTCCCCCCGAACACCCTGGGGCAGGGGAGCAGCCTCCCCATCTGGCAGGTGGGAACTGAGATGCAGAGGAAGGGCTGTGGGCCTGGTCACACAATCCTGGGTGTAGATGTGGGAAGTGGACTGGGTCCTGGCCAAGAGCCTTTCCCCCAGGGGCACCTTCGCTTCTGCCCCTTTATTCTCCCCTCCGGCTAGGGGGTCTGAGAGTGTGAAATGAACAGGGAGAGTGTCGGGGTCCTGGCACACAGCCTGGATGGGTGCTCCCCTTGGCTTGGACCCCAGGCTCAGAGACATCTTTGTCATCCCGCTGTCCTTCGGTTATTGCTAGGAAGGGAGTCCCTCGATGAGGGGTCTCCAGGCTCCAGTAAGTCATCCACATTCCCGCCCGCATGTACCCCCTGCCCTGCCCTGCCCTCCGGTTTCTCACTGTTGACTCTGGCTGGACTCTTGACTCCGGTCTCTGGCTATGACTTTGGCGTGACCCTTCTTGGCTCCAGATTTGGGTTCTGAACCCCGGCTCAGTATTCTCCTTGCCTTTCTCTAGCCTCGCTCCAGGCCCTCCAGCCACCCGCTCCAGCCCTGCCTCCTCCTCCTCCTGATCTTCCCCGACACCGGCAATTTCGACCACCCAGCTTTGACCTCCGGCGCAGATATGGACTCTGGCTCCGGATGTGCCTGCACATAGTCAACACCTGGCTGCAGTAGACAGGCCTGTAGTGAGGCGGTCTGGCTCCCGGCCGCACCTGAGAGGGAGGAGCCAGAACAGCCGCCACAGTGGGCGGAGCCATTGCTGCCTGTCCCCGCCCCCCCGGAAGTCAAGGGGCGGGACAGGTAGTATAAAAGCCCCGGCCCAGCGCTCAGTTGCAGCCCGGCGGCCGGAGAGGACAGACGCTCCTGACTGAGCTCCTGCTGGACTGAGCCTGCCCCGAGCCAGGTACCCTGAAGAAGGCTGGCCGAGCCTTCCCTGAGCCCGGTATCCTGAAGTGGACTGGCCGAGCCTTCCCCGAGCACGGTACCCCGAGGAGCTATCTGAGCGTAACCCGGACCCGCATCCTGAGGAGCAGCCCGAGCTAGCCGACACTCAGCACGACGAGGAGCCCATGGTGTGGGACCCAGCGCCGGACACCGGTACTGAGCAGGTACCCATGGAGGGGGAAATGGAAAGTAGCCCGGGGGTAGCTGACCCCAGTCTGGCTACAGCAGACGTTGAGCCGATGTCGGTGTGTTGCGGTCAGGAAACCACCGACGCAGCAGCAGACTAACTGCTGTTGTTAGGGCCCCAGGCTGGGACACAGTGGAGTGGGTGGGCCTGTCTCCCCCCTGCAACCCCACTCACGGGTGGCAGTCTCCCCGTCACCCTAGCGCTCAGACAGAGAAGTCTGGACCTACCAGCTGGTTGCTCAGCTCCTGCCAAGGACCTGAGCCCTGAACTATTGCTGTGTGCTCAGCTCCCGCCAAGGACCTGAGCTCTGAACTATTGCTGTGTGCTCAGCTCCCGCCAAGGACCTGAGCCCTGAACTATTGCTGTGTGCTCAGCTCCCGCCAAGGACCTGAGCCCTGACCTATTGCTGTGTGCTCAGCTCCCGCCAAGGACCTGAGCCCTGAACTATTGCTGTGTGCTCAGCTCCCGCCAAGGACCTGAGCCCTGAACTATTGCTGTGTGCTCAGCTCCAGCCAAGGACCTGAGCTCTGAACAATTGCTGTGTGCTCAGCTCCCGCCAAGGACCTGAGCCCTGAACTATTGCTGTCGCTCAGCTCCCGCCAAGCACCTGAGCCCTGAACGATTGCTGTGTGCTCAGCTCCCGCCAAGGACCTGAGCCCTGAACTATTGCTGTCGCTCAGCTCCCGCCAAGGACCTGAGCCCTGAACTATTGCTGTCGCTCAGCTCCCGCCAAGGACCTGAGCCCTGAACTATTGCTGTGTGCTCAGCTCCCGCCAAATACCTGAACTATTGCTGTGTGCTCAGCTCCCGCCAAGGACCTGAGCCCTGAACTATTGCTGTGTGCTCAGCTCCCGCCAAGGACCTGAGCTCTGAACTATTGCTGTGTGCTCAGCTCCCGCCAAGGACCTGAGCCCTGAACTATTCCTTTGTGGTAAGCTCCCGCGAAGGACCTGTGCCCTGAACTATTGCTGTCGCTCAGCTCCCACCAAGGACCTGAGCCCTGAACCATTGCTGTGTGCTCAGCTCCCGCCAAGGACCTGAGCCCTGAACTATTGCTGTCACTCAGCTCCCGCCAAGGGCCTGAGCCCTGAACTATTGCTGTGTGCTCAGCTCCCGCCGAGGACCTGAGCCCTGAACTATTTCTGTGTGCTCAGCTCCCATCGAGGACCTGAGCCCTGAACTATTGCTGTCGCTCAGCTCCCGCCAAGCACCTGAGCCCTGAACTATTGCTGTGTGCTCAGCTCCCGCCAAGGACCTGAGCCCTGAACTATTGCTGTCGCTCAGCTCCCGCCAAAGACCTGAGCCCTGAACTATTGCTGTGTGCTCAGCTCCCGCCAAGGACCTGAGGTCTGAACTATTGCTGTGTGCTCAGCTCCCGCCAAGGACCTGAGCCCTGAACTATTGCTGTCGCTCAGCTCCCGCCAAGCACCTGAGCCCTGAACTATTGCTGTGTGCTCAGCTCCCGCCAAGGACCTGAGCCCTGAACTATTGCTGTCGCTCAGCTCCCGCCAAGGACCTGAGCCCTGAACTATTGCTGTGTGCTCAGCTCCCGCCAAGGACCTGAGGCCTGAACTATTGCTGTGTGCTCAGCTCCCGCCAAAGACCTGAGCCCTGAACTATTGCTGTGTGCTCAGCTCCCGCCAAGGACCTGAGCCCTGAACTATTGCTGTGTGCTCAGCTCCCGCCAAGGACCTGAGCCCTGAACTATTGCTGTCGCTCAGCTCCCGCCAAGGACCTGAGCCCTGAACTATTGCTGTGTGCTCAGCTCCCGCCAAGGACCTGAGCCCTGAACTATTGCTGTCGCTCAGCTCCCGCCAAGGACCTGAGCCCTGAACTATTGCTGTGTGCTCAGCTCCCGCCAAGGACCTGAGCCCTGAACTCTTGCTGAGTGCTCAGCTCCTGCCAAGGTCCTTAGCCAGTAACTATTGCTGTTGCTCAGCTTCCGCCAAGGACCTGAGCACTGAACTATTGCTGTCGCTCAGCTCCCGCCAAGGACCTGAGCCCTGAACTATTGCTGTGTGCTCAGCTCCCGCCAAGGACCTGAGCCCTGAACTATTGCTGTGTGCTCAGCTCCCGCCAAGGACCTGAGCCCTGAACTATTGCTGTGTGCTCAGCTCCCGCCAAGGACCTGAGCCCTGAACTATTGCTGTGTGCTCAGCTCCGACCAAGGACCTGAGCCCTGAACTATTGCTGTGTGCTCAGCTCCGCCAATGACCTGAGCCCTGAACTATAGCTGTCGCTCAGCTCCCGCCAAGGACCTGAGCCCTGAACTATTGCTGTGTGCTCAGCTCCTGCCAAGGACCTGAGCCCTGAAGTATTCCTGTCGCACAGCTCCCGCCAAGGACCAGAGCCCTGAACTATTGCTGTGTGCTCAGCTCCCGCCAAGGACCTGAGCCCTGAACTATTGCTGTGTGCTCAGCTCCCGCCAAGGACCTGAGCCCTGAACTGTTCCTGTGTGCTCAGCTCCCGCCAAGGACCTGAGCCCTGAACTATTGCTGTGTGCTCAGCTCCCGCCAAGGACCTGAGCCCTGAACTATTGCTGTGTGCTCAGCTCCCGCCAAGGACCTGAGCCCTGAACTATTGCTGTCGCTCAGCTCCCGCCAAGGACCTGAGCCCTGAACTATTGCTGTGTGCTCAGCTCCCGCCAAGGACCTGAGCCCTGAACTATTGCTGTCGCTCAGCTCTCGCCAAGGACATGAGCCCTGAACTATTGCTGTGTGCTCAGCTCCCGCCAAGCACCTGAGCCCTGAACTATTGCTGTCACTCAGCTACCGCCAAGGACGTGAGTCCTGAACTATTGCTGTGTGCTCAGCTCCCGCCAAGGACCTGAGCCCTGAACTATTGCTGTGTGCTCAGCTCCCGCCAAGGACCTGAGCCCTGAACTATTGCTGTGTGCTCAGCTCCCGCCAAGGACCTGAGCCCTGAACTATTGCTGTGTGCTCAGCTCCCGCCAAGCACCTGAGCCCTGAACTACTGCTGTGTGCTCAGCTCCCGCCAAGGACATGACCCCATAACTATTGCTGTCGCTCAGCTCCAGCCAAGGACCTGACCCCTGAACTATTGCTGTCGCTCAGCTCCCGCCAAGGACCTGACCCCTGAACTATTGCTGTGTGCTCAGCTCCCGCCAAGGACCTGAGCCCTGAACTATTGCTGTGTGCTCAGCTCCCGCCAAGGACCTGAGCCCAGAACTATTGCTGTGTGCTCAGCTCCGCCAAGGACCTGAGCCCTGAACTATTGCTGTGTGCTCAGCTCCCGCCAAGGACCTGAGCCTGAACTATTGCTGTGTGCTCAGCTCCCGCCAAGGACCTGAGCCCTGAACTATTGCTGTGTGCTCAGCTCCCGCCAAGGACCTGAGCCTTGAACTATTGCTGTCTCTCAGCTCCCGCCAAGGATCTGAGCCCTGAACTATTGCTGTGTGCTCAGCTCCCGCCAAGGACCTGAGCCCAGAACTATTGCTGTGTGCTCGGCTCCCGCCAAGGACCTGAGCCCTGAACTTTTGCTGTGTGCTCGGCTCCCGCCAAGGACCTGAGCCCTGAACTATTGCTGTGTGCTCAGCTCCCGCCAAGGACCTGAGCCCTGAACTATTGCTGTGTGCTCGGCTCCCGCCAAGGACCTGAGCCCTGAACTATTGCTGTGTGCTCAGCTCCCGCCAAGGACCTGAGCCCTGAACTATTGCTGTCGCTCAGCTCCCGCCAAGGACCTGAGCCCTGAACTATTGCTGTGTGCTCAGCTCCGCCAAGGACCTGAGCCCTGAACTATTGCTGTGTGCTCAGCTCCCGCCAAGGACCTGAGCCCTGAACTATTGCTGTGTGCTCAGCTCCCGCCAAGGACCTGAGCCCTGAACTATTGCTGTGTGCTCAGCTCCCGCCAAGGACCTGAGCCCTGAACTATTGCTGTCGCTCAGCTCCCGCCAAGGACCTGAGCCCTGAACTATTGCTGTGTGCTCAGCTCCCGCCAAGGACCTGAGCCCTGAACTATTGCTGTGTGCTCGGCTCTCGCCAAGGACCTGAGCCCTGAACTATTGCTGTGTGCTAAGCTCCCGCCAAGGACCTGAGCCCTGAACTATTGCTGTGTGGTCAGCTCTCGCCAAGGACATGAGCCCTGAACTATTGCTGTGTGCTCAGCTCCCGCCAAGGACCTGAGCCCTGAACTACTGCTGTCGCTCAGCTCCCGCCAAGGACCTGAGCCCTGAACTATTGCTGTGTGCTCAGCTCGCACCAAGGACCTGAGCCCTGAACTATTGCTGTGTGCTCAGCTCCCGCCAAGGACCTGAGCCCTGAACTATTGCTGTGTGCTCAGCTCCCGCCAAGGACCTGAGCCCTGAACTATTGCTGTGTGCTCAGCTCCCGCCAAGGACCTGAGCCCTGAACTATTGCTGTCGCTCAGCTCCCGCCAAGGACCTGAGCCCTGAACTATTGCTGTGTGCTCAGCTCCCGCCAAGGACCTGAGCCCTGAACTATTGCTGTGTGCACAGCACCCGCCAAGGACCTGCGCCATGAACAATTCCTGTGTGCTCGGCTCCCGCCAAGGACCTGAGCCCTGAACTATTGCTTTGTGCTCAGCTCCCGCCAAGGACCTGAGCCCTGAACTATTGCTGTGTGCTCAGCTCCCGCCAAGGACCTGAGCCCTGAACTATTGCTGTCGCTCAGCTCCCGCCAAGGACCTGAGCCCTGAACTATTGCTGTGTGCTCAGCTCCCGCCAAGGACCTGAGCCCTGAACTATTGCTGTGTGCTCAGCTCCCGCCAAGGACCTGAGCCCTGAACTATTGCTGTGTGCTCAGCTCCCGCCAAGGACCTGAGCCCTGAACTATTGCTGTGTGCTCAGCTCGCGCCAAGCACCTGAGCCCTGAACTATTGCTGTGTGCTCAGCTCCCGCCAAGGACCTGAGCCCTGAACTATTGCTGTGTGCTCAGCTCCCGCCAAGGACCTGAGCCCTGAACTATTGCTGTGTGCTCAGCTCCCGCCAAGGACCTGAGCCCTGAACTATTGCTGTCGCTCAGGTCCCGCCAAGGACCTGAGCCCTGAACTATTGCTGTGTGCCCTGCTCCCGCCAACCACCTGAGCCATGAACTATTGCTGTCGCTCAGCTCCCACCAAGGACCTGAGCCCTGAACCATTGCTGTGTGCTCAGCTCCCGCCAAGGACCTGAGCCCTGAACTATTGCTGTCACTCAGCTCCCGCCAAGGACCTGAGTCCTGAACTATTGCTGTGTGCTCAGCTCCCGCCAAGGACCTGAGCCCTGAACTATTGCTGTGTGCTCAGCTCCCGTCAAGGACCTGAGCCCTGAACTATTGCTGTGTGCTCAGCTCCCGCCAAGGACCTGAGCCCTGAACTATTGCTGTCACTCAGCTCCCGCCAAGGGCCTGAGTCCTGAAATATTGCTGTGTGCTCAGCTCTCACCAAGGACCTGAGCCCTGAACTATTGCTGTCGCTCAGCTCTCGCCAAGGACCTGAGCCCTGAACTATTGCTGTGTGCTCAGCTCCCGCCAAGGATCTGAGCCCTGAACTATTGCTGTCGCTCAGACCCCGCCAACCACCTGAGCCATGAACTATTGCTCTGTGCTCAGCTCCCGCCAAGGACATGAGCCCTGAACCATTGCTGTGTGCTCAGCTCCCGCCAAGGACCTGAGCCCTGAACTATTGCTGTGTGCTCAGCTCCCGCCAAGGACCTGAGCTCTGAAATATTGCTGTGTGCTCAGCTCCCGCCAAGGACCTGAGCCCTGAACTATTGCTGTGTGCTCAGCTCCCGCCAAGGACCTGAGCCCTGAACTATTGCTGTGTGCTCAGCTCCCGCCAAGGACCTGAGCCCTGAACTATTGCTGTGTGCTCAGCTCCCGCCAAGGACCTGAGCCCTGAACTATTGCTGTGTGCTCAGCTCCGCCAAGGACCTGAGCCCTGAACTATTGCTGTGTGCTCAGCTCCGCCAAGGACCTGAGCCCTGAACTATTGCTGTGTGATCAGCTTCCGCCAAGGACCAGAGCCCTGAACCATTGCTGTGTGCTCAGCTCCCGCCAAGGACCTGAGCCCTGAACTATTGCTGTGTGCTCAGCTTCCGCCAAGGACCTGAGCCCTGAACTATTGCTGTGTGCTCAGCTCCCACAAGGACCTGAGCCCTGAACTATTGCTGTGTGCTCAGCTCCCGCCAAGGACCTGAGCCCTGAACGATTGAGGTGTGCTCAGCATCCGCCCAGGACCTGACCCCTGAACTATTGCTGTGTGCTCAGCTCCCGCCAAGGACCTGAGCCCTGAACTATTGCTGTGTGCTCAGCTCCCGCCAAGGACCTGAGCCCTGAACTATTGCTGTGTGCTCAGCTCCCGCCAAGGACCTGAGCCCTGAACTATTGCTGTGTGCTCAGCTCCCGCCAAGGACCTGAGCCCTGAACTATTGCTGTGTGCTCAGCTCCCGCCAAGGACCTGAGCCCTGAACTATTGCTGTGTTCTCAGCTCCGCCAAGGACCTGTGCCCTGAACTATTGCTGTGTGCTCAGCTCCCGCCAAGGACCTGAGCCCTGAACTATTGCTGTGTGCTCAGCTCCAACCAAGGACCTGAGCCCTGAACTATTGCTGTGTGCTCAGCTCCCGCCAAGGACCTGAGCCCTGAACTATTGCTGTGTGCTCAGCTCCCGCCAAGGACCTGAGCCCTGAACTATTGCTGTCTGCTCAGCTCCCGCCAAGGACCTGAGCCCTGAACTATTGCTGTGTGCTCAGCTCCCGCCAAGGACCTGAGCCCTGAACTATTGCTGTGTGCTCAGCTCCGACCAAGGACCTGAGCCCTGAACTATTGCTGTGTGCTCAGCTGCCGCCAAGGACCTGAGCCCTGAACTATTGCTGTGTGCTCAGCTCCCGCCAAGGACCTGAGCTCTGAACTATTGCTGTGTGCTCAGCTCCCGCCAAGGACCTGAGCCCTGAACTATTGCTGTGTGCTCAGCTCCCGCCAAGCACCTGAGCCCTGAACTATTGCTGTGTGCTCAGCTCCCGCCAAGCACCTGAGCCCTGAACTATTGCTGTGTTCTCAGCTCCCGCCAAGGACCTGAGCCCTGAACTATTGCTGTCGCTCAGCTCCCTCCAAAGACCTGAGCCCTGAACTATTGCTGTGTGCTCAGCTCCCGCCAAGGACCTGAGCCCTGAACTATTGCTGTGTGCTCAGCTCCCGCCAAGGACCTGAGCCCTGAACTATTGCTGTCGCTCAGCTCCCGCCAAGGACCTGAGCCCTGAACTATTGCTGTCGCTCAGCTCCCGTCAAGCACCTGAGCCCTGAACTATTGCTGTGTGTTCAGCTCCCGCCAAGGACCTGAGCCCTGAACTATTGCTGTCGCTCAGCTCCCGCCAAGGACCTGAGCCCTGAACTATTGCTGTGTGGTCAGCTCCCGCCAAACACTTGAGCCCTGAACTATTGCTGTGTGCTCAGCTCCCGCCAAGGACCTGAGCCCTGAACTATTGCTGTCGCTCAGCTCCCGCCAAAGACCTGAGCCCTGAACTATTGCTGTGTGCTCAGCTCCCGCCAAAGACCTGAGCCCTGAACTATTGCTGTGTGCTCAGCTCCCGCCAAGGACGTGAGCTCTGAACTATTGCTGCGTGCTCAGCTCCCGCCAAGGACCTGAGCCCTGAACTATTGCTGTCACTCAGCTCCCGCCAAGGACCTGAGTCCTGAACTATTGCTGTGTGCTCATCTCCCGCCAAGGACCTGAGTCCTGAACTATTGCTGTGTGCTCAGCTCCTGTCACGGACCTGAGCCCTGAACTATTGCTGTCGCTCAGCTCCCGTCAAGCACCTGAGCCCTGAACTATTGCTGTGTGTTCAGCTCCCGCCAAGGACCTGAACCCTGAACTATTGCTGTCGCTCAGCTCCCGCCAAGGACCTGAGCCCTGAACTATTGCTGTGTGCTCAGCTCCCGCCAAGGACCTGAGCCCTGAACTATTGCTGTCGCTCAGCTCCCGCCAAAGACCTGAGCCCTGAACTATTGCTGTGTGCTCAGCTCCCGCCAAGGACCTGTGCCCTGAACTATTGCTGTGTGCTCAGCTCCCGCCAAAGACCTGAGCCCTAAACTATTGCTGTCGCTCAGCTCCCCCCAAGGACCTGAGCCCTGAACTATTGCTGTTGCTCAGCTCCCGTGAAGGACCTGAGCCCTGAACTATTGCTGTCACTCAGCTCCCACCAAGGACCTGAGCCCTGAACTATTGCTGTCGCTCAGCTCCTGCCAAGGACCTGTGCCCTGAACTATTGCTGTCTCTCTGCTCCTGCCAAGGACCTGAGCCCTGAACTATTGCTGTCGCCCATCTCCTGCCAAGGACCTGAGCCCTGAACTATTGGTGTGTGCTCAGCCCCTGCCTGAGGGTCTGAGCTAGAACTGCTGTTTGCTGCCCCACCCTGACTGAGGGCCTGGGGCTTAAATTACTGACTCTGTGTGCTCAGCCCCTGCCTGAGGGTCTGAGCCGAGACCTGCGGTTGGTTGCCCCGCCCTGACTGAGGGCTTGGGGCCTAATCTACTGACTCTGTTTGTTTTTGCTCAGTCCCTGCCTGAGGGTCTGAGCCTGTGGACCTTCGGAGACTGACATTTCGGATTTAGGCCGTGGAGTGACGCGGCCTAGCTCCCGGCCGCACCTGAGACGGCCGAGCCCCCACACCGGACCCTTACGAGGCCCCACCATAAATCAAACCCTAACCCTGCCCCATGACCCCTTAGTCCCTCCCACCTGTCACCGGAAGTCCTGCCCCATGGGGGTATTACTTCGTGGTCAAGGCGGCCACATGACTGGAAGCCAGGTTTGTCATGTGACCCCTCTAAGAACTCCTCCCACCACCCTCTACCAATCAGGATGGGTTTCCTCCTGGAAGGACCACCCCAAGAGGAGATTTGACCAATCAGGGCGAGCTCTGGGGTAGAAGGGTGACCTATCCCGACGTGTGTCTTGTGACCCCTCTAAGAACTCCTCTCACTGCCCTCGACCAATTAGGATCGGTTTTGTCCTGACAGGACCACCCGAAGAGGGGATTCTGACTAATCATGGCGAGTTCTGGGGCAGGGTGACCCGTCCGGGAGTGGGCCATATGACCCCACTTAGAACTCCTCCCAGGGCCTTCTGCCAATCAGAGTGCAGCACCATCACCTCATAAATCCCAGCGCTGGACGGACGAGGCCATCTCTCACCAAGGACCCACGGTTTAGAAATTGTGGGAAGGCTGCGGAGAGGAAACCTGGAGTCCTTCACCACCCCCGTGAGAACTTCGGACTCTGTCTTCGCCCCGAGGGTCTTTGACCATCCACCGAGAAAGCGCTACATCAGCGACAGTGCCGAGGAGGAGGAGGGAGCGACCGAGGGGAGCCCTTTGGCCCAGCCGTTGATAGATACGCCGGAACCCGAACCCAAAACCCAACTGCTTGTGAGACACCCCGATGAGCATGGTGGCCTCTCTTTGTTCACCCCCTTAGAGGTGGAATGCGACTGCGGCTCGGGGGAGTCACCGGCGCACAAGGTGAACACAGGTAAAGGAATGATTTAGTCAAGGGTGAAAGTACTGCTGGAGTACTGAGGGGGTGTGGCCTCAACCGGAAGGGGCGGGCCTACTCAAGATTGAAAGGTCCTGCAGCATCGGCTGTGGCTGGGAGCCCCAGGGCCTTTAAATCCCCCCCGCAGCTCTGGCAGCCGGGTTCGAGCATGGATTTAAAGGGCGCGGAGCTCCCATAGCTGTGGGGATCCTGAGCCTTCCCCGGCTGGAGCCAGGATTTAAAGGGCCCGGAGCTCCTGCCGCTCCGGAGAGCTCTCAGCCCTTTAATTCCCTGCCCCAGCCTGGGTGCTGGAGCTGCGTGGAGGGGAATGAAAGGGCTCTGGGATCTACGCAGCCACAGGGAGCGCTGAGCCCATTAAATCCCAGCCCCAACCAGCTGCTGAAACTGTGTGGGGGAGAGAGATTTAATGAGCTCTGGGTTCCCAGCAACTGCTGGATCTCTGAGCCCTTTAATTCCCGGCCCCAGCCCAGCTCCTGGAGCTGCGGGGGGAATTTAAAGGGCTTTGGGCTCCCCGCAGCCATAGGAGTTCTGAGCCAGAGATGAAAGTAAGCCGGTACGGGCCAGTACAGCATAGCGGTAAGAGCCAGTACGCTGTGCCGGACCGCACCGGCTTCCTCAGCGGGGAGTTAAAGGGCTCAGAGCGCCGGTGGCTGCAGGGAGCCCAGAGCCCTTTAAATCCCTCCTCCCCTTCCACCGCAGCTCTGGCAGCCGGGCTGGGAATTAAAAATCTCGGTGCTCCCTGCAGCGGCAGGAGCTCTGGGCCCTTCAAATCCCGGCCCCAGCCCGGCAATCCTCTGGCTCCCCGCAGCCATGGGAGCTCTGGGCCCTTTAAATCCACACCCGAACCCAGCTGCCAGAGCTGCGGGGGAATTTAAAGGGCTCTGGGCTCCCTGTAGCCACAGGAGCTCTGAGCCCTTTAATTCGCAGCCCCAGCCTGGCTTCCGGAGCTGCGGGGGGTATTTAAAGGTCTCTGGGATTCTGGCAGCTGCGGGATCTCCGAGCCCTTTAAATCCTGGCCCCAGCCTGACTGCCGGAGCTGCGGGGGAAAATTAAAGGGCTCTGGGCTCCCCGCAGCCGTGGAATCTCTGAAGCAGAGATTAAAATAAGCCATTACGGTCCAGTACGGCGTACCAGGAAGAGCTAATATGCCGTGCCGGACCGCACCGGCTTCCTGAGCAGGGATTTGAATGTCTCAGAGCTTTGGCGGCTGCAGGGAGCCCAGAGCCCTTTAATTTTCCCCCGCAGCTCTGGCAGTCGGGCTGGGACCAGATTTAAAGGGCTCGGTGCTCCCCGCAGCCATGGGCGCTCCGGGCCCTTCAAATCCACACCGAATCCGGCTGCGGGGGGAATCTAAAGGGCTCGGGGCTCCGTGGCGGCCTGAGCCCTTGGCCCTTTAATTTGCCCAGGGTTAATTTAAAGACCCTGGGGCTCCCAGCCATAGCCGATGCCCCAGGACCTTTAAATCGTGAGAGGCCCCGCCTCTTCCAGTTGAGGCCACGCCCCCTCAGGATTCCGGCAGTACCGGTAAGTACTGGAAGTTACTTTCCCCCCTGCTGTGAGCCCTTTAAATCCCAGCCCCAACCCAGCTGCTGGAGTTGCATGGAGGGGAATTAAAGGGCTCTGGGATCTATGCAGCCACGGGGAGCGCTGAGCCCATTAAATCCCGGCCCCAGCCCAGCTGCTGGAGCTGCGGGGGCAGAGGGGATTTAATGGGCTCTGGGTTCCCAGCAACTGCTGGAGCTCTGAGCCCTTTAATTCCCGGCCCCAGCCCAGCTCCTGGAGCTGCAGGGGGAATTTAAAGGGCTCTGGGCTCCCCGCAGCCATAGGACTTCTGAGCCAGAGATGAAAGTAAGCCGGTACGGGCCAGTACAGCGTAGCGGCAAGAGCCAGTATGCTGTGCCAGACCGCACCGGCTTCCTCAGCGGGGAGTTAAAGGGCTCAGAGCGCCGGTGGCTGCAGGGAGCCCAGAGCCCTTTAAATCCCCCCTCCCCTCCCACCGCAGCTCTGGCAGCCGGGCTGGGAATTAAAAATCTCGGTGCTCCCTGCAGCGGCAGGAGCTCTGGGCCCTTCAAATCCCGGCCCCAGCCCGGCAATCCTCTGGCTCCCCGCAGCCATGGGAGCTCCGGGCCCTTTAAATCCACACCCGAACCCAGCTGCCAGAGCTGCGGGGAAATTTAAAGGGCTCTGGGCTCCCTGTAGCCACGGGAGCTCTGAGCCCTTTAATTCGCAGCCCCAGCCTGGCTTCCAGAGCTGCGGGGGGTATTTAAAGGTCTCTGGGATTCTGGCAGCTGCGGGATCTCCGAGCCCTTTAAATCCTGGCCCCAGCCCGACTGCCGGAGCTGCGGGGGAAAATTAAAGGGCTCTGGGCTCCCCGCAGCCGTGGAATCTCTGAAGCAGAGATTAAAATAAGCCATTACGGTCCAGTACGGCGTACCAGGAAGAGCCAATATGCCGTGCCGGACCGCACCGGCTTCCTGAGCAGGGATTTGAACGTCTCAGAGCTTTGGCGGCTGCAGGGAGCCCAGAGCCCTTTAATTTTCCCCCGCAGCTCTGGCAGTCGGGCTCGGGCCAGATTTAAAGGGCTCAGTGCTCCCCACAGCCATGGGAGCTCCGGGCCCTTCAAATCCACACCCGAATCCGGCTGCGGGGGGAATCTAAAGGGCTTGGGGCTCTGCGGCGGCCTGAGCCCTTGGCCCTTTAATTTGCCCCTGAGCCCAGGGTTAATTTAAAGACCCTGGGGCTCCCAGCCATAGCCGATGCCCCAGGACCTTTAAATCGTGAGAGGCCCCGCCTCTTCCAGTTGAGGCCTCGCCCCCTCAGGATTCCGGCAGTACCGGTAAGTCCTGGTAGTTACTTTCCCCCCTGCTGTGAGCCCTTTAAATCCCAGCCCCAACCCAGCTGCTGGAGCTGCATGGAGGGGAATTAAAGGGCTCTGGGATCTATGCAGCCACAGGGAGCGCTGAGCCCATTAAATCCCGGCCCCAGCCCAGCTGCTGGACCTGCGGGGGCAGGGGGGATTTAATGGGCTCTGGGTTCCCAGCAACTGCTGGATCTCTGAGCCCTTTAATTCCCGGCCCCAGCCCAGCTCCTGGAGCTGCGGGGGGAATTTAAAGGGCTCTGGGCTCCCCGCAGCCATAGGACTTCTGAGCCAGAGATGAAAGTAAGCCGGTACGGGCCAGTACAGCATAGCGGCAAGAGCCAGTACACTGAGCTGGACCGCACCGGCTTCCTCCGCGGGGATTTAACAGGCTCAGAGCTCCGGCGGCTGTGGGGAGCCCAGAGCCCTTTAAATCCCTCCTGCCCTCCCACCGCAGCTCCGGCAGCCGGGCTGGGGCTGCGAATTAAAAAGCTCGGTGCTCCCTGCAGCGGCAGGAGCTCTGGGCCCTTCAAATCCCGGCCCCAGCCCGGCAACCCTCTGGCTCCCTGCAGCCGTGGGAGCTCCAGGCCCTTTAAATCCACACCCGAACCCGGCTGCCAGAGCTGTGGGGGAATTTAAAAGGCTCTGGGCTCCCTGTAGCCACGGGAGCTCTGAGCCCTTTCATTCACAGCCCCAGCCTGGCTTCCAGAGCTGCAGGGGTTATTTAAAGGTCTCTGGGATTCCCGCAGGCGCGGGATCTCCGAGCCCTTTAAATCCTGGCCGCAGCCCGACTGCCAGATCTGCAGGGGGAAATTAAAGGGCTCTGGGCTCCCCGCAGCCGTGGGTTCTCTGAAGCAGAGATGAAGATAAGCCATTACGGACCAGTACGGCGTACCAGGAAGAGCCAATATGCCGTGCCGGACCGCACCGGCTTCCTGAGCAGGATTTGAACGGCTCAGAGCTTTGGCGGCTGCAGGGAGCCCAGAGCCCTTTAATTTCCCCCCGCATCTCTGGCAGCCGGGCTGGGGCCAGATTTAAAGGGCTCGGTGCTCCCCGCAGCCGTGGGAGCTCTGGGCCCTTTAAATCCACACCTGAATCCGGCTGCCGGAGCTGCGGGGGGAATCTAAAGGGCTCGGGGCTCCGCGGCAGCCTGAGCCCTGGGCCCTTTAATTTGCCCCTGAGCCCAGGGTTAATTTAAAGACCCTGGGGCTCCCAGCCACAGTCGATGCCCCAGTATCTTTAAATCTCTTCCGGTTGAGGCCACGCCCCCTCAGGATACTGGCAGTACCGGTAAGTCCTGGAAGTTACTTTCCCCCCTGCTGTGAGCTCTTTAAATCCCAGCCCCAACCCACTTGTTGGAGCTGCAAGGGGAATTTAAAGGGCTCTGGACTCTCTACAGCTGCCAGAGTTCTGAGCCCTTTAAATCCCTGCCGAGGAAGCCGGTGCGGTCCGGCACGGCGTACTGGCTCTGGCTGCTACTCCGTACTGGCCCGTACCAGCTTACTTTCACCTCTGGATTAAGTGACGGTAGAGGTCGTGAGACGTTCCATAGAGCTCTCCTGGCCGCAGTGCCCATGACAGAAGGTGGTACGTTCCGTTCCGCCATGACATTCATAAAGACATCCCATCTTTAAGGTCCATGTCTGCTAGGAACTGAGCGCGTCTGGGTCACGGCCCGGACTAAGTCGAGCATGTTAGAACCATTAACCATAGAGCCTTTGTACACAAAAGCCCCTTTATCGTTCCATGAAGAGAGATTTGTAGCCTGGCCCAGCTTCTTTAGCAGTACGAATGCATTTTTCTTAGAACACTTCTTCACGTTATCCAGCACCTGCTGAGCAACAGACTCTGAGCTCTTTGGTGTTTCTGGGGAGTTGCAGTTACATTCTGTCCCTGTTCTGGTAGAAACAGACTGATTTTCACTTTCTCTGCGTCGCTCGGCTTCACGTACATTAGGCACCTTTAAAGCTCGGCGCTGTAAGGTTTAGCCTTTTAGTATTCGGCTCAGTTGGTTCTTTGAAGAACAGACTCATTTCAGCATCCAGTAAGTGAGTTGTGGTCGGTCGTTAGGCCCCCTGAGGATACAGAGGTCACCAGTGTTCTGAGCGAAGCATCAGATTTTTCCCAACTCTCTTTAGAATGCCGGTTTTTAGCGCCCCCCCCGCCCTCTGGGGACACAGCGTCCATCAGTTTTCTGAATGAACCATTAAACTGTTCCCAAATACTAGAATATAGGGGAGCAGTGACGAGCTTATGGTTTTGGGAGAATGGTTTGTCAGTCCTTGGTGTTTTATTCACAACCCCTAGAGCGCATGCTCCGGGTTTGTGAATGTGTGTGGTTCTGCGCACGTTCAGAGTCCCTCGAGCGCATGCTCCGGGTTTGTGAATGTGGGTGTTTTCTCAGGGTTTGTTGTGGCAGTGGCCGCTAAGGAACTGGAGTTGTGGTTGTTGTTTACCAGAGTCTTGTTTTGCCCTTGGGTTTGCCGTATATGAGATTTGGACTGCCTGGATGCTTCATCTGCACTCTTGTGCTGTTTTGCGTTGTTAAAAGTCTCAAAGCAGATTCCTGGTTCTTTGGCGGTTCTGGGGGAGGTGTCCTTGTAGCGCGGACTAAGCGTTGTCAGAAAAGTTGCCCATGCCTATGGGGGGTGGGGGGAACCATTTTACAAAACTGAACTTTACCATCTTTCTCACCCACACCTATGTATTCACTTCAAATACAAAACCTCACAGAACAACCCAACCAATAAGCAAAATATATTTACTGGGCTTCTTCCATCCATCAGTCACTGATGCTGGTGAATTTTCCCTTTCAGCTGTCTCGTTCCCTTTTCTTCTGAGCTTGTTTTCCCTCTGCTCTAAGGATCTCTCATGTTTTCACCGTACTGTGGAGCAAACAGCATTATTATAAAACACATGAAACCGTCTTGTAAACTTAAAAACTAAATATTCATTAGGGTGTTTTTCTGTTTAAAAAGTCACAGCTTTAAAACAAATCATCCAGTTCAGGCTGTACGAGAAACACCGGTTTTGAGTTTATTTCTACCACTTAAAACATAAACCAAAAAACAACAAACAAACAAACAACAACAAAAACCTCAAACATTTTTTTAAAATACATCTCATTTTGCAGAATAAAAACCAAACTGCTTTTAAAATCCATTTTAAACCACATTTTGCACAGGAAAAAACCCTGTTGGTTTGAAACAAACCAAGTACTTTTACTTGCCCAGACCCCTCTCTCACACAAATTAGCAGCTTTAGAAACACACTAAACCAAGTTTGCCTCCATATACTTTTCAATACCCCCCCCCCATGCATTTAAAAGTCAGTTGCAAAAAAGTTCCCTTTCACTAAGGGATCAAGTGTTGCAGGCACATGCTTGTCCCGTTCCCCCATGTGTGTTTGGGCCTTCAGGTTAAAGAACAAGCAAAAATGTTAGTTACTATTACCACCAAATCCCTATACAAACTGTGCAATACTTAAAGATTTTAAAACAGTATTAAGCACAACTATAGTTAAAATGGTTTTTACCTTGGCCTGGTGGTGAACTGCAGCTTAACATTCTGGGTCCATGCTAAGCAGATCACGCTGCAATGAAGATAGGCACCATGATTTTCCTAAGACAGCCTGGGCAAAGAGTGGCATTATACAATGTATAGTTTCAGAGTTCAAGCCAGCCAGCCCTACCTCTGTCTGCCGTCCAGCAGCCTTCCAAGAAAGTTTCTTTTGAAAAGGACAGTCTCCAACAGACCTGACGTTTTTATACCATCTTAGCCCATTGTTCAAACAGACTTCAGCATAGTAGCTAGCAGGTTAATTTAATCCCCACGGCTCTGAACTAATAGATCCTTAAAGACTTTAGGCACCCCTCCCGCAGCACCCCCTGTGGTGATCTGGGGTGGGGGAACCAAGCTGTCTGCACAACAGGGCTTTTTTTTTCTTTTTTCCTTTTTTCTGTAAGTTAAATTAAATGTTTCTGCGGGGCCTTCTTAGAGTATTGAACAGTCCCCATTTCCAAGCGGGGGGCCCTTTGCAGATATCAATGAATGTCTTGGGGCTTGGTTTTTTTTTTTTAAACACATTTCTTTCATGCTTAAAGTTTGGGGTGGGGGTGTTTTCTAGAAAGAATGACCCAGAGCATTCGACCAACTCCAGGGCCATATTTAATCTGTCCAATAGTGTTCCACCAACTCCTGGGGTCATATTGAAACTGTCTAATTGAGTTCTGCCAACTCCAGCAGTTATATTGAAACTGTCCAATAGCATCTGCGAATTCCTGAGGTTTTATTTCATTTCATATTAATCAGAACTCACCATCCACCCTCACCCACCCCCATCAAATTTAACCCTATGGCAACAAGGGTAAGTAATCGCAGTCACCCTGGCTATTCAGTGGTGGTGGTGGTGGTGGGGGGTGTTAAACCCACTCAGTTCAACAGGATAAGTCAACTGTATTGTACTCAAACACAGGTCTGATCAGCCTGCTTGTTTTACTGTAAGCACATTTCTTAGGATTTTCCCCCCACCCACAACATACATTTCAGCTTTTTGCTGTAAATGGGTCACTTTTACACTCAAAACCCACAAGCGCTAGCTTCTCACAAACAATTGATTTTTTATTTAAAAGACATACAGCTCCTTGAAACCAAGCCAAGATGCTTCATTAACACTTTTAGCTCATTTAAGGGCCAAAGGCCTTTGAACAGAAACACAGATAGTCACAAAGCCCTTTTCAATAGGGTTTATTTTAAAATTTACAGCTACCAAGTTTTCTATCGCATGTTTGTCCCCTCACCATTCTCTAGCTGAATCCTTTTAGATTCCTTACAAATAGTCTTTTCCTTAAGCAGGAATCTGTAACTTTTTGTGCAGACTAGACGGCCAATATCACGCCGTGTCGTGGATAAATGACCCCGCATTGTGTTTGGATCAGAATCACACGAGGCCCCTTTATTACGAGCATGCCGGGGGTGGGGACCAGCAAACTGGCTTACCCCTGAATAGAGATTTTTCAACAATTTGTGGGTCCTTGTTCACATGATTGCCATAACTGGAGAAATGCTGTGCAAGTGAGTGAGTGGAGACCCTGACTGTGTTTTAAAGAAAATGAACCAGAAGGTGCCTCCAATTTTTCCACTCCAGCTGTAAGCAGGTTATTTTCTTTAAAACACAGTCAGGGGCTCCACTCAACTGCACAGCATTGAACAAGGTCCCCCCTTGCACTAAATGTTCTTGGCTTAGGCACAGACATTGCACAGCAGAACCTCTGGCAATCACGGTATTTAATCAGCTTTCCAAACCCAGCTCAGCACATAGGCCCCAGAGCTTGTGGTTTATATCCACTGAAGTCCAAGACACTCAGTCGTGGGGCTGTTGGCCTGGCGCATCTATGACACGGCCCTTGCAATCTTCACAAAGCTTTTCCCTCAGGCAGTGCTTAAGGGCAGCATAAACAGCAACGCGTACAATAGTCTGCGTGACTTTTTTACGCTCACGACGTGGCACTGGCTCAGTTAGTTCTATGCCAAGCCTCCTCCGAAACCCCTCATGGCCATCATCCTCAGAGTCCTCTTCAACAATTTGTATCGGCATTGAGCAAAACCGAGGTGGGCCCAGTTCATCTTCCCTGCTTGATGCAACGCTGTCCAGGGCTTCCAGGCAGTCTAGAAAGGCATTGTCGAGCTGTTGAGAGATTTTCAGAACAGAAACAGTGTAAGCGCCACAGTGTTTGTTTTTAGATTTACACAACTCCTGGTTCCTTACCCGTTAAGAAGCGATTGCTTCTTAATCATTCATTTACCTGTGTGACGTCTTTACCATTCACCTTGTCCACTGGTGACTCCCCCCAGCCTCAATCGCATTCCACCTCTAAGTGGGTGGACAAAGAGAGGCCACCATGCTCATTGGGGTGTCTCACAAGCAGTTGGGTTTGGGGTTCTGGTTCCGGTTTATCCATCAATGGCTGGGCCGAAGGGCTCCCCTCGGTCACTCCCTCCTCCTCCTCCTCGGCACTGTCGCTGATGTAGAGCTTTCTCCGCGGATAGTCAAAGACCCTTGGGATGAAGACAGTCTGAAGTTCTCACGGGGATGGTGAAGGAGTCCAGGTTTCCTCTCAGCAGCCTTCCCACGATTTCTAAACCATGTGTCCTTGGTAAGAGATGGCCTCATCTGTCCGGCGCTGGGACTTAAGGGGTAATGGTGCTGCACTCTGATTGGCAGAGGGCCTTGGGAGGAGTTCTTAGTGGGGTCATACGGCCCACTTCCGGGTGGGTCACCCTGCCCCAGAATTCTCCCTGATTGGTCAAAATCTCCTCTTAGGGCAGTCCTATCAGGTCAAACCCATCCTAATTGGTAGATGGCGGTCGGAGGAGTTCTTAGAGGGGTCACACGACCCACTTCTGGATGGGTCACCCCACCTCAGAACTCACCCTGACTGGTCAAATCTCCTCTCAGGGTGGTCCTTCTGGGATGAAACCCATCCTGATTGGTAGAGAGTGGTGGGAGGATTTCTTAGAGGGGTCACATGACACACCTTGCTTCCAGTCATGTGGCCACCTTGACCCCGGAGTTAAACCCCCCCATGGGGCGGGACTTCCGGTGACAGGTGGGAGAGACTAAGGGGTCAACGGGTAGGGCTTGGGAGGGTCAAGGGGAGGGGTTAGGGTTTGATTGATGGTGGCATTCCTGATAAATACCAAGATTCCATGGATAACGTGGAAAGAAATGTGGACTCGTTACCTCTGCACCGGGACTATGACTGCCCTATTGACCTACCACCTTGGTTGAAAGCTGCTTTTCCCTGTATTTATGCATTGTTGGGACCAGAATTAGTGGATCTCCCTGCGTGCAGTCATGAAAACCGGTCCTAAGAGCAGGCCCTTTTGGGGAAGAAGAAATGTGGGACTCTGCTACGCCTCTCTTTAGACAATCAGCTCCTGAACAAAGTGATCATTTGAAACCATGATCCTCTGCTGCGAATCCCACAATTGTTGGCTCACAGGAAATCTGCAAAGGGTTTCATCAAACTTCATCTGCAAGGATTTCCAATCTAACCCTCGTTTGGCCAAGAGACAAATTGAAGACAGATTTCAAAACAGACGATGGACATTTTAACGGTCTGATATGCTAGTTGAGCTAACTAAGGGTCCCCTGACCTTGAAACACTTCATCAGTGATGTATTTGGGGACAGTGTCATCTATTCGGGTGAAATACGTCTCTTTTTGGAGAACCCAGAGCAGCACACGCAGCACATCCGAACCTGGAGAGGTTTCGGCAGCATGGTCTCAACACAGAATGGGAAAAGCGGAACCTCCAGCCAACTCTCCACAGAGTTTTGGGGGTACATCCTCTCCCCAGAAGATGTTACCATTGATGCAAATAAGGTGGAAGCCATTGATAAATGGGGCGAAGTTGGAAGTCCTCAAGAAGTGCAGCGCTTCCTAGACTTCACTCATCCTGTGAAATCGAGACGTGCTGGCTCTCAGTGATGCTTAGACGGAAAACCACGCACCCCACACAGAGGTTGGAACCACCCACTGCCCAGTTGTCCTGAGGAGCCATGATGTCTCCAGGAGCTGTGTGAAGGGCACAGGGATCAGCCTCTCAAAGGTAGGGGAGGGTCGTGTGAGGAGAGGGTCTAAGAGAGGAGGATCATGGGCTAGGCTCTGTATTTGGGCTTGGCAGGGATCGAGAGAAGGGAGAGGGCTGTTAGAGGGCAATGCGAGGTGGGAGGGGGGTCGGAGATGGGGGCAAGGCCTGAAAAGTTCAGCTGCTTTAGATCAACTGTGCCAGAGAATCACTGGTTGAAGTGACTGAAAGATCTGAGCTGGGGCTGGCCAAAATCCTCCTCCTCAGATGGGAACATCCCAAAAGTCTGTAGAAGCTCAGCCTCTGAGGTGAACGTTGTGGCCCTAACCTCTCTCTGCTCTATACCTCACAGGATTCCAGCCGGCTGTTCCAATCCAGGAGGAAAACTGTGCCACCGAAGTCTCCCAGCACCTGGTCAGTGAAGTGCCACTTAACCCCGCTGTGATGCACAGACCTTGCCCTGGCTGGCTGCACAGGGCTGAATTTCACCCTGTCAGAGCGTAAGGAAATAATTGTCTGAAAGCCTTTTTCTTTTTGGATGTCTGTCTAGTGGGAAAGAACCATGGGGATTTTTAGCCTGTTTTGCCCCCATGCCTGGTGCTTCAATGATGCAGAGACGTGCTGATGCATTGGTTGATTTCCCCACCTTTTAATCTACTCTCTTCTTCTCTTTTGACAGGTATTCTAAGGGTCCCCCGTGCATCATATGGGCATTCTTGAGTGTGCAGATTGCATCAGACCTGCACCTGAATAATTAATAGTGACTGAAATATGCAGACACTAAAGTTCTGCAGCCAAATTCTCAGAAACCTTCCTCTTCAATGTAAGATCAGGATTTTGGTTTAAATTTATTTTTATTTAAAAAAAATTGCTAAGCAGATGCTACACTGTAAGAAGAGGAAAGAGAATCAAAAACTGAAAGATTGTTACTAAAACCAGTGAACAACTGCAGAGAGTGGAGACCCGGCAAAGCAAACAAATGAATACTGTGAGTAAATAACCTGAAAGCAAATGGGGAAGAAAACCTCATCTGGGTAATTGTGGCTCTTGGGACAAAAATTGGGTTCCTGGTACGTAGCCTGGCTGAGATAATCCCTTTTCCCTGGGATTCCAATGTCATTCTCTGTGTGGTGTCCTTATTTTATTCCTAGGAAAAAGATCCCCAAAGGAGATGTAAGGATCCGGAACTCTAATGTCTGCCAGAAACTTCAGCCACCTTCACAGGTAGAAGTCACTGGCTTTCCTACTATGCCACTAGTGCTCTTTCTGCTCTCCAGGTCTGCTCCCTTCAGCAGGACAGAGACACCCCTTAACTCCCCGAGTCCTGATTTCCTGCCATTCAAGGGGCTGAGGGTTTGCATTGCCCCCACCCCCACCATCAGAGACTTTTCCTATGGGAATCTCCCCAGAGCGGGGGAGAAATCTGTTCTTCCGTTAGAACCAGTCTGCTCAGTAAATCCACCCACACTGACCTCATCTCAGATGCTTTGTTTATCTGAGATTAGTGGTATCTTTGGAAAACCCTTAGCGTGTTGAGGTGTGAGGTGGAGCAGGGAATACAGGAGCACCAGCAGATTCCCCTGAAGAACACCACCCTGTCTTTCTCTGGTCAGGCTAGGGCTCACCGTCCATTGTGGAGGTGAAGACCAGATGAGAGCTGCTGGATTGACCTTGATGTGCCATGTCCTTGTGTGGATGAAGGACCTACATCTCAGGGATGGCCAGCAGCAGATGTAACACATGTGTCCAGGAATGGGCTAAATAACCTACATTGAGAGGTAAGTAAAATCGTGGCCACATATAGACATCACAGGAATTGGTGGGGATTGACCCAGGGTCCTTCAGCACAAGCCCCTCTCACTCACTGTCAACAAATCCAGCTCCACTCACTAGACCACACCCCATTCCAGAGCCCCAGATCCCAGGAGCCCTGATTCTCAGACCCAGGCCTCACATCACAAGGCCAAACCTCCTCCCATTCTGTGCCCTGTAGAAGGGACCATTGGCAGAAACCTCCTCTGCATTCCCCCTGTCAGAGACTGCGGCCACGGGTGACAAGTGAATAAGCTGAGATCTCCCCTGTGGGAATCCGAGGGCTGCACATTTGGGGTTTCACAGGGACGGCGTCTGGCAGCCATTGACAGAGTGTTCCTGGGAGGAGATTTTCCATCTCTAACAAAGGGTTTCTGTTCCCCCAGATCTCAGCCGCTCAGCAGAATGCGGGAGAGCCGAGTGCTTATGGGCTAGAGGGTCCCAGGAGTCGTTGTGCAGCAGGGGCAGTGTCTGCAGTCACCATGGGCCACACCCTGCGCTCCAGACAACCCAGGCTGGTTCCCTGGATTGCAAAGGGGACTTTAGCTTGTGGAATTGGTGCTGGTGCCTGTGTCCACAACTGGGATGTTTTCATGAGGCTACTCCATGGTCCATGAAGCGCCATGCAAGCAAGGGGAGAATGGACATTAGAGAGCGAGGCCAGTGCCTTTGCAGGGCTGCTGCAGTCGAACATCCACAGCCAGAAGAGAGACGATGGGAAACTTGCTTCAATGGCTGGCCACAGCCACAGCAGCTGTCTCATAAAGCTCTGCTCATGCTCCAGCCAACAGAGGCAGGACGAAGAGCCACACTGGGAGAGCCTGATTTGCAATTAGCAAGACGTGTTTTTTTCAGTGGATTATGCTGCCCTGACTGTCTATTTCCTGCAATGTGCACATCCACCCTCCCTGGCTGACCTCAGTGGGAGCTAGGTTCTCCGTGCCCATAGGACAGGGCTGGCCTTACCATGAGGCGAACTGAGGCGGCTGCCACAGGTGCCAGACTGTGGGCGGGCGCCACTAGGATCCAGAGTGTAGAAAAATTGTCTGGTGCTGGTGCATATGTTTTCTCACTGCTCGAGATGCACAGAGATGGTGGAGTGCTGTGCTGGAGGAAGGGGGCCCAAGAGACATAAGAGGCAGGCAGGAGAAAAGGGGAGAGGGAATAACAGAAAGCAACAGGAGCTTCAGGGAGGGAGAGGAGGAGGAGGAACCTCTTATGTACCTCTTGAGCACCCCCAGGAGCCTGGACTGATTAACACCAGCTTCTCAGGGAGCTTCCTATTTCCTGAAGTAGTAGGAGCCAGTTAGGCCCTTAAGAGGCTGATATCTTCCCTCACTCAGGCCCTGCTACCAGCCTGCTTCTTTGTCCCCTTCAACTGAGTGTTGAGAGCCACTCTAGATGGCACAGAACAGCAGTCATGAGTGAAAGAAGAAAACGCCCCTCTGGGGCGAAAAAGAAAGCAAGCAAAGGAAGCTTTTCTATCTATGCAGGAAGGAGCTCTCCTGAGATACAGAGACACAAATGTTCACGGTGAGCCTTCCATCCCCAATGAGGATGTGAGTGGTGAAGAGATGCCTGATCTTCCAGTTAGTCAGAGTGCAGGCGACCTGGCAGCTACTGCAGCATCCATATCTCCATCCCAAATGGATGTAAACCATGCACATGCCTGAAGAAAAGTGTAGATCAGAGAAGAGTGTGGTGGAGGCACAAGAAACAGCTGCTGATGAGTTTAGTTCCTTAAGTCTAGATGATCCAGGACTGTGGACCCACCTGAGCAGTAGCCTGAGGGACTTCCTTGTACTGCATGGGCCACAGCAAGTGAAAAACTTCATGTTCCCCAAAGAAAATGAAAATAGAAGCTTCCATCCAACACATTCCTGGTGTGAAATCCCCAATGGTGACAAAGTGGAGAGGTCATGGCTTAGGTACTCAAAAACCTAAGTTTTTGTTGCAAACTCCTCCAGTCTAACGTTCCAGCCACATTGCGTTCTACAGGAACAAAGGACTGGCAAAATCTGGCTAGAAATGTGGCATGCCATGAGAAGGCAGCAAATCACCAGAGAGCATCTCATAGGCGGAAAGAGCTTGAGATGAGCCTAAGGGTAAAGTCCACCATAGATGATCAGCATCAAGAGAAGATTGCATCAGAGTCTCTTTACTGGCAAAATGTTCTGAAAAGGCTCATTGCCATTGTGAGAATGCTGCTACCCAAAACCCAGCACTGTGTGGCACTTCAGATCAGCTACATATGCCAAACTATGGAAACTTCCTTAAAATTGTGGGGCTGATGGCTGAGTTTGATGCCATAGTTGTCATTATGGAGGATAATGCTATGACAGGAACTGTTCTTGGGAGAACAGTAGCAGAGGGAAATGGAATCACCAGAAACATACATAACTTCAAATTTCTGTGTGGCTTAGTGTTGTGGCATGACATACTGTTTGAAATAAATGTTGTAAGCAAGAGACTCCAAGGTGTTGACCTTGATATATCTGGCGCAATGGAACAACTGGACAAAGCAAAGTCAGACCTACAGTCTGACCGGTCAGATGAGGGATTTCAAACCGTTCTGAAGAGTGCACAGAAGTTGGCAGAGGAACTTCACACTGAAGCTATTTTCCCACCCATTCAAGAATACAAGAGTCACCGAAGAAGAAGACATTTTGATTATGAGGCAGGGGATAATCCCATAAGAGACCCCAAACTGAAAGCCCTTTCAAGTTACATTTCAGCAGGATCTACTCCAAAGGCTGTTCTGGAATATATGTGCACAAATAAGATGACCAGCCTCTTTCCAAATGCTTTTGTTGCTCTGCACATACTTCTATCACTTCCTGTAACAGTTGCCACTGGAGAACGCAGCTTCTCCAAGCTGAAGTTAATAAACACACGTCTACACTCCACAATGACACAGGTCAGCCTTGCATCCATCTCAATAGAGCGTGAGCTGGCCCAGACGGTGGACATGCAGGAAGCATCAACCTTGCATTTTTTTTAATTTAATTTTTAAGGCCAGGTTCAATGGCATACTCTGGCTGCTCTAACCCAAACTCAGAGCATGGAGTCCAGTTAGACTGGGTTAGCAGATGCTTTGCATCACCAGATTCACACAACACCATGCCAAAAGTTCCCTGCCTCTTTCACCTCCCGACATCCCCTCCATGCATATTCCAAATCCCTCTTCCTCTCTGTCCTCCATAGTCCCTTGCACACACTTGCTCCAGTTTCACCCTCCCTCCTGCTCCCCACATATTCCCTCTTTCTCTCTCTCTCTCTTTCTCACACACTCACTCATTTCCCCCCTCTTGTATCCTTCCACACACAGCTCTGTTTTCCCTTTACTCTCTCCTCTGTTGAGTAAATCTAGTGCAATAAGTAATATTTGAAAATAAATATTCTGGATTATTTTTTTCCTTTTTTCATAACTGAAAGTTTCTTCCAGCAGAGGCTGATGCATAACATTCTTCTCTATGGCTTTGTCTACACTTGAGGCATTAAAGTGTTGCTGTGGCAGCACTGTCAAAAAACCGACTTTCCAATGAGAGTGAGACCAACACCCATATTTGTTAAAAGCAGCCTGAAACTTCAGTCCCACTGGGAACAATGGGAAATAGATGCCTTTCTCAAAATAGCCACCTGACCGTGGGCTTGGACTTCAATCCTGATGGAGATAGCCATTTTGAAAGAGCAGTTCTTAGTGGACTTCTCAGTAGTAGAATATTATTGGTTGAGCTTGCGAAGGCCATACACTCACTTCAAAGGCATTTTTCTATTTGTCCGTCTGTGTGCATGCCGTATACCTCAGCCAATCCCAAAATTTCAGAAAATGCTTTTGACATCAATTGCAGAACCCTATTGATTTCTGGGGAAACTAGGGGAAACACATGAAGTCCCTGCCATCTATTTAGTACCGCAACAGCTTGAAGAATCTCTAAAGTTGTCTCTACAGCAAACAATCAGTTGATGGAACCCTTTAATGCCTTCCAGCATAGCAACACCCTATTTCTTCTCTGCTCATACTCCCTATTGAGTGTAACCTGTTGACACCCTGAATGACCTATTGTGACATTGCATTCCATATTCTTTATGGAGATATGCTTATGAATATGATACAACTGGAATATGCTTTATGTGAGATAGTTCATGTGAGATATCATTGGATAGGTTATGTTTTACTGAATGTGTTTGTCCTACTTGTGTGAATATTTCATTTCTGTTTCTAAAGTTAGGAATATTAGCCTGTGTATCTATTTAATATTTCCTGCTTTGGTTCACTTCCACTACTAACACTTCAGGTACAACAGTGGAGAAGCCAGACAGTGCTAATGGCCCATCAGCTCTCACAATGGACTATGAAAAGGCTTGCCTTCCTGTGGGTGCTCCATATTGCTGCTAATGCATGGACTCTGGAATACTACAATCAGGTGGTTTTGTCACCTGATACTGAACATTACCTGTGACTTCTTGTAACTTTCCACTGGAAAGGAAGTGGGGGGGGGTTTCAAGTTTGGGAGACAAAGGATTCCTGCCTTATGCAAATCCTATTTAAGGTGGGGAGTGAAGTAATCTGAGTGTCAGTTCTCCCTTGCTACGCCACTCAAGATGCTGCTGGAAACAACTAAGGACTTGGCTACACTTACAAATTTGCAGCGCTGCAGCAGGGTGTGAAAACCTGAGATTGATCTTTTCAAGGACCGATATAGCTACATTCACTGCATCATGTTCCTTGTAGTATTCACACAAGAGGTCTACAAGTTTCATCCGAGTGTCAGCTTCCTGCAGCCGACCTTTGGGGATTGGTGCTTTTTTTTCATAGTCAGCATTTTCTAAGCTGAATTTAAATCTTTCAAGATCTCCTTCCTTTTCCCCTGAGAGATTGTCCAGTATATCTAGAAGGATTTCTTTCAGATTTTTGTCTGTAGTCATCGCAGGATATTACCAATAACCTGAAAAATAAGTGGAGAATTAAAAGTCAATTATGTATGAATATCATAGTGTTGCTGAGGTGGTAATTCAGTACGCATACAGCTTTAGGTGTAGTGATGTCCTAATTGGAAAAAGAATCTCTACGGAGAAACAAAAAAGTCCAACATCACAAGTTACACTGTAGCCTGTATTTCTCTGCCCTGAATGGCAGTGATCTCCATGTGATCAATAGTGTGACCATATGAGAAATGACAGTGTGGTGCAGTGTAACATACAGTTCTTAGTGGCATGAGTTTGTGATGGACTTGCCACCCTAAGCTCACACTGCACCCAGGCATCAGCAATCACTGGGTTTGAGGCTGGAGGGCAGCTCGGGTTATGTGTCAGTGAAACAAGGGTTATTTTGTTGTTTAGTGTATTGTGTTACTGCTGGGGTTACAGGGTGATTTTTCTCATAGGGCTCTGTTAATGGTCCTTCTTATTAATTATGCTTTTGTCCCTGCCCAGAAAAATAAATTGATATATATCTGAGTTTATTTTATTTTGGTGTAGATTCCTACATCCCTGAAGGCTATGGAAGAGAACCAATGGGTTGTGGCATAATGGGAGGCAAATGGGGGTTTCCATCCCAAGGCATGTGGGTTGGAATTTGGGGACAGCTGCCTGAACCAGGGTGCCCCCACCCACCACACTTTGTATCCAGAGATGGTCTGTTTTTCTGCCCACTCTCTCTTTCACTGGCCTTCTCATTCACTTCCAGCTGTAGCAACAGGAGGCAGAAACCACTCAGATCCTAGTGATTCCCTTTGTGAAGGAAGAGGGATTTCACTCAGAGTGCCTAGCGCCAGCATCCCCAGCGGTGACAGCAGAAGCAGAATTGCCAACCTCAAGAGATCAGAAATAATTAGACTTTTAAAAGACATTATGTTATTTGGTCTGTCATTGGATTTCTGAACTCCCCCTGCCCATCCTCAGTGTGTGAGAGATAATTAGTGTTGCCCAGTCTCTCAGGTTGGGGTGAGGGACATGGCTCCAAGAGCTCTTCACCCACCCCTGTCCCTTCCTAGGCCAGATGCTCCCAGGAGGGAGGGGGCAGGAGTAGACGTGCCGTCCATCCCAGCCCCATTGCTCCCAGCCCTACGCTGCTGTGTTCTTTCTGCTCCCCCTGCTCCTATGAGAATGGCTTCCAGTTACTGAAGGGAGGGGCTGGGAATGGAGAGACCTCTTCGAAAGCAGCTCTGATTGGCTGACTGCTCCACTTGCTGGCCGTCTGGGGCAGAGCAACCAATCGCAGGGGGCTCTCCCCATGGCAGAACTCTGCTGAAGGGGCTGTCACCTGTCCTCCTTGGCAGGCTGGGTCTTCCCTCTTCATGACAAGCAGGGGTATCAGCAGGGGACTCTGCTTTCCCTTGGAAGCTGCTCAGAGGTCCCCTCTCCCCCTCAGAAAAGCAAAAGCAGCATCAGAAGAACCCTCCAGTACTTCCCTCAGCTGGCAGGGTATATCCGGTTGGGTGGGGTATCTGGCCCTACCACAGGCTTCTCCTCCTGCCACATCGCAAGTGATTAGTGTACAAATCACTCCTCATACAAATCCAGCATATGAGAGCCCAGCACATTTCTAATTTGCAGTGCTTGCACTTTTATTGTTTGTGCCTCAGAAACTGAGGAAGGAGCTGGTCTCTTCTTACCCTCAGTTCTATCAGATGATGTTTGTTTCTTGCTGGGGCGAGGGGAGTGAGGGTCAGTAGATGACCTCGCCGAGGATGAGGATCTCTCTGGTCCGACGCAGGTCTATCTTCCAGTCTATCTTGCCAACCTGGTCAGCTAAACTTATGTCATCAATGGCTGCTTTACTCCAAAAATCACAAAATGTACAAGTTGTTCCATCCCCGAAGGGCCAGTCACTTATCTCAGGGCAAGTCACACCTTAGACCTCACACCAAGGACAACACTGACAGACAATTCTATAGTAAACTAACTACAGATTTAATAATTAAGAAAAGAAATGCCAGAGTTATTTACAGACCATAGCTTATAAGCCTGTTTGTTGGCCTGAGAATGTCCATGCTGAGGTGTGGGCAGGGAGCTGGGACATTGTCTGTTGTTTCTGCTTGGCCAGATGGAATCGCTAGTATAATGGGAAGAGATAAGAGATGAAGCTGAAGTGTTACAAGTTATGGTGGAAGTGCAATATATGACCATAAACAGTTAGGAAGAGCAAAGTCGGGGAGGGGAGGCATAAGAAACACTAAAAGTCAAAGTAAAGCCTGGCCTTGGCCTAAGCACAACTTCACTCCTCACCCTCCCATGGGATACAAAAGGGATACAGAGACTCATGATCCTCCAAAACAGAACATGACCATAAGTTGTAAGGAGTGGACTAGGGGCATGCACTGCAGATATATATGGGCTTGCTAAGAATGGGGGAGAGATGGCTGCCAAGGTAGGCAAAGTATTCTACACTTTCCAGTTATTCTTTGTTAATATAGATCTTCCTTGCTGAGTCTGATGATTGACCGGGGACTGGCTGGTGGAGAACTTTTGTTTTGCTGATGTTCGGAGTTAGTCCTAGGCTTTTGTAAGCTTCAGAGAAGCAATTAAGGTCTGTTTGTAGATCCTCCTTGAATGGACGACTACAGTACAGTCATCTGTGTACTGGAGTTTGGTTAGTGTTGCTGATGTTACTTTAGTTCTGGCACGGAGACAAGAGAGGTTGAAGAGGTTGCTATCAGTCTGATATTTGATGCCAATGCCCTGTGGTAGACAGTCTTGTATTAGTATTTTCATAGCTGCTCAGAAAACGGAGTAAAGGGTGGATGTCAGTATACAGCCTTGTTTTATACCAGTTTGGTGACAAAGGGCTCAGAGGTAGAGCCATTGCACTGGATAGAGGCAGTCATCTGACATGGAGGAATCTAATAATGGTGATAAATTTGCTTGGACAGCCAAAATTTGACATGACTTTCCACAGAGACTCACGGTTGACAGAGTCTAAGGTGTCATAGGTCTCATCCCCACTCTGAACTTTAGGGTACAGATGTGGGGACTTGCATGGGCACTTCTAAGCTTAATTACCAGCTTAGATCTGGTCTCGCTGCCACCATCCAGAATTTCTGAGTACCTGGATCACTCCCTTTCCCCCAAAAACCTTCCCCTCCCTGGGTAGCCTTGAGGGACTCCTCCACCAATTCCCAGGTGAGTCCAGATCCAATTCCCTTGGATCTCAAAAATAGGGAAAAAATCAATCAGGTTCTTAAAAAGAAGGCTTTTAACTAAAGAAAAGAAAAGTAAAAGAAAGAAAAAAAACCCTCTGGGAGACAGCATACGAGCGCATCTCGCAGACAATAGATTGAAAACACAGGATGTTCCCCTGGGCAGAAATCTTAATACACACAAGAATACCCAATTTGATAATTCCCCCATAATTGCACCAATACAAGTTACAAAAGAAAATAAACATAAACCTATTTATTCCTTTCTAAAACTTACTACTCTGATAAGAGGCTGGTTCCTTGATCTTTTTCACTCCGGCTGAAAACTGAAACTGACTAAACAAAGGAAACTTCCCTCCTTCCTTTTGAAACATCTTGTTCCCCGATTGGTTCCTCTGGTCAGGTGTCAGCTAGGCTAGGTGAACTTCTTAACCCTTTACAGGTAAAAGAGGTATTAACCCTTAACTATCTGTTTATGACAAAAGCTTTGGTCAAATCAATAAAGGCCATGTACAGCTCCTGGTGTTGTTCTTGACATTTTTCCTGGATCTGCCTGACTGGAAAAATCATGTCGGTGGTGCCTCGCGATGGTCTGAAGCCACACTGGGACTCTGGAAGTACTTCCTCTGCAAGGGAGAGTAGGCAATTTAGTAAGATTCTAGCAAGAATATTCCCAGCAATGGAGAGGAGGGCAATAGTTGCCACAGTCGACTCAGCCCTGTCTCCCTTTTTGAAAACGGTGATGGTGTCAGCATTATGTAAATCAGCTATGATTTCTTCTGTGCACCAGATTTTAAGGAGCAGCAAGTTAAGCTTGTTAGTCAATGTTTCTCCCCCCGCATTCAGTTCTTCAGAAGGTATGCCATGTCCTGGTGCTTTATTGTCCTTCATTTGTTTAATTTCTTTGCAGATCTCGTCAGGTGTCTGTGGGTTGGCAAGAGTTTCCCAGATTGGGTGCTGAGGAATTGAGTCCATGGTGTCGTTAGATTTAGAAGCTTTTGCTAGTGTTCTTTCCAGTACTCTGATGGATTAATTATCTTTAAGAAGGGTTCTATCATCTTCAGATCTCAGAGGTATGAAGCCCCATGAGCGTGGTCCATTCAAGGTCTTTGTCTCACAAAAAAAGCTCCACATATCATGTCTGTCAGCAAATATTTGGATTTCTTTTGCTTTGTCCTCACACCATTTGTTTCTTGGATCCTCCTTTGAACTTCAACTTTGAGCTGGTGGAAAGACTCTGCTTCTGACTTGATTGTGGTTGGTTTTTTGCCAGTCACAGAAAGCTTTCCTCTTCTGGTTCAAAAGGGCTGTAATCTCAATGTTGTTATTGTCAAACCAGTCCTGATAGTGGTGGGTAGCAAGGCCAATGGATTTCACGCAAGCCTTGTAGATGGTCTATTTTAGGGTTTCTCAGTCTTCTTCAACATTTCTGTTGTCATTTCCAGGTATGCATATGGCCAATGTTTCACTGAGGAGTATCTGGAAGTTCTCTTGGTGCAATGAGGATTGAAGTCTTTAGATATTGTAGTGCCATCTATGTGATTTGGATTGTTTTCAAAGTTTCAGTGCCATCCTGATGGATATGACTGACCTTGCCAAGCAGTGGTCAGTCCTGCAATCATTGGCTTCTCTCATGACATGGGTGATTTGGACATCTCTTAGATTCTGTATTCTGACAATGACATAGTCTGAAGGTGCCACTGTTTTGAGTAGGAATGTTGCCATGTCATTTTGTACTTGTTGTTTTGTTGGAAGATTCTGTCTGTGATCACAAGGTCGTATTCTGCACATTTGCTGAGTAGAAGGATGCCATTGGAATTGGTCTTGCCCACTCCTTCCTTCCCAATGGTACTACTCCATACATTAGAATCTCAGCCAACTCTTGCGTTAAAGGCTCCTAAGAGGATTATCTTATCTGGTTTTGGAATGGATGAAAAATTGTATCAAAGTCAGTGTAGAAGGATTCTTTCTGTTCTTCTTCAGCATTAAGTGTTGGTGCATATGCACTGATAATAGTGGCAAATAACTTATTGACCAATTGGATGCAGAGGGTGGTAAGGGGCTCATTGATGCTGATGGGGAGCTCAGTCACGCAGTTGACTAGAAGGTTCTTGATTATGAAGCTGTCACTGTGTATTTGCCTAACACTTGCTGGTTTTCCTTTCGAAAAGAAAATGTAACTATCGCTCTTTTCCCTCAAGTGACCTTCATCTGCATGTCTTGTTTCACTGAGAACGACAATGTCAACGTTGTACCTTGAGAGTTCTCAGGCAACAATTGCTGTTCTGCTCTCCAAACAGCATTGCTCTTAGGGTCTTAAGTATATGCAAGTTTCTCCACCACGTCAAGGTGTCAGCCCAAGGAGAAGAATTGTAGTATATAGGAGTACAGTAATACCCCTGTGATGGTATACCCCATAAGGCTTCATGGGAATATGCTTATGAATGTTTATATTATATAATTAGAATATGTTTTATGCTACACATGCCATGCAACATATTTCTTTAAAGATTATGATCTAGTGAATCTATTAATCCTATTTGTATGCATATATTATTTGTATATTCAAAATGATGAATATTGGTTGTGTACTGGCTTGATTTTTAAATAGCCTTTGTAAAGCATTTGTCCAGCTTCTTGAGAAAGGAATGTGCAAAGTAAAGGCCCAGTCAAGAAGCCTTTAAGGGACAATGAATCTTGGAAGGCTCCAATCCACATAAGAAGTCTACATGAGGACTTTCAAGGTAGCAGGTAAGCAATGGCTGCTGCCTGTAAAAACGGAGTCATGCATGGACATGTGACCTGCCCACGTGACTCCAAAACTCCATTGTGGAGCTGGACTTTGCAGAGGAGAGAGCAGAGGGTCTCCACCCACAAGACAAAGTCTATTTAAACCCCTGGGATACCCCTCCAGTTTGTCTTCAGCTGGCTAAAGAGATAGACTCTCCACCCCCCAGGATACCTGAAAGAAACTGGAACAAAGGACAGTAACTACAAGGGGTGTGAGTGATTGCCTGACCCAAACTGGAAGGAGAGTAGTCTGCAAACAGAAGCTTACTGGGTGAGGTTTTTAATCTGTATGCAGTTTTCTTAGACATAGACTTGCGTGTCCTATTTTATTTTGCTTGGTAATTCACTTTGTTCTGTCTGTTACTACTTGGAACGACTTAAATCCTACTTTCTGTATTTAATAAAATCACTTTTTACTTATTAACTTAGAGTATGTATTAATGCTGGGGGGTGGGGGAAACAGCTGTGCATATCTATCGGTGTTATAGAAGGCAAACAATTTATGAGTTTGGCCTGTATAAACTTTATACAGGGTAAAATGGATTTATTTGGGGTTTGAAACCCATTGGGAGTTGGGCACCTGAGTGTTAAAGACAGGAACACATCTGTAAGCTGCTTTCAGTTAAGTCTGAAGCTTTGGGGCACATGGTTAAGACTCTGGGTCTGTGTTTGGAACAAACTGGCGTGTCTGGCTCAGCAAGACAGGGTGCTGGAGTCCCAAGCTGGCAGGGAAAGCAGGGGCAGTAGTAGTCATGGCACATCAGTTGGCAGTTCCTACGGGGGTTTCTGTGATCCAGCCCATCACAACCCCTTTAAGTAATTTGTGAGCTGTCTAGTGGTGATCACTGTTCTGTTTTAGAAGCCATCAGAAACTAGTCAGAGGAGCAGTGTGTATTAAACTAGGCCTTGTATGGCTGTATATAGTTAATAAACATGCTTATTTGGGAGCTATTGAAATGGATTATTAAGGGCCCATGGTTTGTCAGGCCTTTTCACCAGTACCAGTGAAAAGTCAAAATCCCTTATCTGCAATACAGAGCAGTTTATTTGAGAAAGAATTATACAAACGGTATACAGTTATACAAAATACATTCCCCCATAGTTAGCCTCTCTCCCACAAACATACACCCTCAGTAACTACGCTGGCCTAACGCAGTATCCTGATTGGCAAACATGGCAGATAGCCACCAGCTCAACGGATGGCTTCTCTTCTCTTCTTTGCTCTTCTCTTCACAGTCACCTGGTTTGTCTCAGATTCCTCATAGCAAGTCTTTAGCTGCCTTGAGACCCTCTGGTTTCAGATCCTACTTGAACCCACGAAGCAGAGTCTCAGCTACTCTGTCTAACAGCATTATGAGCCTCTAATTAATAGTTCCCTTCTTCCTTTGTGTAACAAGGTTGCACTCACTGCTGTGGCACCTCCTGCTGATCAGTCTGTAAATTAGCTCATTTCCAGAGCTGGAGCGCCCTCCTCTGGTGGTGTCTCATCTGCCGTTACCTAACCTTTTTGTCTCCACCATGCCAGGGCCTGCATCCATCCCAGACCATGGTGCTCCTTCCTCTGGGTATTGCTCCACAGGATAATCTAGGCAGCACCCATGGAGCAGAGCTTACTGCTCCCCCTGCCTAGGCGCCGGGTCTGCTGGCAGCTGGCCACTTCTGACAGGCTGGGCACAACAGGCAAGGAGCCAGGCAGGGAGCCTGCCTGAGTGCCACTGACCCAGAGGCACACCAGGTCAGCCCCCACCCCAACCTCCAGCCCCCCTGTGCACGCCAAACCCCTTATCTCCAGCCCCACCCCAGAGCTCGCATCCCCAGCTGGAGCCCTCTCCTCCTCCCGCACATCAAATCCTTGCCCCAGCCCAGACTCTCCCACACCCTGAACCCCTCATTCCTGGCCCCACCCTGCCATTTAGAGCCCTCACTCCCTCCCAACCCCTGGGCTAGAGTGTTTGGTTTTTGTGCCAATAGAAAGTTGGTAACCCTCTGACCCATACAAAGCTGTACTGAGTTGAGTCACAGGAACAAAGAGTGTGATGCACTTATGGTGAGACAGGGGGAGGCCAGACAGAATTTGGGAGCCACTTTCCTTTCTCTGCCTCTGTTTTCTAACTATTTAGACCAGGGGTAGGCATCTTATGGCACATGTGCTGAAGGCGGCACGCGAGCTGATTTTCAGTGGAACTCACACTGCCCACGTCCTGGCCACCGGTCTTGGGGGCTCTGCATTTTAATTTAATTTTAAATGAAGCTTCTTAAACATTTAAAAAACCTTATTTACTTTATATACAACAATAGTTTAGTTATATATTATAGACTTACAGAAAGAGACCTTCTAAAAACGTTAAAATGTATTACTGGCACACGAAACCTTAAATCAGAGTGAATAAACGAAGACTTGGCACAGCACTTCTGAAAGGTTGCTGACCTCTGATTTAGACCCACAAATAGAGACAAGATCCCAGCACCCAGAACCAGTGGTGATGGCTCCCTCTCACCCCACCTGCAGAGTCTGCACCGAGTGAGAAAACTCACCTGTGAAAGGGAAATTCAGAGCAACCCACTCAGAGTGTTAACCCTTCCTCACCTCAGTGCTGCCCTGTCCTCCGGGGTTCAGATGAGCCTGGCTGTTACACAGGAGCACAGATCGGGAGGGACACAAGGCACTTCCCCTGCAATTTGTACAACTTGTTTTGTGTTTTAAGGGGTGGCTTCTGCTTTTTTGTGTTTTGGGTTGGGTTCCCCCCGCCCCCTGTCCCGCCAGCGAGTTGCGCAATCCTCTTCTCTAGGTGAGAGTACACAACTGAAAAACAAGCTTGAAAGGCTGCTTCCTTCCCATGTTGATTTTCCCTTTCACCTTTTGGGTGGCTCGACTCAGCTGCATGTGTTCTTGGTGCTTGCTGGCTCCCTGCCTTACTTTCAATTCAGCCATCTCAGCACATGGCACTGGGTGTGTGTATGGGGGGGTTAAGAAGGAGGTGAACTGGAGGGCACTACCGCTCTTAGCAGCAGCCCACGATTTGTCTGCCTTCAACTGTGTAAGGCCAGGCACAATTGTAGTCCCTGCAGAGATTGCTCCCTCCAGGTCACCCCATGGAGGGGAGAAGGCAGGAGAGGTGGGGCAGTGACACCAGCCTGCAGAGAGAGACTGGCACACCCAGAGGGGGCAGCAGGTGCTGTGCTCCTTCTGCAAACCCAGAATTCCTCCCTGACCTCGCCTTTGACCTCCCCCAGCACAGAGCTGTACAGACACATGGGGAGGGGAGGTAGCAGCAGAGGTACATGAAGCATCACAGGTACAAAGAGCCACATGGGGATGGCAGATGGGAGGACTGACGGGTAAAAGGTGCACACCACACAGAGGGGGCCGGGGGTTGGGAGTCCTTGGAAGGATTTGGGGGGTCTCACTGGCAAAGTCCAGCCCACACCAGTGGGGGTGCAGTGGGGAGCTAGGAGCTCAGGGAAAGTGGGGATGTGGGTGGTGGGACTTGGGGGGAACCAGGCTGAGGGACCCCTTGATTGGGGCATATAGAGGGGCACTGGAGTGAGAAATTTTCTGGCCAGAGACAAGGGAATCAGGCATTAAACTTGGGAGACCAGATACTGGTGAGAGCCCGTGGGCTGCCTGGGGGACTAGGTCTGTGGCAGTTTCTTGCCCAGGAAACTGGGAGATGGGGGTAAAGGTGGGAGCCAGGGGCTGGGCACTCACAGGGAAGGATAAGACTTGCACTGAACACATGGAAACCCCTCCTTCTCCAGGGCCAGGCCTCTGGCTGTGCTATCCCGCTCCGGTGTAGTTTGGGGGTTGGTTTGGTGGAGCCATGGAGGCAACTGCTGAGCTGCACCTGGAGGTGATGGGACGTGTGCACAAGATGAATGGGGGTGATGTGTATCGGGTGACGTGGGCATGAAACAAGTAGGGCAATGTGTGCGCTGAATGGAGCATGAATTGGTGTGTGCAGGTGCCACAAATGGCTATAAAACGGCTGGGGTGGGTATGCACAGTGATTGGCTCTGTCTGTGTCTGGGATGTGTGTGTGGGGGTAGGTGATGCAGTAAGTGGTGTCTGGAGAGTTTGTGTGTAATGAGCATGTGGGTGGAAGAACAGGACGGAATGAAAGTGGGTGTGCAATGAATGCTCAGTTGGATGGATGGAAGGAATGCGCCAAGTGGGTGTGAGTAGGGCAAACAGGTAATATATCAATCTATGCAGATGTATGCAAATATATGTAAATATTCATTTTTGTTTGTTAATGTTGGCAGGTCAACAGCGTATCTGAGCAACTCAATATTTTTAACATATTTCTTCTCTCAACTCCCCTTTGATGTAGGGCAGTGCTGTTATCCTGTTTTACAGATGGGGAAACGGAGGTACAGGGCAACTAAGTGACTTGCTCAAGATCATACAGGGAGTCTCTCACAGAGAAGAGAATTGAAACCAGGCACCCAATGTCCAGGCCAGTGCACTGATCCTGCACCATCCTCCCTTTGTTAAAGCTAATTTAAGTTAAACTTGTGCAACTCCCCATGGAAATGACCACTGAAATTGCACCATCATGATTCTCCAGGAGGTTTAAGACAAGAAAAATGCAGAAGTGCAAACAGAAGCTCCTTTGGGGAGCAGAAGGAGCCAAAGATCTGGGCCCTACAGTCACTCTCCTCCCGCACATCCCTCTGTTCCTTCCCAGTGTCTGCAGTAGCAATGGGGACTTGTAATCCCGGAACCTATGGAATGTGAAGAGTAGCACAAAAGGGTGAGAGGGATCTGTTGGCTGCATGTGAAATTGTCCCAAACATTTCCCTACACAAATGCTGAATAAATCTGAATGAATCAACATGTCTCTAAGCAAAAGCTTTCATTCCCTGGCCACAGCCATGGGGAAGTCCTCTGGATCTGCACCACTGAACTCACAGTTTAGCCTGCAAAGACCTTGCCTGCTTTTTACAAGCACTGGCTGGGATTTGAGGGGCCCCACTTTACCATCTGAGAAAACCTGTTCAGCTGCTTTGTGACTCTCCTGTCTCCCCACCTCCTGTTTGCACAAGGCCTCAGTGATTGTCACATGCTGCCTCCAATCAAACGTGGTCTCGGGTGACCCTCCACATTGCACAAAGGCAAAGAGATCCCCATGGCCATGGATTAATTACAAAAAGGCCGTCAGGGACAAGTGCATGAAAAAGGGAACAGAGCTCACTGGGGGGCATCTGGAGATGGACAGCCATGGAGCTGGGCACACACTCTATCCTTTACAAAATGCAGCTCGGGTCTCATCTTCTGTAGTGCCCCATGCTCTTTAGCTGCAGTTTGGAAGAAGAGCCCTCACCTCACCCCTCCTGATTCCATGGAACACAGAGCACCCTGGGGATGTTCTAACAGCCAGAGAATGAACTATCACACCCCCAACTCACTCTGGCTTCTGTTCAGAGTATGAAGAAAAAGCTATCGCCAGACTAAGCACCAAGCCAGCCCAGTCCCATCCCCAGAAAACAATGATGCTGGTAGGATGTGGAGGTTTCTCTGCAGGTTTCCCATGGGCTTTGGATCGGGCCCATAAAACCCATGTCTGCTCCACCAAAGTCAATGGAAGTTTTGCAGTTTACTCCAATGGCAGCAGTATTGGGCCTACAGACTGGGGGAAATTCCCTAGTAAGGTTTAATATGCTCTTCACACCAGCTTTGCTCAGACACAGCTGTCTGGACATGGGGCTGTGCAGGGGAGACTCACCCAGAGTGTGTTAGGGGCAAATTCCACCTTGAGTTACCCCCGGTGCAGCCCTTTTGGCTTCTGCAGGAACCACCCTGTGCTACCAGGAAGATCCTGGGTCTTGTCCATGTGTCACTTCCATGGTTCAGTGGAGCAGCATGGACGTAACTGAGGGAAGAATTTGGCCCTTGTGGCCCAGCACCCTATTGGCTCCATCCTAGTTCTGGGAGAGAGGAATTACCATATAAACCAATCCAGGTTTAGCAGGACAAACTACTGCACGGCCTGCTTCCATCGCTATATACACATACAGTGCCAATTCATAACTCCTGAGTAAAGTTGCCCTAAGTATGGAAAGGAGCAAATGTACATTCCCTCAGAGAGCAAAAACACTTTTAACTCAGAAGGAAGATGCACTTCTCATTCCCCAGGAGAGATGAAGAGCATTTGGAAGAAGGCAGGTGACTCCTCTGCACTGTCTTTACTAGTCACCCTCAGCCAGGCATTACTAATCACTCAGAGCACCTGGCAGCAGACAGAGCCTGTCAAAATCCACCTCCACATGCCTGAGAAGCTCAGATTTTATACCCAATAGCTTCTCCAATATTCCTGGGACTCTCCCTGAAACATTTCACCCTTCTATGACCTCAAGAAGAGATGTCTGTAAACCCAAAAGCTTGTCTCTCTCCACCAGAACTTGGTCCAATAAAAAATATTACTTCACCCACCCTGTATCACCCTCTATAGTTGTGACACACTGTACCTCAAAATAACACTCTGTAACCCCATATTCACCACTTGTGTATGGTTATGATATTTTGTACTCAGCTTGTCTTGAGAGGCATCACTTAAAAAGTCATGATTTGCTGAAACTCATTGTCCTGTTTAAATGTGTGTATCATCATGTATATGAAGTTATGCGATTTTGCTACATGTGTGTTACTGAGGCCTGTTCTCAGCTACTCTGTCTAACCCTGTCCATGGTCCATGGTCTAACCCCTTAGCAATAACAGAGACCATAAACAAAAGACCAGCATGTCATCCCCAGAGACACATCGGGCTGCATGTATACAGGAGGTGAAAGCAAGATTTTACCATTCGTATGAAGGATATTTGACAGCTCATGCAGATAGTGGGGAAAATTCTTGCTGAAAATCTGGGAGCCCATAGAGAACAGAAAACAAACAAACCTTCTCCCAGCTGCCCAAACTGTCCTTTTCCCTCCACAGGCTTCCAAAAGCATTATAGTAGCTCTTTCCAACTTGCTATTATAAGAAGAAAAGATGCTGGACTTCTTAAGTAACAAACACTTACTGTGTTGTAGGGTTGCTAGCCTGTCTCCAAGTGCCCTAGCACTTGGAATCTCCATCCTTAGAGGTTTTTAAGGCCCAGATTGACAAAGCCCTGGCTGGGATGATTTAGTTGGGGATGGTCCTGCTTTGAGCAGTGGGGTGGACTGGATGACCTGCTGAGGTCTCTTCCAACCCTAATCTTCTATGACTCTATGTGTGCTTCTGATGATAAGACTCACTGCATAAAGATTCCCTCGTCTCCACCTCTATACAACGCTGTGGGTAACTTGGGTTCCTACTATCATTACAGTGTTGACCATAATGAATAGGAAATGGGAACAATGAAACGAATGTCTGGGAACTATCCTTGAGGACTCCCCTAGCCCTGAGGAATGGGAGAATTCTTGTGCATTATGTGGCAAAGTTCCTCCTCTCCTCTAGTAGGTCCTGCGCTTATTGGCGGATTTCTTCCCCTCAGTGGTTTTCCCCTTGGATGAAACCCATAGTCTGGATCAACTACTCCTATGTCTGATTAGGAGTAGCAGGGCTAGGGGGGAACCCGGGCCCGCCCTCTACTCCAGGTTCCAGCCCAGGGCCCTGTGAATTGCAGCAGTCTCTATAGTGCTACTTGTAACTGCTGCTTGACCACTACAGCTCCCTGGGCTACTTCCCCATAGCCTCCTTCAAACACCTTCTTTATCCTCACCACAGGATCCTCCTGGTGTCTGATGCTGCTTGATTGTATGGTGTTTTCCTCAATTCTCCAGTAGTACCCCCTCTCAGTTCTTAGTTCCCTGTGTCTCTGGCTCCCAGCTCCTCATACACACTTCTTTCCTCTGGCTCCTCCCCCCTAGACTGGAGTGAGCTCCCCTTTTTATACCAGGTACCTTGATTAGCCTGTCCTGATTGGCTGCAGGTGCTCCAATCAATGTAGCTCTCTCCGGTGCCTTCTAGAAAGTTCTTAATTGGCCCCAGGCGCCTTGATTAGCCTGGAGCAACTGCCATTTTGGTTCCCATGGTACTAGGGATTTGCTTAGCCTGGAGCTAACATATCTGCTCCTCAATACTTTCCTGTAGCCATCCGGCCTTGCTCCATCACAATTAGCACAAACTATGGCAAGAAATACAAACTCTGAAGGGCAACATTAGTTCTTGATTCATGATCTTTATGGCCCTCCAGCAAAACTGACACACAAATGGTACGTCCAGGATAAATGAACTTTTGGAAATGAATGCAGAAAATGCCACTATCATAGCTTTGGAACTGTGTAAAATTATAAAGCCCCTTGTAAATATACAAATAATAGTGAATGAATCATTGTAGCAGAATGGAAATTCCCCAGTGGCTCCAAGAATGGTTCTTGAGTCTCCCCTGCACTGACAGAGACTGAGAAGGGAGGTTACAGACCCTCTGTCTCATGATCTCACATCTCTCCTCCACTGGGCCCTGACCCCTTCTTCCCTCCTTCTCATTACCCCACAAACAAGTGTCGGAGTAAAACTTAGTTCTCGCTTTTTCGTTTGGGTGCAGCAAAATCAAATACTTTATTATTTCTCCAGTAATTACAATGGAGGGAGAGAGTGCCATAGGACACAGGGTCGCCCCAGTCCCGGACAGGTCTCTCAACTGGTAAACAATTACAGCAAGCCTTTATACCTTTGTTACAAACAATTTCTAGCAATAATACAGACGGTAAAAAGCAACAAATACATTTTGTTTATACATAAGCCTTTCTGCTATCTTATTTGTCTCACTCCTAAAAGACGACAGTCTGCATATTTGGTTATCAGTTGCAAGGTCGTAATAACTTTTTACACAGTTCTTGACCTCTGCCTCACACTATCCTGCTTCTATAAATCTCACATCATTAGGGTCACAGCTAGCCTAACTCTTGCTAACTGACTGACATGCATTAAAATCCCCTTCAAATCCTTATTAATTCTTTCCCTGCTTCCACACTCCCCCCTTTTGTACTTCTAGTACAACAAATATTTTCAAATCTCTATTTGCATTAATTCGTGGATTTCAGATTCTACATCAGATGTTTCAACCTTAGGGGTTTTGATTGGATGTAATGACAATGCATGATTAGCATGAACATGAAAGGTATTACTATCATTACGTTATTTACAACAACAACAACAATAACATAATCCGAAGCTAACTAACAATACTACAAACAATAACATTCCCATAGGAATAATATAATGGGGCTGTTGTACAATTTTGGTTACAAAGCACAAGACATCATACTTAGTACATAAAGTAGACACTCTATAAGCTGTATGAAAGGCATTCTTTTCAGCTTGATATATATTCTGAAGCATGTGAATTTGCCCTTGCAATTCAGAGATTCTTTAAACCTCTGGTAACAATGAAAGCAAATTTTGAAATCGATCAGGCACTACTCTAGTCCAATTAAAATATACCTGAAATCTAAGAGCTACTTGCAACATTCTATCTGCAGGCCAGTAAATGATATGATTGCCTGCAGCAGTGGTAAGATTAATATGTATATCTTGCAATGTGGTGGCTTTAACGTACACACAGCTATCATTAGCTTGAAAAAGTGGGTGTCCCGTCAGGGTAGTTCCTTGACCTCCACCCTCCCAGCAAATATTGTCATAAACAGTGACAACTTCCCCTGGCTTCAGTTTATAGATACACTGAGCTGTGGTGGTTCTAACGGCCAAAATGTCCATTGACTCTCTATTCTTATCCAAAATGGCAGGTGTTATTCTAGGGGTACTGTCTATAAATCAGTTAGGTATACCAGGTGGTCTAATTTCCAGATGTCTCAGTAAATAATTCAGTCCCACATGCATCCTCCTCATGGACCCGGCAGGATTCGGTATGTAGGAGCCCACACCCCCTTAACCGGTCCATATGCTTGGAAGGAGCACTGTGAACGTCCACATTTCCATCCAGAAAGTGTCCAAGTATGTTTCCATGACCATAGATCAGATGGTTCCTGATGTGTCTGTAAGGGCAGTGGGCCAAGTCTGGTCTAGATCCCACTGCAATGCCTTCCCAGCCTCAGTGATATTCAATACCATCTCTCTCAATAACTTCTGGGTCATAGAACTAAGGGTGGAAATGACATGTAACTCACCAACTCCAGCCTGTACTTAAGATAGCTGAGCTTTAAAAATAAGGCTAGTGGCCTTTTCTAGTTGGCCCAATTTCTTATCATGTTCCTGGCTTTTAAGAATATTCCATATGGCTACTACATTATTGGCCCCAGCCCACAGGGATCTGGTCAATTCCCTTTTTGTCCAGAGGAAATAACCCAGGCTTTTTGTTGTGCTAATCCAATGGCAGCCCCTTGTGAGCAATCTGGGTATGTAGAAGTGATCTGAAAACTGGATAAGGGCAATGTCATTTAAAATCCAATTAGGGAGGGCAATACATACTGAAGGATTTATCCAAAACACAGGGCGCAGCCTGTAGAATAAACCCCAAAATCCAATCAATACCACATTCCCAAGCAAGGGTCCCACAAATTTTTTTTTCCTGCCAGTGTGTAATTCTTTGTTTCTTCATCAGGGTCAGTTCTCAATGTCCTTTCTGGTCAGGAATTCCTGGACTTTGGCAATGTCAGTGGAGTGGGTGTTTCTTCTTCTTTCCCAAAGCAGTCGTGGTTCAGCATCCTACAGGGGAGATTACCAGTACATCACCCTGTAATGGTTTTGCTTTTTCTAGAAAAGTTCAAAGGCACAGTAGGTCTGTCAGTGGACAAGGGAGAGGTTACGAGCATGTCACCTTGTCCTTTTTCCTGCTGTCCAGAAGGTACAGCAGGGCTAGAAGAAGGAGTACGCTGATCATCAGTAGGAGTGTCCTCCCGAGGTGGAGGGGTCTTTTGCAGTGCGATGCATGGGTCCAGGCAGGTAGTCCTTGACACTTCACAGCGGTGTTGGTAGTCAGCAGGACTTAAGGGCCTTTCCAGCATGGAGCCAAAGCAGTCTTTCGTTGATGGATCTTTATGTAGACCCAGTCTCCTGGTTCCAACGAGTGGCAAGGTTGCACAGGATCCTTCGGTAGTGCTTCCTTCACCTGTGTATAAAAAGACTTAACACATTTCATTAGTGCCTGACAATACTTAAGCATTATGTTATCCATCAAATGAATGTCCATCTGAGCTGGGGTTAGTGGGGGTGCAGTTGGTAGTCGCATTGGGAGTCCTGTCAAAATCTCATGAGGGCTGAGTCCAGTCTTTCGATTGGGAATGGCTCTCATACTCATCAGTGCCAAAGGAAGGGCATCTGGCCACTTTAAGTTTGTCTCAGCACAAATCTTGGCCAGTTTATTCTTTAAAATCCGGTTCTGGCGTTCCACTGTCCCACCAGACTGTGGGTGGTGAGGGCAGTGAGCTGCACATAACTCCTTTACAATCTGTCCAGTAAAATGAGTTCCACGATCACTGTTGATACTCACAGGGATGCCAAAACGTGTATAAAAATCTTTAAGCAGAAGTTTCACAACAGTCCTGGCATCTGCTTTCCTGCAGGGAAAAGCTTCAACCCAATTGGTAAATATATCAACTAAAACTAATACATATTCATAACCACAACATTTAGACATTTGAATAAAATCAATCTGAATATTTACAAAAGGTCCCCAAGGGGGAGGGTGGGCTGCCCGCTTAGCTTTAACAGCTTTACCAATGTTGTGCTGTTGACAAATCACACAGTGTTGACAGTAGGAATGTGCTACAGAAGGGAAACTCGGTGCACACCAATCTATGTTAACTGCAGCAACCATCCCCCCTTTGCTCACGTGTGCCATTCCATGGCATATGCGAGCAAGATAGGGCAGTAACATCTTCGGTGCCACCAGGCGACCATCCGGGGCACACCAAAGATGATCAGTATGTAAAATGCATCCAGCAGCACTCCAAGAGTGTTTCTCGGTTCTTGATGCAGCCTCCTGGATCTTAGCCAGATCCTCAAGGGAGGCTAGTGAAGGCTGCCCAATTAGGACACAAGTATGTTCAGCCTGAGGTACGGAAAGGGCCGCTGCTTTGGCTGCAGAGTCTGCCAAAGCATTTCCACGGGTAACTTCATCATGAGGGGTCTTGTGAGCGGTACATTTAACAACAGCAATAGCTTCCTACCATCCCCAGCCCTCTGGCTAGAAATCTGAGGTAGCCAGAAGATCCCATGTACAATATGGGGAGTGGGTTAACTTTTCATGTCATTGCTTCCAAAGACCGTCAGTATGCAAATTTTAACAACAATTTGTAATTAAAAGATTAGGCCAATGTAGTTTCTTTCTCTTAGGCCTGGTCTACACTAGGACTTTAATTCGAATTTAGCAGCGTTAATTCAAACTAACCGCTCAACCGTCCACACCAGGAAGCCATTTAATTCGAACTAGAGGGCTCTTTAGTTCGAATTTGGTACTCCACCCCGGCAGGTGGAGTAATGCTAAATTCGACATGGCTAGCTCGAATTAGGCTAGGTGTGGATGCTAATCGAACTTAGTAGCTCCGGGAGCTATCCCACAGTGCACCACTCTGTTGACGCTCCGGACAGCAGTCCGAGCTTGGATTCTCTGACCAGCCACACAGGAAATGACCCGGGAAAATTTGAATTCATTTTCCTGTCTGGGCACTTTGAATCTGACATCCTGGCTGGACATCGGGGCGAGCTCCACAGCACCTGCAACGATGCAGAGCTCTCCAGCAGAGGAGTTCATGTGATCTGTGAATAGAAAGAGGGACCCAGCATAGACTGACTGGGAACTCTTCGATCTGATCGGTGTGTGGGGCGAGGAGTTCAGGCTGAGCTGCGCTCCAAAACAGGGAAAGCGAAGACCTACGAGAAGGTCTCCAAAGCCATGAGAGACAGAGGATACAGGCGGGATGCAACGCAGCGCCGCGTGAAAATCAAGGACCCCAGACAAGGCTACCAAAAAATCAAAACGGCAAACGGACGCTACGGAGCCTGCCACCACTGCCCCACCAGTGACCGTGGACTCTGATGATGGGGCAGTGTCGACGGACAGTTCCTCGACGATGTTCACGGACGGGGAAGATGAGGAAGGGTTTGTGGAGGACGAGGCAGGCGACAGCGCCATAACGCTGGTTTCCCGGAGAGCCAGGATATCTTCATCACCGTCACGGAGATCCCCTACCAACCCTCCCCGGCCATGAACCCGGATCCTGAATCAGGGGAAGGAGCAGTCGGTAAGTGCTTTAACCATGTTAACTTTTATTATTAATGTAACAGGAATCTTAAGTGTGTGAAAAGGAGGTCTCTCTATATATGGGGATAGAACAGAAATCCTCCAGGGAGATCTCCACGAAGCTCTCCTGGGGTTACTTGAAAAGCATCAGCAGGAGGTTCCTGGGGAGAGCTGCCTTATTGGGTGCTCCGTGGTAGCACACTTTTCCGCGCGAGGCTTTCATTAATTACTCATGGAGCACTGCCTCCCCGAGCACGGCTGCATCGGGCCCTGGTTCGTGGTAGCTTTCACGCAGCATGCGCTCTCTATCTCCTTCAGTGACCGTCCTCAGGGTGATCTCGCTCGGAGACTCCTGCATCTATTTAGGGTAATTACTGTAATTTTACGCCTGGTCCAAAGTATGTTTAAAAAATCTCCAGACGGCATAGCCGAGACTCAGCACGCAGCTGCGTGACGAGCGTAATGGAAAGCCAAAGAATATCATGGACGCTCATGGAGGGAGGGGGGAATGAGGACGCAAGGTATCCCACAGTTCCTGCTGTCTCCGCTAAGCATTTACATTCTTGGCTGAGCTCCAAATGCTTCTAGGGTCTAACACAGTGTCCGCGGTGGCTCAGGGCATAGCTCGGCAATTTACGCACCCCCCCCCCACACCCAGAAGTGAAAGGGGAAACTTTCCTGTGTTGACTCTGTTAGATGTCACCGTATCTGTAATGAATGCTGCAGATACATGCGATGCTGCAGCACTGAACAACGACATCCTCACTCCCCCCCACGCCATGGGTGGCTGACGGTGCAGTATGACTGATATCCATCGTCATCATCAGCCCATTGGCACATGGGGCAGTGCAAAAGGACTGGTAACCATGCGTACTAGCATCGGTCAGGTCGATCAAGGGCGCCTGGCCCTAATTTTTCATGGTAGATGGTGCAGTATGGCTGGTAACCGTCCTCATCATAGCAACAGGGGGCTGAGCTTCATCAGCCCCCACCCTTCATGTGTAAAGAAAAGATTCAATTGCCCCTGGACTAGCAGCAGGATGATGGTCTCCTTCATCCACAGTAATTAATGTCCTGCCTGGACTATCATTGCAGCTGGAGGCTTCCTTCCACTCATTTCTCACAAACAAGTCCCTGTGTCTTATTCCTGCACTCTTTATGACTTAATCACAGAAGTGGTGGGACAATGGTATGGTAGCCCAGGAAGGCTGCGGGAAGGCCGGAATGAGCAGGTGGGGTTGTTTCAGGATCACCCACTGTGAATAGCATTCAGCTCAAAATTTATGTATTATCGGACACAGAGCAGCTGTGCTCTCTGGTTCTATGATACAGAGGTTCTCTAGTACACTTGCCCATATTCTAGGCAGGACTGATTCTATTTTTAGATACCAAAAAGGAGGGATTGACTCAGGGAGTCATTCCCAATTTTGGCTTTTGCGCCCCTGGCTGATCGGCCAGGGGCACTTATGACAGCACCACATGGTGCAGTGCAAAAGGACAGGTAACCATGAGCATCTTATTACCGTCTTCTTACCAATTCATGATATGGTAGATGGTGCAGTATGCCTGGTAACCATCCCTGCTGTCATGAAAAAGCAAAAGCATGCTGCTGTGTAGCGCTGCTGGCCTGCCTCTGTCAGCGGCATCTAGTACACATACGGTGACATACACAAAAGGCAAAACAGGGTCCATGGTTGCCACGCTATGGCGTGTGCAAGGGCAATTCCGGGAAAAGGGGCTCGATAAGATTGTCTGCTGTTGCTTTCCCAGAGGAAGGATTGAATTGCGACATTTACCCAGAATTCATCGCGAAAATGATTTGTGCCCCACCAGGCACAGGGGTCTCAACACAGAATTCACAGAGACAGCCTAGACTCAGTTATTTGTTCGCAAAAATGTATCTTTGCAAGGAATTCACTCGCTGTTTCCCATCTCACAGCTTCCACTGTCTCCAGATCTGCCACAGCATCCACCTCACAGAGGCTGGCAAAGATTAGGTGGAGAAAGAAAAAGACAAGGGACAAGATAGTCGATGAACGTATGGGCTGCTACCTAGCCAAGGCGGACCTGCAGAGCCAGTGGAGGGAGACCGTCTCTCAGTACCAGCGATCACACAGCGAACGGGAGGAGAGGTGGCGTGAGGAACACAAGCAGGCGACTCAAACGCTGCTTGGACTAGTGAGGGAGCAAACGGACACGCTCCGGCGCCTTGTGGATGTTCTGCAGGATCGCAGGAGGACAGAGCCCCCCTGCAGTGTATCTTCAACCGCCCTCCCCCGCCACATCTTCACATACCCCCATCACCCAAAAGAACCAGGAGGAGGGGCGCCCGGGGCCGTCAATACTGTCAGTGCACCCCAGCAGAGTGCTCAAGTACCCAAAAGCTCCCATACCCTACATTTTCAGAAGTCCTTCCCTTCCTGACTCACACAAGTCCCAATCCCAGTCCCATCACCTAACTGTCTACTTAAGTAATAAAAATACTTTGCTGTTAATTAATGTTTCTGATTTTTTTTCACAGAAGACTGTGTTTCAATGGGGGGCGGGGGAAAGGGGGTTGTTAATTGCATAGGACAGGCACCTTTCACACGGTACAGACACGGGGGAAGGATCAGCAGCGGGTCACACACACAGTGCAGTCTGTAGGCACCATGGTCGGTATGGGAGGTGGTTTCCAGGTTCTGAGTGGGCGGTGGGGATGTGACTTTGTAGCGGGGGAGGGCGGTTACAGATCTTAGACAGCGGTCCTTGTCCTGGACCGCAGAGTCACGCAGCAGAGGAATCTGTATCCGTCCTCCTCCGCCACAAGGTCACATATCCTCCCGCACACAGAATTCGAAAAAGAGGGATGGCAGGCTCTGTTGAAAGAAGCATTCCGGCACTGCGGACCGCTGTAGGAGCAGGAGCCTGTCATTTCTTGAGTTTACAGGCGGTCTTTACATCAGCGCACACCCTACCCAACACAGTCTGCGTCCCAGTGTCAAGCCTTTAACGAAAAGTCATGAATAAAGAAACCTCTCTTAAGTAACAGTGTGACATGTATTTTATTTTTACCGAAGAGGAGAGTCAACAGTAACTGGGTAAAGAAACAGGGGCACATTCAGCTTCTCTGTAAAAAAACTGACCAGCCACAGGTCACGCTGCTCGCTGATCGCTGGGATTAGAAGAGTTCCTTGTCGCTGTCCCAGGCGCCTGTATAGGGCTTCATGAGCAAGTGCATTAGCGGGCAGGCTGGGTCACCTAGGATGACTATAGGCGTCTGCACATCCCCAACAGTTATTTCGTGGTCCGGGAAGAAACTATCTTCCTGCAGGCGTATGCGCAGCCCACAGTTCCTGAGAACACACGCATGACGAACCTTGCCCAGCCACCCGACATTCATGTTGGTAAAACATCCCCTATGGTCCCCCAGTGCTTGCAGCACCATTGAAAAGTAGCCCAATTGCTCAGCAGCTGACTGTGGAAGAGGTGGACGATAAAGTGCGAGGAGGAGAAAACGGCGATGATAGCAGCGGGCTCCATGCTTGCAGTGATGTGGCGTCCGCGCTATCACTGACCAGAACAGTGCACGAAGAGATTGCCCGCAGGCGCTTTAAGGGAGGGAGGGAGGGATGGCGTGATTGACGGTTCAATGATGACAGTTACCCAAAACCACCCTCGACACATTTCTCCCCCCAGCAGGCATTGGGGGCTCTATCCAGCATTCCAATGGGCAGCGGGGACTGTGGGAACTGTGGGATAGCTTCCCACAGTGCACCGCTTCCAAAGTCGACGCCGGCCCCGTTAATGTGGACTCAGAAATTCGAATTACTGTATTTAGTGTGGATACACAAATTCGACTTCATAAGGTCGAATCCACAAATTCTACTTAAGTAGATTCGAAATAGTCTTGTAGTGTAGACAAGGCCTTACTTAAGAAAATGTATTAGACTTTTAGTATATCACATTTTTCTGATGTATCCAAACACTTTGTATTCTAAGTTGAACAAAACAAGTATCTGCATTTCAATCCAACACTTCCGCTAGATTTCAAATCAGACCATCCCATGAAAATATTAAACACAACAATTCTGGCCACGAGACAAACACCACAAGACAGAACATAGAACACAAAACATAATTTTTACTCTGTCAGTAAATGCATGGTACGTTGAATGCTGTTCAGCTGGCATTAGTTTTCTTTGATTATCTGAAAGAAAAACAGAGGTCTACCAGTTCTGGGCAGTCAATTATTTAAAATATACAAATACCCTTGTTGATTTCAGGCAAAACAGGGGAATTACCCCATATTTCTCGTATGTGTTTCATAGGCAGCCCAGGTTTCAGTGGCCTCTACCTTATCAGTTAGATAATTTGCATTAACACAGATGCTTTCTGGCTTGCTTTTTACTTTTAACTTTTGCTTTTAAACACTGAAAGAAAACATCACCACTTACAGTGCCCTTAGAGCCTAATACAATTTTCATTACATAGCACTGTATACATTCTTCAACTAATTTAACAAAATAGTTCATAGCCAAATGATTGCAATCTAATAATTTCTTTGCCTGAATTTATTTACAAACATTTTAAAGACACCAAAAACTTTTCTCTTTAGCATGTTTATAAAGTTCAACTGCTGTTCCCTCCAGCAACTACAGAGTCAACTTTTCACTTTCCTTTAAATCACCTGCTTTGTCTTCCAACAGCCACTTACCAATTCAAATCACCATTCCAAATATCCTCCTGTTACTACTACCAGTTTAGCTAGGAGGGTGGGCTTCTCAACTAGCCCCCACCCTTCTGGTCTTTTCCCTAAAACATTTCTACTCACAAGACTACCCGAGTCCTCCCTAGTAAGGCTTGCCACCTGGGCAAAAATACATAGCCATTGGGTAAAGGCCATTTACTTAACACATAATCCAAACCCCTTTAGGGGGTCTACCCAGAGACCCACCCATTTGTCTGCTGACACTTAAACAGAAAAGAAAATTACACAGAAAGCAGAGAGAATTACAGTCTAAGCCAGATTTTTCTACTTCTATTACATTGTCCGTTACAGGGGGCGGGACAGAAGAATCTCAATACAACCTCAGAGCTTCATTGCACACATGGCTTCCACCCTGAGGAATTACGAACGAGAAGTTCAGTTCTGCCCACACACCTAACGCCCAAATGAACAGAGCAGAAAAACAACAGTAACCGGTTAAACAGAACAGAACCAGATAGTGCACCAAAACCAGATAGTGTTTCCTTATTCTATTAGGGCTCACCATTAATCATGCAATTCTTAACATATAACACCAATAGTACCAAACAAAGCAAACATAAAATAACAAGGGTAAAACAGATAGATGGTGTAAATTCTGCAGGGCTCCCCCATTCTTAATTGCTCACCAAACTGTGACAAATATCTGTTACTAATTTATCCTCGTGTCAGGTGATCAGGCTGACACTGCAGGAGGTTGGGGAAGAAAACACACCATATAACCAAATTTGAAAGCTTCATTAAAAATAATAAAACAACAATGGAGAATGTTGGGAACGCTCCCACATCACTCGGGAAAAATATGAATGCTCCAAGCCTTAAGCCACTTTAATACTCACACGTGTCCAGACTGGCCACGTCTGTGTATAACGTTCAGAGAAGGGAAATAGGTGGACGGGAGATTATCCTGTATACAGCCTGTTCAGAATTTCCAACATGCTTCCACTCTTGGGACGGCTGTTCTTTTACACCCTGGAATCTCCTGCGGTGTCTCCTTCAGAGATTCCAGTCCAGGTCAACTGCCTGTGGCTTTTCCCGTGTCACCAAGCCACACCAGCTACAGGGTCGCAGAAGCACACTGCTGGATCTCACTGGAAAGTTAAGCTTTGCAAATGTAATTTCAGTTCTGTAACTTGTATTGCTTTTGGTTTGCCTCTGTCTCTATTTTTCCACAACCAGCTGGGGCTGAAAGCAGTTTTTCTTTGCACTTAGCATAGTCTGTGCTGATTCTTGACCTTGAACACAAAGCAACTTCTCTTTATCTCTGGGCTAAGCTGAATTTCAAATTAACCTGCCTAGACAAATTGCTCACACTGTGTCAGAGGCTTTTCTTTGGTGATTAAAAGCTCCTCTGAGATATATGATCTTATCTAGATTGAAGGTACCTTCTAATGGGCATTGTTTAAATGAATTTTCACGCGTGTACAGATTCCAATCATTTAAATACCTGCAGGTTTTAGGACCATAATGTACATACATGTAATATGCTGGGGTACCCTTAGGGGGTAAGGTGGAAAGTTTAGACTGTCCCTTACCCATTTTCCACTTACACACACAGAGAGGGTGCCCTGTCCGCGCTAGCAGCTCAGAAACTAAGGATCTCTCCCTACAGGGTACTCACATGGGAGAGACTAAAGAGGATGACTACGACTCTCCTACACCTCCCTTCAGCAAAGAGCGTCAGCTAGTCTCTGGGAGACAGCGCCGCTTACTCTGATTGCATCCAGTGAGATGATCAGACTGTCAGTAGCCCACATGGAAAGGAAAGGGGAGGGAAGATGGGTTCACACACTCCTAGACCCAGGCAGCTTCCTCGCCGGACTATGCCAGGCCAAGTCAGCCCACCGTGGGTCGGATCTCCTAAAGATCCACTAGTTACTGGGCTTGCATTAGAGTAGTCCTGATCACTAGCTTTCACTTCACAGGGTACTCTGGGCGTCTTCCGATAACAATCACTCACACTGGTGTACACACACACACCAAGGCCTCTTTTTTTTTTTAAACCTTTTTTTATCTCCTCTTTACCTTTTTAAATTTTTTTTTTAACCATGATGCATCTTTACCTGGTCCGGACCAATACCATGAGGCGGTATGACAACCCCTCTTGAGGCGGTAAAAACCCCTCAGCACCGGTGCATTCTAATGCATTTACCTATGCATTACCTTGTTGGCCAACTCAGCAGTTCCCAATACTGCTATAAACTAACCTTGTTGGGGCCTTTCCCCAATACCACTCTGCATCTGATCTTGCTGCACAGTCAATAAGTTCAGATGGCGTGAGCCCAACAGAGACAGACGTCCTCACGGATAGTCCTCCTCCGATACCCCAATAGAGATTTCAAAAGGTCTCATACCTCTCATGTGGCGCCATGGGGTTCGAAGGGGAATGATCCGTAGTAGCCGTCTGTGGGTCCATGGGCGTTGCCATCCAGGACGAGCCCCCAAATTGTCGGAGAAAAACTCAGTTCTCGCTTTTTTGTTTGGGTGCAGCAAAATCAAATACTTATTATTTCTCCAGTAATTACAATGGAGGGAGAGAGTGCCATAGGACACAGGGTCGCCCCAGTCCCGGACAGGTCTCTCAACTGGTAAACAATTACAGCAAGCCTTTATACCTTTGTTACAAACAATTTCTAGCAATAATACAGACGGTAAAAAGCAACAAATACATTTTGTTTATACATAAGCCTTTCTGCTATCTTATTTGTCTCACTCCTAAAAGACGACAGTCTGCATATTTTGTTATCAGTTACAAGGTCGTAATAACTTTTTACACAGTTCTTGTCCTCTGCCTCACACTATCCTGCTTCTATAAATCTCACGTCATTAGGGTCACAGCTAGCCTAACTCTTGCTAACTGACTGACATGCATTAAAATCCCCTTCAAATCTTTATTAATTCTTTCCCTGCTTCCACACCAGCTACCACCTCCAAGGTCAGCCCAGTAGTGGAGCAAACCCAGCTCCTAGTCCTGTGTCTCTCACCCTGAGGCAGGAGGGTTGACCCTGACAATCAATACCCAGCTCCCCTACCACAGCCGCTCAAATATGTTGACAAAGTCCCTGGTAATGGTGCGGTTGCTCTTAGAAGGGGCAGGTGTTGCCCACCCCACAGCTGCTGTCCTAGCTAGTGGCAGGGCAGCCAGGCTGCAGCCATGTTGGTGCAGGGTTGGCACCCACCAGCTGCATCAAATCTCTATGACCAGATCAGGTTTTATGTTTTTCACAGCATTCAGCTCTGGCCGGGTTTCGTTGTTTACACTGTGATAGTCCAACCTGAAGGGGAAATAAGGAAAGAAAACAAGGTGTTAATTGTCTCTCAGACGTGATGCCTGAGCCCACAGTCCCTCTGAGGCCCAGTGCGCTGCACGCCACTGGCTTTAGTATTATTGCTCCTTGTATTGTGGTGGTGCCTAGGAGCCCCCGTCATGGGCCAGGACCCCATTGTGCTGGGTGCTGCACAACCACAGAACACAAAGATGGATCCTGCCCCAAAGAGCTCACAGTCCCAGCTGCCTGCCAGAGCCCCCGGATCTGTGTCACTGTCACTCCTCTGCCTGATGAGCTCACTGTCAGCAGATGCTTTTCACCAAGGAAGAGGAGAAGAAGCGCTGGTGCAGTCTGTAACCTGGCCTGTTCCCCTCACACTCCACTCACCTTGTCAGCTCTGGGCAGGGACAGCAATGTTCTTTCTGCAAGTAAAGGGCTGGATTGTGCAGCCCTTGCTCAGGGCGGTGAGCACTTACTGACACGGACAGTCCCACTGATCGCTGTGGGGCTACTCAGCACTCACAGGCAGCAGGGGCTGCAAAATCCTTGGAAGCAACATGATCTCAACTCTCGTTGCTGCAGGGGCTCCTTACACCCCCTCCCCACAGGGCTTTGGTAACACAGATCTAGAAGGGGGTGAGGTTTCAGCAGCTGTTGTGGGGCTGCAGACTTGGTTTAACTCCAGAAAACCAAGACCCAGATCTAGCCAAGGCCACAGGCATTAGCTAAGAACCAACAAACTCATAGCTGGAAACCAAACCCGCTCACCTGTATGTTTATTTTGAAGAAAACTGGTATTAGTCTTATAAGAATGTATTTAGTGTTTAGACCAGAGGTAGGTAACTTATGGCACAGGTGCCAAAGGCAGCATATGAGCTGATTTTCAGTGGCACTCCCACTGCCCAGATCCTGGCTACCGGTCCAGAGGGCTCTGCATTTTAATTTAATTTTAAATGAAGCTTCTTAAACATTTTGAAACTTTATTAACTTTACATACAACAATAGTTTAGTAGTATATTAGAGACTTCTAGAAAGAGACCTTCTAAAAACGTTAAAATGTATTACTGGCAAGCAAAACCTTAAATCAGAGTGACTAAATGAAGACTCGGCACAGCACTTCTGAAAGGTTGCCGACCCCTGGTTTAGACTCTATGAAACGCTTGTCAGTAGCTGCATGCATTGATTCCCTGGCAATGTCTGTATTCCATGCTATAAAGAAATATGTAGCTTTGCTTTATAAATCAGGGGCATCAGAACGGGAGGGGAGGGCCAGAAGGCCAGGGCCCCATCACTTTTAAAAGTGGGAGAGCTTTGCCCTCTCACTTTTTACCAGCCTTAAGGGCGAGCAATGGGGAGGAGGGGGCAGAGAGGAACGTGCAGGGGGCAGGGCCTTGGGGAGAAGAGGAGGCGCAAGGGCGGGGCCTCAAGGGGAAAGGGTGGCATGGGGGCAGGGCCACAGTTCAGGCGCTGGTGACCCCGCCCACACACACACTTCTAGGGAGTTTCCAGCATTCCTGTTTTAACTGTGAAAATCTTTGCTCTGAATTTGTGGACCCAGACATGGGAATCGACCCTCTCACCTCCCCTGTCAGGAGGCCTAGCAACAGTAAATGAACCATTGAGGAACATCACAATACAAAGGATTGGTGAATGGCTCTATCACATCTTTGCAATGCTACAGGCAAGGGAGCTCCTCTCATGGACTGGAAGGCCAAATGTAAAAAATAAAACAGGGTCAACAAGAAAATACTTTAGCTAATACTCTTCTTTGTGTCCTTTCACTCTTCCTTTCTTTTTCTCTTTCTGTTTGTCTCTCTTTTAGTCTTTATCCCAGGATTTATTGTGGTAATAGTGGCAAATTAGCTGAGTGAAAGAAGGATCCTTAAAGTTCTCAGTCCTCCTTACTGAAGAAAATAACTTCATGTTCTAACACGACAATACCCTGCTTTAGAGTGCACTAAAATACACCATATTATCCAACTTCTAAATAAGTTAACTACATCAGTATAGCAGTGGGAGAAGAATGAGAGCTATTTCTTGGGTTGTGGTGTGATGCTGTATGATTAAAGATGACCATTTATATAATTGATATTACCACTGTTATAAAATCACAACAAATTTTGTATGAAGTGTTTTCACGTAAGCTGTAATTGGAAAAGTTACAATCTATCAAGTATGATTACCCTGGTTAAATTGATGTATCATCTTTGTATCTAAAGTTATGAATTTTGGCTATGATTTGTCTCTCAAACATGTTTTGTTCCTAAAACCCCCTAGATAGATTTACATCACAGCGAGACACAGATTTACATCACAGCTGGACAGCTATGTGTTGATGGCCCACTAAGGACACTCCACTCTCACAATGGGCCATTGAGGAAACCTATCCCGCCCAGACAGCTCTTTCTGCAGATGCCTCAGACAGCAAGGTGCCAATGCCTGCCCAACTGCATCTTTCAACAATTTCTGCAGTTTGCATTCTGGATGTTTCAGTCCTCACACAACAGCTACACTCCAGAATGTTCCAGCTTTTCCTCCCTCAGGTCCAGCTCGGTCAGGGTCCAGCTGGTGCTGAGAGCAGAGGACAGCTCCCACAACACCCAGCTGTGAAATTGCAACCTCACAATCTGTGGGAGTCAGAGATACGGAGAGGAAGCTGTGCTGATCTTTGCTCCCTTCACTGATGTCAGTGTTGTCTACAAGGAGTTTCTTTACTCTGGACATGCACAGATACATCACAATGCTCTCATTGGCAAGACAGCCGCTGTGGGGTATTCCTTTCCTTGGGCACTTCTTCCCAGAAACTAGAACTTCTCTCTCCCCACCATTCCCTGCAGATACTAGGACCTCTCCCTACTCCCTCCTTGTCTCTGGCCAAGGGGGCTACCCTCTTCATTGCACCCCTGACCCTCCACCCCCAAAATGAGAGAAAGGGAAGATTGGTGCTAGGAAAGCTGCCCTCCTATGCCACCTAGGGCCCTTAATTGCCTTGGCCAGTCCTGAGCCTGGGCCCTTCCTGGGATGAGCCTCTTCCTCTTCTCTCTCCTCTGGCCTGTTCCCTTTCTCCTCCTCCACCACTGCCTCCTCCTGCCCTCCAGCTTCTCCCCCACACACGGTGCAGTTAGGGTCTGACAGGAGGCAAGTCGCAGCCGTTGTCGGGGAGTCTGGTGTGTTGGATTCAACACTGAAGCAACATGCTGCGCGTGGTGCCCTTACGTCCCATGTGGGCCCTGTTGCCCACATGATCTTTGTACCTAGAGCGTGTTTACATGGTCCAGCAGGGTCCCCATGGAGTAGTTACAGCTCAACACACAGCCAGCGGTTTGGGCAGTGACTCCATCAGTGCCCTGAACTTTGTTCAACATTGCCACAGCTTGTGTCTGATCAGACGCTCACCGTGCAGTCCGGGAACTGCCAGGGCCAGTGCACGGATGTTTTGTGCCCTAGGCTAAACTTCCATCTTGCGCCCTCCCCCTTCCCTAAGCTCCTGCCCTGAGGTGCCACCCCCCCTGTGGCAACTCCTCCACCCTGAGGTGCCCTCTGCAGCAGCTTCCCACCCCCACCCTCTGCCCTGAGGACCCCGTGCCCCAGCTCACCCCTGCTCCGCCTCCTCCCCGAGCACACGGCGGCTGCTTCACTGTTCCCGCCTCCCAGGTTTGCGGCACCAATCAGCTTAGGCGCCGCAAGCCTGGGAGGTGGGAGAAGTGAAGCAGCCATGGCATGCTCGGGGAGGAGGCGGAGCAGGGGTGAGTGTGCCGCCCCCCCCCCCCGTATTTGCTGCAGGCAGCCCCCCCCCCACACCCCAGCCCCCGCTCCCACCCCCAAAATGCCGGTGGTGGTTGGGGGGGCCGAAGTTCCAGCTACTGCAGTCACTACCAAAGAAAATGCCACCCTCCAAATGCCAGTGCCCTAGGCGATCACCTAGGTTGCCTAAATGGTTGCACCGGCCCTGGGCACTGCCACAGGGGTGGTGTAAAAATGTAAAAATTGGGAGGATTATTAAAAATGAGGGAGAGTTGGCATCTCTGCTTCCACCAAGAGTTCAGCTGAGGTACCGGAAGCAGGGCAGACATCTACAAATAGGGCCTCAGCGTCTCCTCTACTCAGTTATGCTCGGCCACACCAGGCTCTCAGGCTTCATCTGCTCTTTCAGCTGGGGGTGCAGGTCCCAGTGGTAGGAGACACACCCAGGCTAGCTCTAATTGAGCCGGCACACAGAAAATAAGGGCGATGACTGCAACTAAAACAGAATACCTCAAATGGTGGAGAATTGGAAAGATGCTCTGAATGTCCTTGTCAAACATTCATCCCTGGATTGAAAAACTTGTGTCTACAAGACAGGCACAAACATCTCATTAACAGTATATTTGAAACAATGTTTAAAAATAGGTTAACATATTCATATCACATGACTAGTTGAATTGGACTTTATTTTAACAAACAAACAGAATTGGAGTAGTGTTCCTGTGTTGGTAAGCAAGTAATAAATGCCTTACATGCAGATAGTACAAAAAAGAAATGCCTGGCAATGCTGAAAAAACAGCAGGAAATACAAGTGAAACGCTGATGTTTTTTTTCTCTCAAGCAGTCCATGACTGTTTAGGAAAGTAGCAAGTTGTTCCCTGGTCTCAGAAAAGTGGAGAAACACTGTTATAGATAACCTAAACAGTGTAGAAGTGAGCAGTAGTGGTCTTAACTAAGTCCTATGGAACTGAAGAAAGTATTTATTTACAGTACTTAAAATACACCATATAAGAAATTATTTCTTTAATAGAGCAATATTTTAATAAAAACATAAACTCACTTCAAGGACAGGCAAATTAATGAATATTAATACTTTTCACTTTCAAATTAAATCCCTTATTTTTCTTATCTAATCTTGCTAAAGCAAACAATTTCTTCACTACAAGAATATGTTGTCTAACCAGTTTGGGTGTTTAACTAGTAGTACCTTAAGTTACAATGTCATTTTAATATCCCATTAAAATTGTTTCAGGAATAGCTTTAATTGTAATCTTTTGGCAATGCTTTGGCAAAAATAAAATTATGCTTGAGGCTCATGACATTCTTTTGTAGCAGTGGTGTTGGTTTACTTGTTTTTTTCTCATTTTGTTGTTGTTGCTGCTTGCCGGCAGATGTGTTAACTTAAAGGTGTGAGATGCAATGATGTGGTTGTGAGTGCTGAAAGAGAGAGATTGGAGTTGAAACAGAGTAAGTGGAATCCTGGCTTCATTGAAGTCAGTGACAAAACTGCCATTGACTTTGGTGGGACCAGGATTTCACCCAGAAAGTCTCAGTTCAGTTCATAGAATTATAGGTACCAAGGCCAGAAGGGACAATTAGATCATCTGAGCTCATATATAACATAAGCCATAGAATTTCACCCACTTCCCCCTGTATTGAGTCCAATAGGTTGTATTTGGCTAAAGCATTTCTTTCAGAAAGGCATCCAGTCTGGATTTGAAAACAGCAAGAAATGGGGAATCCACCACTTCCCTTGGTAGTTTGTTCCACTGGTTAATCACCCTCACAGTTTTTTTTAAAGTGTGTCTAATTTGAATTTATCTGGCTTTAAATTCAAGCCACTGGCTCTTGTCATGCCTTTCTCCACTACATTAAAGAGCTCGTTAGTACCTGCTATTTCCTTCCCATGAAGGTACTTGTACACCCCAATCAAGTCACCTCTTGATCTTACTTTGTATAAGCTAAACAAAAATTGAGCTCTTCAGTCTCTCACTGGCATTTTCTCCCTCTCCCTGCCCCAGAGTCAGTTTTGTGGCTCCTTTCCAGTTTTTCAACATCTTTTTTAAAATGTGGACATCAGAACTGGACACAACATTCCAGTATCAGTTTCACCAATTAACGCATGTAAAAACCCCACTGAGGAAGACTGAAGAGGGGGTGGATTGATATTTATGATTCTTGTTGTCTTTGTTGGTTGCTCCATATTAAGTGGCAGGACAAGTTCAGCAATGAGAATATTCATTGCTGAACCCATCAACCACTTCCATCAGCACTGGTTTGGTTTTGACCGCTTTCTTGGCATGGACACATTACCGGGATGGAAGATTAATGAATTCCACAACATGTTTAGCAAGGAATGCCGCTACATGGTCAGTGGTCACGTGGATGCCAAAAGTTTTGGTGGTACAATAAGGATGTCAATAATGGATGTAGACTGAGAATCCAGCCAGACCATCATAAGGTCCTAGGTAGAGACTGAGCTGCAAGGAGGCAGAGTCCTTTGGGATTTGCCCTGATAATGATAATCTAGCATTATTTCTTATACAGATGCTGCCTCAAGATTAACTTGCCCCATTACGCTCTTTGGTGTCAGGATCTAATAAGCCACCATTTCTGGTTAGTTAAGGGGATGTCATTTCAGAAAGTGTAACATCAGTTACACATCGCTGAGTGATACTTACTATTTTAAGCAAATACTCATCTTTTTGGTATTTGCTTTAGTGAGTAAATTAAAGTCAACTCTCTGGGTTAGATAAACACAATCATTCCTATTGTAGCTCAAGAACTAGTTTTAAAAAAATGACTGACCAGACAAAAGTGTAAAACCACTGGATATATTCCCATTGGTGAGAGTTTTTAGGACTGCATGTGAATGCTCAGAGTAATACAAATTCAAAAAATGAATAGGTTACACTTAGTGGAACCTATTCTGTTTGACTCTGTGTATTTAAAGTACATCTTAATGTACTGGATATATTTTTGGTTTGAAGGATTTTGGTATGAATGTAATGAATTGAAATGCCAGAATAACTCAAACACTGCGTATGATCATCCCATGCAAGAGTCTATTTTAATGTTCAGGATATATAATTAAATTTGTTTCCAGAGAACAACATAGAAAATGTCCATTCTCTCTTTTCAGGGAACAAAATCAGGATGAGCCACATCATTCACCTATTTACTTGCTCTGTCACGCATTGAAGGATCCAAACTGTAAATTAAAGAAACTAAAGTAAGAAATAGTTCCTTCCTTTTATAACCTCCCATCTTTACTGCTATTATCCCAGAAATTCTACTGCCATTCAGATCTTCCCCAGGGCTGCCCAGGAATTTGTTTAGCTGTCCAGTCCATGGGGCAGATACTCAGCTGATGTAAACTGTCCTAGCTCCATTGAAGTCAGGTTACACCAGCTGAGTGTTTTCTGGAACACATGCTGGGTTGACATATATGTCAGCCTAGCAGTTCAACAACATTTATCCCAACTCCCATAGCAAGAGGTGAGCAGGAGAGACAGAGTGAAGCAGTGTGGCCAGGGTGTGGCTTGAGGTCAGGAAAGACTCAGGAGTCTGGAGAGAATATTGTGGGTATTTTACTCTTAGGTATTTCTAAGGAGCCTGTCACCGTGGTGTCTGAGCCCTGTATGTGTTTCTTTGTTTAATGTTCATGTATTCTCATCAGATCTTATTTCTCCCTGATTCAAAGGTGACGATTTGCGGGAAGCTGTGGATGGTTTCTCTTTTTCTCTGTCCCACTGTGACAGTTCTCGGGGCATCCAGGACTGAGAGTCACCTTGTTTCCTCTGCCTCCAGAGGGAGTCTTACTTGTAATAGCTGGTCATCAACTTCCTGACACCACCAGCCCTCACTCCCTCAAGTACTCTCCTCTGGGCTTATGCCTGCCCCAGTTTTGCCTTGCAGGTTAACAAGAGGGACACCCCAATTGCTGAGTCCTTTTAAATCATTCCTCTGTTATACCCAGCTCCTGACACTAGCTACTCACAGCACTATCAGATTCTATGCACCCAAAGGTGCCATGTACCCCAGTTTACCAGATTTACCTTAAATCACCACTCCGGTGCAGCATGCAGCACTTGTGAACTCTTGTAATAAAACAAAAGTAGCTTTATTTAAGAAAGAAATAAAGATTAATCTAGAAATGAGAGAAAGTTATGGAAACAACTGGTTACAACAGAAAACAAAATCATAAAATGCGAACCTGGGTCTGTACTTGTCTGTAGTTACCTGTCTCATCTAATGAATTAGGTTTCCCCACAAAGTTCAATCTGTTGCAGAACTAGCTGGTTTCACAAGAACCAGGATCCAAATATTCGGGACAGCCCCCTGCCCTTGCTCCTGAAGGGGTTTCCTCGTGAATGAATACAGAGTGCCTTTCCCTACACTCTGTTATACTGAAAATAGTCTTTTTCTTTATTCATAGCCAGGGCAATCCCCTGCCTGCTGTAAGGTTCCTTTTCATCCCAAAGTGGTTTTGATTATTTGCAATTGTCTTGGATGGTTTTCAATTGACTGTTTTGGGATTTGGCTAGAGTAGACAACTCACACAGCCTTACATTAGCTAGCAGGCTGACTAGGGAGGGATGACAAATCCCTCTTACTTGAATGGGTCATCACCAGGACACATTACTCCGGTGACTAATTTTTATTGTAAGTCCATAAAGCATACTTTCAGTATATATACATTGTTCCATAAGTATTATCCATACGTGTCTCTTTCAGTGATTGAGTCTTGACAAGTTATAAGCTTTCTGTAGATACATTACATGTTATACTTGATGGATAAATATCCTGTATGATGTGTTTGGTGTATTGAGCTTGTCAGGTCTGAGGCAAGAGCTGTTTGCAAAGAAGAGGGGACCCTTTTCCAAGGGCTCTCTGTGTCAGACCCACCCCAGTTTCTTTTCTCTTATTCTCTTTATTCCCTCTTATTACACCCACTCCATCACATGCTGACCCTGGGGTTGTTCCTGGAAAAGGCTTTAGCATAGAGGTGATCTTTCATTTTGCTTTGACCATGGCCAGGCAGCACTCAGCTTGATGCCCACTAAGAAGCAGTTCTACATCTGAGTTGTAGCTGTTGAGAACACTCTGCTCCAATGCCCCAGAGTCTGAACCTGGTCATCTCCAGTTGGATTGTCCTTGTGGAGCACAGTTGTGCTGCTGGGTGCTGGATGGATAAACCAGTCTGTGAGACTATGTGTGCTAGAGAACTTTGGCCTTGGCAGCAACAGCACATCTCCCTACCGTACCAGTAACACTGCACAGCCACACACAGACATGTGCAAGGCAGAGTACCTGGGATCACATCACCTCTGGTATTTAGTCTGCTCAAAGCAAATGCAATCATATGTTGTCCAGCATCTTGTCCCTCCTCATTGTTTCAACACAACCACTGTCAGAGCAGCTGCAGTGGTGCAATGAGTCTCCTCCCCAGTGCAGTTCCACACAGGCCCTTCTCATCCTTCCATGACCGTGTTGATAACCCAGAATCACTGAGCTCAACACGTGGGTATTTGGGTGAAATGTAATGGCCAGTGACGTGCAGGAGGTCAGACTAGAGGATCTAATGGTCTCTTCTGGCCTTAAACTCTATGAAGCTGATTCTGTCACCTGTCTAGCTGCTCACTGGTGCATTAGAAATTCTTGTGCAAAACATAAAAGTCTAAGTCAGTAGTTAGTCAGCACTGCCATGGTGCATGTGCATGGACACAGACACCCCACAAGGCACAATGGCTGTCTGTTGACAGCATCCTCAGCAATTTCCACACTCCTGAGATCTTCTAAGGAGAACACAGAGCAGGGTAATTGGTTAAAAAAATTAACATCCGGATGAACCCTACCCTCTGCACTCCCACTGTTAGCCAAAAGGGCTCGTTTCCCCCTGGAGCTTACCTAATTACACCAAGGAGGCACGGAGACAGGAAGACGAGTACCACACCCTTTATTGATCGGTCAGCTGAGCGGGTGTTCCTCTCGGCTAGTGCCAGAGAAAGAGACACACCTTACATGGCCAGATGGGCTTACCTTTATACCCCGAAACAAACAACTTAGCCTACGTTTGTCTACGTCATTTGGTTGACCTGTAGAACCTGTACATGCATCTGTTAGGGGATAATTGGATATGCAGGATATATATATCATTTTGTGGGGGCTACAAGATACATCTGTTGAGGATACATTTGTCATTATGAAGGGGACACAAGATACATCCGTTGACCCTTTGTACTAGATACTTTGGATGCATACATGTGAACGCAGCTGCATACACTTGGGGAGCCAACATATACTTGGGGAGCCAAACAAAACTGATAAGCGAAATAGCTGACTTAGGTAGATACACGGCCTTCAGTCTAATGAGTTCTGTAAGCTTTCCAACACAGTTTGGACAAGCATAACATAACTTTGGTTTACTCAGGCCTAATACGGAAAGGCTTCATTAGCACTATGATTTTTCCAACAACTCCCCCCTTTGAGAATACTCACCAAACCTTTTGGCTGAGTTTTCTCACACTTTGAGGCCAAAAAGCAATGAAGCTCTGCAGAAATATTTACAACTGCTCTTTTAAGCTTAGTCACCCCCAACCCAGGAATGAATGCATGGACAAAAGAGTGGAACCTTGTTCATTTAACAACTAAGGGAGCGGGGCACTGACTATAACTCAGGTAGGCATACTCAATGGTTTAATTTCCCAGATGTCTCAGTGAATAATTTAGTCCCATATGCATCCTCCCCATGGACCCGGCAGGATTCGGTATGTGGTAGCCACACCCACCCTAACCGGTTCATATGCTTGGAAGGAGCACTGTAAATGTACACACTTTCATCCAGAAAGTGTCCAAATATGTTTCCATGACCACAGATCAGATGGTACTTCAGATGTGTCTGTAAGGGCAGTGGGCCAAGTCTGGTACTCAAGATTACTCCAAATGGCCATCAGCTGGTCATTCAGGAAATCCTGGATTTCTAAACATACTAGATCCCACTGCAATGCCTTCCCAGTCTTAGTGATATTTAATACCATCTCTGTCTTCAAAAATAAGGCTAGTGGCCTTTTCTAGTTGGCCCAATTTCTTAGCATATTCTTGGCTTTGAAAAATAATTCAGATGACTGCAACACTATTGGCCCCAGCCCACAGGGATCTGGTCAATTCCCCTTTCTCCAGAGGAAATAACCCAGGCTCTTTGTTGTGCTAAGCTAATGGCAGCCCCTTGTGAGCAATCTGGGTATGTAAAAGTGATCTGAAAACTGGATAAAGACAATGTCATTTAAAATCCAATTAGGAAGGGCAATACATACTAAAGGATTTATCCAAAACACAGGGCGCAGCCTGTAGAATAAACCCCAAAATCCAAGTAATTCCACATTCCCAAACATGGGTCCCACAAGTTTTTTTCTGCCAGTGTATAATTCCTCGGGTTTCTTCACCAGGGTCAGTTCTCAATGTCCTTTTTAGTCAGGAATTCCTGGACTTTGGCAATGTCAGTGGAGTGAGTGGTTTTTTTCTTCTTTCCCCAAACAGTTGTAGTTCAGCATTCTACAGGGGAGGGATTAGGAATACACCAGCCTGTAATGGTTTTTGATTCTTCTAGAAAAGTTCAAAGGCACAGTAGGTCTGTCAGCGGACAAGGGAGAGGTTAGCTAGCACGTCACCTTGTCCTTTTTCCCTGCTGTCCAGAAGGCACAGTGGAGCTAGAAGAAGGAATAGGCTAATCATATAGGAGAGTTCTCCTTATGTGGACGGGTCTTTTTGCAGTGAGAATCATGTGTCCAAGCAGTCAGTCTTTGGCACTTCACAGCGGTGTTGGTAATCAGCAGGACTCAATAAGGGCCTTTCCAGCGTGGAGCCAAAGCAGTCTTTCATTGGTGGACCTGTACATTGATCCGGTCTCCAGGTTCCATGGAGTGGCAGGGCTGCTAGGGTCTTCGGGTAGTGCGTCTTTACCTGTGTAAAAAGGAAACCTAACACATTGCATTAGTGTCTTTGCAGATTGTACAGCCCCCCTTTTCTGGTTGTTAGCCAAGTGTCCTTGAACGAAGTCAGTGTATTTTTTTTTTTTTTTTTGGACTGAGCTTGCTAGTTAAAGTTTTTCTCATTTAACTCGTTCTTTTTCCTTTCCCCTTTTTGGCTTCCTTTTTTAACCTACAAAGGAAACTTTTACTTTTTACGTATACACCTTTTGTTAACAATGAACACATACACATTGCTGTTATACAGTACATTAGTCTTATTATTTAATGTATGCCACATGTATCCTTCTACTAAAATAACCTTATTACAGAGCTTTGGAACAACAAGCCAGGACAAGCACACCCACTTTGATGAGTTCATTTAATACAAGCTCTAGTTCAATAGCTTCCCACCATCCCCAGCCCTCTGGCTAGAAATCTGAGGTAGCCAGAAGGATCCCATGTACAATATGGGGAGTGGGTTAACTTTTTATGTCCTTGCTTTCAAAGACTGTTAGTATGCAATTTGGTCAATGCAGTTTTTTTCTTTTACTTAAGAAAATACATAAGACTTTAGTATATCACATTTTTCTGATGTATCCAAACACTTTGTATTTTAAGTTGAACAAAACAAATATCTGCATTTCAATTCAAGCTTTCTGCTTTATTTCAAACCAGACCATCCCATGAAAATATTAATCACAACAATTTGACCACAAGACAGAACATAGAACACAAAACTTAATTTTTACTCTGCCAGTAAATCACGATACGTTGAATGCTGTTCAGCTGGCATTAGTTTTCTTTGATTATCTGAAAGACCAAAACAGAGGTCTCCCCCTTCTGGGCAGTCAATTATTGCTTAAAATATACAAATACCCTTGTTAATTTCAGGCAAAACAAGGGAATTACCCCATATTTTCTTGTATATGTTTTATAGGCAGCCCAGGTTTCAGTGGCTTTTACCTTATCAGTTAGATAATTTGCATTAATACAGATGCTTTCTGGCTTGCTTTTTACTTTTAACTCCTGCTTTTAAACACTGAAAGAAAACATCACCACTTATAGTGCCTTAGAGCCTAATAAATTTTCATTTACATAGCACTGTATACATTCTTCAGCTAATTCAACAAAATTGTTCATAGCCAAATGATTGCAATCTAATAATTTCTTTGCCTGAATTTATTTACAAACATTTTAAAAAAACACCAAGAACTTTTCTCTTTAGCATTTTTACAAAGTTCAACTACTATTCCTTCCAGCAACTACAGAGTTAACTCTTCACTCTCCTTCAAATCACTTGCTCTTTCCTTATATCACTTGCTTTGTCTTTCAACAGCCACTTACCAATTCAAATCGCCATTCCAAATATCCTCCTGAGTATTTGAAATCCCCATGCTTATACTCACTTACTTCTTCCTTCCACGAGACCCTCAAAAGTTTCCAACCTGTTCTCCAAGCTCTCTGTCTGTTGCCCGCCCGGGCCCGATCCTTTTTTTTTTTTTTTTTTTTTTTTTTTTTTTTGCACTGAACCGTTTCTTTCATGGGCTTCTGCCCCCACCCTTCTGCTTTTTTTTTTCCTAAAACATTTTATTCACAAGACAACCCGAGTCCTCCCTCGTGAGGCTTGCCACCTGGGCAAAACGCATGGCCCACTGGCGTTAACTATTTAATTGCCTCTTGTAGCAAACACACTGCTGTTACGGCGTATGCTGAGCACGAATGGTTACATTTTAACAAGTCCCTGAAGGACTGGTACTTGCTTAGCCAGGGCTTCCTTTTCTCCAACTACTCTATTGCCCAGTCCTGCTACGACTGGGGGTAGATCCTTTCACCTGCCACCCTTCCTGGTCAACCAGGGTGGAGAGAGGAATGCTAAACCCTTCTCCAGTTCTCAGACTTACTGCAGCTGAGAATGGGCACATCTTTAATTATGCAATCCTCAACATATAACACCAACAGAACCAAATAAAACAAACATAAAACAACAAGGGTAAAACAAATAGATGGTGTAAATTCTACAGGGTTCCCCCATTCTCTATTGCTCACCAAACTGTGCCAAATTTCTGTTACCAATTTATGCCTCATGTCAGGTGATCAAACTGACACTGCAGGACGTTGCAGGAGGATAGAGAAAATACACCATATAACCAAATTTTAAAGCTTCATTAAAATGATAAAACAACAATGGAGAGTGTTGGGAATGCTCCCACATCACTCAAGAAAGATATAAATGCCCCATACTTACACATATCCAGACTGGCCACGTCTGTATATAACATTCAGAAAAGGGGAATAGGTGGACGGGAGATTATCCTGTATACAGCTTGTTCAGAATTTCCAACATGCTTTCGCTCTTGGGAAGGCTGTTCTTTTACACCCTGGAATCTCCTGCGGTGTCTCTTTCAGAGATTCTAGTCCAGGTCAGCTACCTGTGGCTTCTCCAGTGTCACCAAGCCACACCAACACCGGCATCCGTCACAAAGTCAGACTGTTGGATCTCACCAAACAGTTAAGCTTTGCAAATGTAATCTCAGTTCTGTAACTTGTACTGCCTTTGGTTTGCTTGACCTTGAGCATAAAACAACTTTCTCTTTTTATCTCTGGGCGAAGCTGAGTTTTAAATTAACCCGTTTCTAGACAAATTGCTCACACTGTGTCAGAGGCTTTTCTTTGGTGATTAAAAGCTCCTCTGAGATATATGATCCTATCTAGATTAAAGGTACCTTTTAATGGGCATTGTTTAGATGGATCTTCACGCGTATAAAGATTCCAATTCTCTAAATACCTGCAGGTTTTAGAACCATAATGTACGTACATATAATATGCTGGGGTACCCTTAGGGGGTGAGGTGGAATGTTTAGACTGTCCCTTACCCACATGGAAAAGAAGGGGGGGGGAGAGAAGATGGGTTCACACGCTCCTAGACCCGGTTACAGTTTTGGCTTCCAGCATACCAATAGAACAAGAAACAAAAGTACCCCTACCAAAAAGAAAAGCCAGCCCTGGGGCTGCTCTAAGTCCCAGTAATTGTTCAGCACAGCCCACGGACTTGTGGAGTTAATGGAATTATTCATTAGCCGTGTCTGAACCTAGGTACCTTAACCAGAAAGCTTTTACCCACACACACCTTCCTATTTGTGGGTTCCTTTACCGTTAGGGGCCCAAGGTCCCAACCCGCACTTCGGGGGCGTTAATCCTCAAACCCAGGAGGTAACGCACTTACCACGCCCGGAGTGGCCACGTCTGGCAGGTGGACTCTCTTCTGGTACTGTCTTGCCTCCGTGTCGTTTGGAGTTCTCTATGGAGGGGGCGTAGCCATCCCGGCCGATTGCGGCGACCCGGAGCTCGAGCAAACCAATAGCTCAAGGTGGCCACTCTCCTGAGCCGTCCTCGGCCGCCGGTCAGCGCCCCCAACAGGGAGAGAAGTCCCGGCGTGGAGTCGCCATTTGTTAGCCAAAAGGGCTCGTTTCCCCCTGGAGCTTACCTAATTACACCAAGGAGGCACGGAGACAGGAAGACGAGTACCACACCCTTTATTGATCGGTCAGCTGAGCGGGTGTTCCTCTCGGCTAGTGCCAGAGAAAGAGACACACCTTACATGGCCAGATGGGCTTACCTTTATACCCAAACAAACAACTTAGCCTACGTTTGTCTACGTCATTTGGTTGACCTGTAGAACCTGTACATGCATCTGTTAGGGGATAATTGGATATGCAGGATATATATATCATTTTGTGGGGGCTACAAGATACATCTGTTGAGGATACATTTGTCATTATGAAGGGGACACAAGATACATCCGTTGACCCTTTGTACTAGATACTTTGGATGCATACATGTGAACGCAGCTGCATACACTTGGGGAGCCAACATATACTTGGGGAGCCAAACAAAACTGATAAGCGAAATAGCTGACTTAGGTAGATACACGGCCTTCAGTCTAATGAGTTCTGTAAGCTTTCCAACACAGTTTGGACAAGCATAACATAACTTTGGTTTACTCAGGCCTAATACGGAAAGGCTTCATTAGCACTATGATTTTTCCAACACCACCCACCAACTAAATCCTCTTTTCCATGGTTCTCCAGCATCCACTGATTGCTCCCATCCCTCCAGCCCCAAGGCACTCCGGTGGGGGACAACTTCAGTAAGCATTCTCCAGGCTTTGGGCCCAGAGCCCTCACATCTCTAGCTCCTAAGGGAAAGCACAGGAGAGAGAGAGAAACTGAGTTCAGCTACAAAGACTCCTGTGGCACCTTATAGACTAACAGAACTGTAGCGGGGTGGACCCTCGCTCCTGCCCTGAAGGGCTTAAAACAGCCCAGGTGAGGGCTGTGACTGGGTCAAGAAGCCTGGGCTGATTGGGAAAAGTAGGCTTGGATGTGGCCATGCCCCAATCAGGCCTAGCTGGCCCCTATAAGAGGCTGTGAGCCAGAAGCCCAGGCAGTCTCCCTCTTCCTGTAGAAGGAGAAGGGCCTGGCTGCAGGGAGCTAGAGACAAAGTACCTGAGGGGAGCAGGGCTAGGGAAAGGCAGAGGAGCTGGGGAGCTCCTGCCTGGAAAGCCCCAGGCTGCGGCCTAACATTGGACTAACAGGTACTGGGGGTTGCAGAGGGCAGCCCAGGGGTAGGCCAAGGCAGCAGGTCCAAACTCTCCTTGCCAGTGATGAATAGGCTGATACTGCAGCCTGCCCCAGGGTGTGGGGGCTAGACGATGACTGGCAGTAGCCTTATACTGAGGCGAGATGGGAATAGTGGGTGGGGGTTCCCTGGGGAGGGGAGACCCTAACACTGAGGGGTTACTGGCAGGGGCAGCACCCCAGGTAAAAGGGCACTGGGTCCAGGGAGGGACACAGGGGCCAGAGGACAGGTGGACCACCAGCCTGCAGAAGGCTCTCCAGAGCTGGAACTGAGCTAATTCCCAGAAGTCACCAGCAGGAGGTGCTGCAGGGGTGAATCCGCTCATCTACAAGAAACTATTGGAGCATAAGCTTTCATGGGTGGATGGCCACTTCTTCAGATGCACACCACCACACACAGAGATATGGACACACCCAGCTGCAGTAACACACAGAGATGCTGAGATCAGCTCTGTATGGGAAGGCTTCAGCTAAGGAACTGCCCAGATACTCAGGTGCACATCCCCCTCTAGAGGATAAACCCAAAATTATATTGCCTTATGCTGCACAGAGAACTATACAATGTAAACTCATTAAAATTCTCCCCCTCCCTCAGCGTGGAGGAAGATATGCTCACCTTTTTGCCCCCCTTCCCCCCCCCCGCCAGTTATGAATTCCACAGACTGTCTTTAGAGAAAATAAAAACAAGTTTATTAACTACAAAAGATAGATTTTAAGTGATTATAAGGATTAGCAAACAGATAAAAGCTGTATCAGAGGGGTAGCTGTGTTAGTCTGGATCTGTAAAAGCAGCAAAGAGTCCTGTGGCACCTTATAGACTAACAGACGTATTGGAGCATGAGCTTTCATGGGTGAATACCCACTTCATTGGATGCAACCGACGAAGTGGGTATTCACCCACGAAAGCTCATGCTCCAATACGTCTGTTAGTCTATAAAGTGCCACAGGACTCTTTTCTGCTTTTACAGATAAAAGCAGATTATCTAGCAAAAGAAACAAACACGCAAGATAAGCTTAAATACTAAAGATACTGAGGAGTCTGGTGGCACCTTAATAAGTAGTAATTTCTCAACCAAGATATTGTTTTAGGCAGATTGCAGAGATTCTTGAAGGTCAACTGTACTTGCCTGCAGCTTAAAACCTCAGATATTTCATTCACATGCTACTCCACCTATTAGCCTGGGCTCAGCTTTTCTTCCCCCCACTTCACCCCCCAGTCTTTGTTTAAATGTTTACAGCAGTCATTGTAGGCAAGGAGCCAGTGAAGAACAAACTCCCCTGCCGTAAATAGGTTTTACGTATGGTAGGAATCCTTTGTCTCCCAGTGTGATTCCCACCCTGGGTAAATGGAAAAGTACTAATATTGTCATGGTGTCCAATATCAGGTGACTTGCACACATGACCCTAGTCTGGTTGCAGCACTGCCAGAACCCATGTCAGTGTGTTGCGGCCAGGATCCCACTGACTCAGCATTGGGTCTTCTTCTGCTGCTAGGGCCCCGGGCTGGGACATAGTGGAGCAGGAGGGCCTGCATCCCCCCTGCCACCCAACTCATGGGTTGCAGTCTCCCCCTCTTCTGGGTCATTTGGATGCAAGGGCCTGGGCTTATTGTTATATATTATTGTTGCTCAGACTCTGTCTGAGGGCTCTGTGTTGCTTGATAACTTGTCTCTCTCACCAACAGAAGTTGGCCCAATAAAAAAATATTACTTCATCTATCTTGTAGCTCTAAAATGCTGGGACCGACATGGCTACAGCTATACTGCATTGTAGAGAGGTCAGCCAGGGCTCACCTCTCTCCAGGGCGGCGGGGAACCACACCACCAGTCTCACTGGTTGAGAGTTGAGTGGGTGGGACTTAAGGGATGTTGTACCCATCCTGAAATCTGGCTGGTCAGTGGAAAGAGCTGGGCGGTGTTTAGAGAGGAAGTCTTACCACAAATCTTGTTCCTCATTTGGTCAATGGCATTGGCAGAGGTTTGGGTTTTGAAACGTCTGGGCCATTCTCAATTGCCCAACACTGGTCTTCCATTGGCCAAGGGGTGGGGCTTGGAACAGGGCCTACGGTAGAACTTATGGCTCAGTCTCAATGCTGATTGGTCAGGGACAGGGGCTGGTAGGTAGGGCCACCTGTCAGATCAGCTATGACAAGTCCTGTTCACACCATGATTGCTCTTCCCTGTGTTTCGCTCTCCTGCAATTTTCAAGGTTGTTGTCTCACAAATGCTGGCTGTGGGGATTTCTGTTCTCAGAACCAACCAGAGCTTGACAGAGCTGAAGCTGAGTGATAATAATCTGGGAGATGCTGGCATGCAACTGCTGTGTGAGGGACCGAAACAAAACTGCAAATTACAGAGTCTGCAATGTGTAATATTTACTTTCCTCTGTGTGTTTACAGATGTCCTCTGTGTAAAGATGTGACAGGGTGTATGGCTGGTGTCTGCTCCCTGCAGCTACATGGAGAAGCTGGGAATTCAGTGTCTCCAGAACCTGTGTCAGTAGTTCACAACATGCCCCAGCCTGCCCTGTTTGTAAAATGAAAACTTTAATTACAGCTGAGCTCACACTGGACAACTAGCGCCTCAGCTCTCTGGTGTTTGGGGAACACACACACACACATACACACATTAAAAGTTGGTATCTGTGTATTAAAAAGAGCTCACTCTTACCCTTCAGTTAGCAGTCTATTTTACAGATCATTTTAATAGTTTTGACACCTTGATATTTTCATCTATAACTAATAGAATGATTCTAAACCTCCCCATGTGAGCAGAAATGGTCAACTTGAGTTTACGCTTCAGCCCCAGCCATGGTGGCTTCTCCCTTTGGTGTTCCCAGAGTTGGGGCAAAATGTGCTCCCAGCTGAGAGCCAGCACCAGTTTGAAGAAACACCCTTTGAAGTGCACCATGTTGGGGATGGGGAGGTGTGTTTACAGTCATAAATAGAGCAGGTGAGAGTAGGTACCAATTGTACTCATTATACAAAAACTGAGGCTTTTCCTTTTTCTTTTTCAATACATTTCTGTTCTTTTCCTTCTTTCTAGGTAGAAGCCCCATCCCAGGCCTCTGAGATTCTGGGGAAGTTATGGGACTTGAGGCCAGATTTTCAAAAGAACTCAGCACCCAGCAGCTCCAATTGTGACATTTCCAATCAGATTTTCAAAACACCTGCACATTGGATCCTGAGCCCTCTTGAAAATCTGCCCCAAAAGCACCAGCAAAATGAACCACAAAATCAACCTCCTTTTGCACCAGCTGCTGTCTGTCATTGGAGGTTTCGTGTTAATGCCACTAACCCCCAATTCAGGTTCCCCTTTACTCTCCCCAAGAGACCAGATCCATTGCCTGGAGGGCAGAAGTGCTTCTGTCCCCATCTATTCCCAACAGGCTTCATGCAAGACCTTCAAAACTCTGCCTGTTAGTATGTAGATGGACAGGACTCATCTCAGGCCTGTCTGTTTTCTCCTTTAATTCTGATCATCAGTGATGTTTATCCTTCAAAGTATGGGTCTGTGGGTAGGACAGTGGAAGCTCACAAACTGTCTGCATTACCTATTCTTTGTTGAACGAAAACCCATGCTGTGCCAATGACACTCACTGAACTGTCTGCAGCTATAAAAAAATAGCCTTGGGAGAGATCTTGCTATAAAGATCTGTAGTTTCCGCATCGGAGTGTTCCCTTTTTAAGACTTCTGAAATCATGCTCCACACCTCGTCTCTCTCAGATTTTGGAAAGCACTTCAGATTCTTAAAACTTGGCTGGAGAAATCTCACACTGGTGCCTTCTTTACATTTTGTTAAATTTGCTGTGAAAATATTCTTAATGTTAGCATCCGAGACTGCTATAACATGAAATATAGGGCCATTATCTTTGAAAATTCATGGAGGTCCCAGACAATTGGAAAAAGTCAAAGTCAAAAGTCAAATATAGTGCCAATCTTTTAAAAAGGGAAGAAGGAGAATCCGGGGAACTACAGACTGGTCAGCTTCACCTCAGTCCCTGGAAAAATTATAGAGCAGGTCCTCAAGGAATCCATTTTGAAGCATTTGGAGGAGAGGAAGGTGATCAGGAACAGTCAACATGGATTCACTAGGGGCAAGTCATGCCTGACCAACCTGATTGCCTTCAATGATGAGATAATTGGCTCTGTGGATATGGGGAAAGCAGTGGACATAATATACCTTGACTTTAGCAAAGCTTTTGATATGGTCTCCACACAATTCTTGCCAGCAAGTTAAAAAAGTATGGATTGGATGAATGGACTATAAAGTGGATAGAAGGCTGGCTGGATCATTGGGTTCAATGGGTAGTGATCAACGGCTTGATGTCTAGTTGGCAGCCGGTAGCAAGCGGAGTTCCCCAGGGATCAGTCCTAGGGCTGGTTTTGTTCAACATCATTATTAATGATCTGGATGATGGGATGGATTGCACCCTCATCAAATTCACAGATGACACTAAACTGTGGAGAGGGAGGGAGATATGCTGGAGAGTAGGGATAGAGTCCAGAATGACCTAGACATATTGAAGGATTGGGCCAAAAGAAATCTGATGAGGTTCATCAAGGATAAGTGCAGAGTCCTGAACTTAGGATGGAAGAATCCCATGCACTGCTACAGGCTGGGGACCGACTGGTTAAGCAACAGTTCTGCAGAAAAGGACCTGGGGATTATAGTGGACAAGAAGCTGGATATGAGTCAACAGTTGTCAAGAAGGCTAACGGCACATTGGGCTGTATTAGTAGGACAATTTCCAGGAGATTGAGGGAAGTGATTATTCCTCTCTTCGACACTGGTGAGGCCACATATGGAGCATTGCATCCAGTTTTGATCCCCACTACATAAAGCATGTGGACAAATTGGAGAGGGTCCAGTGGAAGGCAACAAAATGATTAGGGGCTGGGCCACATGACTTATGAGGAGAGACTGAGGAACTGGGCTTATATAGTCTAAAGAAGAGAAGAGTGAGGGGGGATTTGATAGCAACCTTCACCTACCTGAAGGGGGGTTCCAAAGAGGAAGGAGTGAGGCTGTTCTCAGTGGTGGAAGATGACAGAACAAGGAGTAATGGTCTCAAATTGCAGTGGGGAAGGTCTAGGTTGGATATTAGGAAACACTATTTCACCAGGAAGGTGGTGAAGCACTGAAATGGTTATCTAGGAGGTGGTAGAATCTCCATCCTTAGAGGTTTTTAAGGCCTGGCTTGAAAAAGCCCTGGCTGGGATTACTTAGTTGTGGTTGGTCCTGCTTTGAGCAGGGGGTTGGACTAGATGACCTCCTGAGGTCTTGTCCAACCCTGATCTTCTATGATTCTATCTGAACGACTTGAATCCTGGCACGGGGGTGTTCTAGGTGAATGGACAGAGATCCCCTAAAGACATTTTGTGAGTCACTCTGGACACCATCAGAACTGGCATAATTTTTTGCAGGATTCACGTAACACAGGTTAATTGAGCTTTGAGATCATAATCAAATGCTAATCAAAATTTGATCTTGAGAGTTTTAAGGGTTAAAGATCAGGTACAATCATATGAGAATCTGAACACAAAAGAACTTAAAGCTTTATATAAAGATAGGGGGATAACTATTAAGAAAGACATCTCAGCTCTGGAACTAAGAACTTTGGTCATGGACTGTGACCAAAAAGCACGGTCTCAGTCTCCCCATGTGCCAGATGCAGAAGCGATCCGAAGGCAGGTCCTGGCATCGGAGAAACTACATGAGCATGAATCGAAGATGGTGGAACTCTGAATGAAGGAGAGGAAAGATGCCATGGAAGCTAAGGCTGAGGAGAAAGCCCACCAAAGGCACCTAGCTGATGCTGAGATGGAGAGGGAAGCTCATCTAAGGTGTATGCAGCAACTGGAAGCTGAGAATGAAGCAAACCAGATACAGGTAGAGGCTAACACATTGCAGCTTCAAATCCTGGACAGGCAAATGGATGAGCCACCTCAGCCAGGAGCTCTCTTGATACATTCTGACAGGTTGCAATGCTCAGAATCTTGGATTTATACAACAACTACTTAAGTACTGCATATTAATATTTGCTGCATTTAGTATGTATCATGTTAATGTGTATATCTTGGGTAAGAAATATATTCTAAGCCAAACTTTTCTTGAGCTAAAGATATTTACTGGGTTGCAACAGGCCACCAAGGTTTACAAATGGGTCCTGAGACCAAAAAGGTTGAAAACCATTCTTTTAGCTCAGCCATGGCTCCCAGGGCTTCTAGACTCTTGGCTCCCTGTCAGCTCTAGTATGCTGACAGGGAATCAGGAACCTAGAGGCCCTGGGAACAGTGACTGAGCCAGGAGCCTTACAGGTAGGGAGCTGGGGCTTCCAGAGTTTCCAGCTCTGCGGCAGGGAGCCAGAAGCCGATCCCTCTCTCGAGCTGGTGTTCTCAGGGCTTCCAGGTGCTCAGCTGATGATTTACATTAGTTCAGCAGGAAACACACACTTCTTGAATATCATTTTGTTTAATTTCAGTTATTCAAATAGATTATAGTAGGAGTCCTGCACTTAGGATGGAAGAATCCCATGTACTGCTACAGACTAGGGACTGAATGGCTAGGCAGCAGTTCTGCAGAAAAGGACCTAGGGGTTACAGTGGATGAGAAGCTGGATTTGAGTCAACAGTGTGCCCTTGTTGCCAAGAAGACTAACAGCATTTTGGGCTATATAAGTAGGAGCATTGCCAGCAGATCGAGGGATGTGATCGTTCCCCTCTATTCAGCAGTGGTGAGGCATCATCTGAGTACTGAGTCCAGTTTTGGGCCCACACTACAAGAAGGATGTGGAAAAACTGGAAAGAGTCCAGCGGAGGGCAACAAAAATGATTAGGGGCTGGAGCACATGACTTATGAGGAGAGGCTGAGGAACTGGGATTGTTTAGTCTGTAGAAGAGAAGAATGAGGGGGATTTGATAGCTGCTTTCAACTACCTGAAAGGGGTTCCAAAGAGGATGAATCTAGACTGTTCTCAGTGGTAGCAGATGACAGAACAAGGAGTAATGGTATCAAGTTGCAGTGGGGGAGGTTTAGGTTGGATATTAGGAAAAACTATTTCACCAGGAGGGTGGTGAAGCACTGGAATGGGTTACCTAGGGAGGTGGTGGAATCTCCTTCCTTGGAGGTTTTAAGATCAGGCTTGACAATGCCCTGGCTGGGATGATTTAGTTGGGGATTGGTCCTGCTTTGAGTAGATGACCTCCTGAGGTCCCTTCCAATCCAGATATTCTATGATTCTATAAGTTTGTCTTACTATAGGATGCATAATTTCAAATTTAATTTTAAATGCATTTATTTTTAAATGCAAAATATTTTTAATTTAAATAAAAATTCAGTTTAAATTAATCTGATTTAAGTTACAAACAGTGTCTTTGATTCTTTTATTAAAAGAAACATCATTTTCTCCACCCTGCTTACTCTCAGTATCCAGTGTGAGGAATGAGCCAAAGCAGAACATGACAAAGGTGTATTTCTGCAGATATTACTTATTTATGTTCCCACTTTCAAGTAAGAAAGTAAGAGCATAAGAATGGCCATACTGGATCAGACCAAAGGTCCATCCAGCCCAGTATCCTGTGTGCTGACAGCGGCCAATGCCAGGTGCCCCAGAGGGAGTGAACCTAACAGGTAATGATCAAGTGATCTCTCTCCTGCCGTCTATCACCACCCTCTGACAAATAGAGGCTAAGGACACTATTCCTTACCCATGTAAAAGTAAAGACTAAAAATAAAGATTTAAGTTTGCATGACAGGGATTTTTTAGTTTACAGGTGAAAAAAATTGCATGAGGAGGTATTTCACCAAATCTTTGATTGGAAGCCAAAAACTCTGGCCATTGAGCTACCAAATTTGGCACATTTACAGAAATACTTGAACAACTTACCCATGAACAGGCTCTGTGCATCTCACAGTTGAGCACTAAATACAGTATTGATTTGTTAAACAGATGTTCTGTGTGTTTGTTCTTTAGTCATGGTTCGTGACCCACCAATTTAATAGTCCAGGTGATGCTCATTAGCCACCACTATGCTGGTTGTGGTGATGGTAGTGGGAGGTGGTCTCCTGTTTGGGTACCAATGTATCAATGAAAAGTTGCTCCAATGAGGTCCTTTGTTCATCCAGCCAACCATCAACAACTCAGGTGGTGGCAGAATGAATTCCACATAGTTTACAGTAGTTATAGTATTATCTATTAGTGAATTGCAGTAGTGGTAAAATGCCTTGGCGGAGATCAGAGTCTCACTGTGCTAGGCACTGGACATGCTGTTATGGCAGATGCCCCCAGATGGTGCTGTTACAGGTGTCCAAGTTCTTTTTGTTTAGGATATAAAAAGCTTTTTATTTGGGGGAGATGTGTAATGTTTACGTTATGCAGGGTTTTCTGTAAAGGCGGCTTTGGAAAAGAGGGAGCTGCGGGAGTAGCAGGAGAGTTACAGGTACACTTTGAGTGCACCCAGATGCCTTGTCACTGATTTCTCCTCTGATCTGCAAGGCCCTGGACACTTACTATTGCTCAGCAGAGGGGTTGTTAAATAACTGTAATCAAGTGAGGGAAGACTGGTGTGTCTCTCCTCCTCCACCCCCTGTACAACCAGTTGCCACAAATGTAGCCCCTGTATGATTGTTTCAGGATCTCCCTCTCTTCCCCACCCCATTTACCGAGTTTTTTGCCTTTCTCTCTCCTGCAGCTTGTGGGGGTGTGGTGTCTCAGACGCTTGCTGTGGGGATCTTGCCGCTGTTCTCAGAACCAGCCAAAGTCAGACAGTGCTGGAACTGGGTGATATCAAACTAAGATATTCAGGAGTCCAGCTGCTGTGTGAGGAACTGAAACATCCAAACTGCAAATTACAGAGGTTGGGGTAGGTGACATTTGGCCTCCTTTATGCATTTACTTTATGTAAATCAGTGGTTCCCAAACTTTTTGGCATCATGCCCCCTTTTTAATTTTCAAGAAACCCTCACCCCCCACACTTCCCCTTTACCACCACCCCTGATTTTTGTCCCCTGACAACCCCCTCCCAGGACCCCCCCCCACCCCTAACTACCTCCTCCCGGGACCCCACCTCCTATCCAATGCCCCCTGCTCCCTGACCCCTGACTGCCACTGCTCCGGGACCTCCTGCCTCTTATCCAACTCCCACTTCCCCTTCTCCCTTACCAGGCCACTCAAAGTGGCAGGACTGGCTTATTGGAAAGCCTAGGAGGTGGGTGGGCCCAAAGCATGCTGCTGTGGCGTGGCTGCGGAGGAGGGTGGACAGGAGGAGGGCCGAGGACTAGCCTCCCGGCCGGGAGCTCAAGGGCTGGGTAGTCTCACGCCCTCCTTGGAATTTCTTCACGCCCCCACAGTGGGGTGCACCCCCCCAGTTTGGGAACCAATTATGTAAATGCTCAACAGGGTGTGTAGCTGGTATCTTCCCTCTGCAGATACGTCTCCTTCCCATCCCATTAAGCCATTGGTTGGGACTGTAGAAGCCATTAATGTGTTGGAAGTTTCTCCTTTGCTGTCTCCTGCCCTATGCTGCTGCATGCACATATCACAGGCAGCAGTTTACTGGAGGGCTGCACACTCCCTTTGTTACACAGTCCAAACCGCACACAGAGCTGGGCCCCTCACTCCCACTACCCACCTCTAGCCATGTCCCAGCTCCAAATTCTACACAATTAGAATAATCAGAGCATTCCTGGTGTTCATGTGGAGTTCTGCACTAGGATAACTTGTGGATAATATGTGTCAAATTACATATTAATATAGAAGTGCATCAAAACCATAAGACTCCCAAATATATATGATTATTTGTCAAGAGATGCATACACAACTGTATTCTAAAACCCAGCATCAACTTGAGTTGATGGGGTAATGTGTGGAGAGGCATAAGCAGCTCCATGATTAAGTTTGCATTCAGATTACAGTTAAATCAGGGCTGAAAACCCTTTATTTTACACTTAAAATTTTGTTAAAAAGAAAAATCTGGTTATTCCTGCCGCTAATCTCAGGAATGATGGACTCAAATGCCCTCTACCATTCTCAGTCAGACCTCAGAGACCCATTACCCTAGAGCATCATGTTGTGACATATACAATGTTGCCACATTGCAGTTTTATCACAAATCTCTTGATATTTGATGTTTTTGTAAAGTCCTAGCTCCCAGAGTCATGTGACAAAGTAACACTTTCCATTAAAAAAAAAGCTAAGTTTCTACTCTTGTGGTTACAGAGACAGCCTGAGAGTATGAACCCTAAAATCTGAAAAACCAGAAGACACACAAAAGGAATTTAGTGTATCATTTTTTAAAAAAAAATCTCATGATTTTTAAGACAGTCACAGGACTATACTCAGTTTAAGATTCTGAGGCCTGACTCATGATTTTTAACATTTGGCAACATACAGTGAATGTGTATCTAAGCGCTACATTTTGGCATCAAACTTACTATAAAATAATAATAAAAAAAACCTGTGTGCCATTCTGTCTCCCCCTCTTTTTAATTTTATTTATTTATTTATTCTTTTGTTTTACTCTTTGCTCAGATATTTTCTTCTTTCTCCTGTTCTCTTTGCCAGTCTCCTTTTTCCTTCAGTCTTTTGCATATCTGTGTTTACTCTGCAGTTTAACCCTTTTCTTTTTCCTAACATTCTCCCCCAAAACTCTCCCTCCATCTTTTCCTTTTTCCTCTCTTTCTGGCTTGCCCCTAGAAACTTCTTCTATATTTCATTAATTCTTTCTCTTTTGCCCCCTCTATCTTTATTAATTCTCCTCTGTCCCCATATTACTTCCCAGGGGTGCCCCCTCTTTCCTTTAGGGTCTTTCCCCACTTTCAGTGCTCTTCCTTGGAGGTCTCTCTTGATTTCCTTACTCCATTTTAGCCTTATGTCTTCCATTGAAGATATCATGGGGTCTCTTTCTCTTCACCTTCTCAGGTATCTTCTAATATTTGTAGCCTTTCAATCTTGTGGGGTTCTTCTCTTCGGCTTCAGCTTGAATGTCCTCTTTTCTTCACCCTCCCCCCCCAAAATTAGGGTTCATCCCTTCAGATTCCCACAAACACTTTCGAGGTTTTTTCCTCCCCCTGTTCAACCCAGCCTTACAATCTCCGCCCACCCCCATTGCAGGCGCCTCTCTTCCTGCCTCCATAATATTTTGGTCTCTACTAACTCTTACAGAATCTGGGGGTGCTGCAAGGCATGGGGGGGTTCTCTCCCTTGTACAAATTTAGGGGCTTTTTTCCTCTCCCATATGTTGGGGTTCCCCTCCCATTTGGCAGAGTAACTATATTTTTAAGGCAGTTGAGGTGCAGGTGACAGTTCTGGTGGAAGAAATGTCTCCACATGTGCAAGATTTAGCAGCTGGTTGGGGAGGGGACCCATACTTGGGTGTGCAGGGGGCTCACTGTGAAGCCTTGAAGGAGGACAAACAGGTGGTCTGGAGGTGCACATGGTCATAGCCAGCCTGCTGCCATGGTTACCCACTCAGCTGTCTGGCAGCTTTATCAGGAGCCCAGACTCTGCAGGGGGATTAGGGAAACCAGCAGAACTTCTGCTCTTATAACCCCACCAGAGACTCTGAAAGAGGTACTGCCAACAAGGTCACACAGTTACCTTCCTTTCGGGGGCTCTTCCCTCCCCCAGCCTTGGGGAACCCCCTGCCATGGGGGTCTTCCTCTCTTTGTCTCACCCCCTTTGGTCCCTGATCTCAGAGGAAGACGGGGGTGATGTAGCCAGTGCTGCATCCTGCCAGGGAGCAGCAGAGCGGTTCGCAGAGGGGCAGGATTTATAGATTCATAGACTCTAGGACTGGAAGGGCCCTCGAGAGGTCATTGAGTCCAGTCCCCTGCCCTCATGGCAGGACCAAATACTGTCTAGACCATCCCTGATAGACATTTATCTAACCTACTCTTAAATAACTCTAGAGATGGAGATTCCACAACTTCCCTAGGCAGTTTATTCCAATGTTTAACCACCCTGACAGTTAGGAACTTTTTCCTAATGTCCAACCTAAACCTCCCTTGCTGCAGTTTAAGCCCATTGCTTCTTGTTCTATCCTTAGGGGCTAAGATGAACAAGTTTTCTCCCACCTCCTTATGACACCCTTTTAGATACCTGAAAACTGCTATCATGTCCCCTCTCAGTCTTCTCTTTTCCAAACTAAACAAACCCAATTCTTTCTGCCTTCCTTCATAGGTCATGTTCTCTAGACCTCTAATCATTCTTGTTGCTCTTCTCTGGACCCTCTCCAATTTCTCCACATCTTTCTTGAAATGTGGTGCCCAGAACTGGACACAATACTCCAGCTGAGGCCTGTCCAACGCAGAGTAGGGCGGAAGAATGACTTCTCATATCTTGCTCACAACACACCTGTTAATGCATCCCAGAATCATGTTCATTTTTTTTTGCAACAGCATCACACTGTTGACTCATATTTAGCTTGTGGTCCACTATAACCCCTAGGTTCCTTTCTGCCATACTCCTTCCTAGACTGTCTCTTCTAATTCTGTATGTGTGAAACTGATTGTTCCTTCCTAAGTGAAGCACTTTGCATTTGTCTTTTTTAAACTTCATCCTGTTTACCTCAGACCATTTCTCCAATTTGTCCAGGTCATTTTGAATTTTGACCCTATCCTCCAAAGCAGTTACAATGCCTCCCAGTTTGGTATCATTTGCAAACTTAACAAACGTACTTTCTATGCCAATATTTAAGTTGTTGATTAAGATATTGAACAGAGCCGGTCCCAAAACAGACCCCTGTGGAACCCCACTTGTTATACATTTCCAGCAGGATTGGGAACCATTAGTAACTACTCTCTGAGTATGGTTATCCAGCCAGTTATGCACCCACCTTATAGTAGCCCCATCTAAGTTGAATTTGCCTAGTTTATCGATAAGAATATCATGTGAGATCATATCAAATGCCTTACTAATGTCTAGGTATACCACATCCAGCACTTCTCCCCTATCCATAAGACTTGCCATCCTAAAAAAGAAAACTATCAGATTAGTTTGATATGATTTGTTCTTTACAAATCCATGTTGGCTATTCCCTATCACCTTACCACCTTCTAAGTGTTTGCAGATGATTTCCTTAGGGCTTGGCTACACTTGAGAGTTGCAGCGCTGGTGAAGGTTTTCCAGCGCTGCAATTTAGTAACTGTCCACACCTGCAAGGCACATCCAGCGCTGCAACTCCCTGGCTGCAGCGCTGGCTATACACCTGGTCTGCTTGGGGAATAACGAGTGCAGCGCTGGTGATGCAGCGCTGCTCGTCAAGTGTGGCCACACACCAGCGCTGTTATTGGCCTCCAGGGTATTAGGAGATATCCCAGAATTCCTGTTCAGCCACTCTGCTCATCAGTTTGCACTCTACTGCCCTGGCCTCAGGTGACTCGCCCTTTAAATGCCCCAGGAATTTTAAAAATCCCCTTCCTGTTTGCTCAGCCAGGTGTGGAGTGCAATCAGTGAATCTTTCCAGGTGACCATGCCTCCGCGTGCCAAACGAGCCCCAGCATGGAGCAATGGCAAGTTGCTGGCCCTCATTAGTGTTTGGGGGGAGGAATCTGTGCAGTCCCAGCTGCGCTCCAGACGTAGGAATTATGATACCTTTGGCCAGGTAGCAAAGGCCATGCTGGAAAGGGGCCATGACCGGGACGCGCTGCAATGCAGGGTTAAAGTAAAGGAGCTGCGGAGTGCCTATTACAAAGCCCGCAAGGGAAACCGCCGCTCCGGCGCTGCCCCCACGACCTGCCGTTTTTACAGGGAGATGGACGCGATACTTGGGGGTGACCCCACTGCCAATCCGACGACCACAATGGACATTTCTGAGCGGGGTGGGGGACAGGAGGAGGAGGAGGAGGAGGAGAGAGGCGGGACAGAGGAAACCGAGACTGAAGGTACTGGGGTGGGGGAAGACACCCCAGAGTCCCAGGAGGCATGCAGCCAGGAGCTCTTCTCAAGCCAGGAGGAAGGTAGCGAATCGCAGCAGCCAGTACTTGGTGAAGGACAAGCAGAGGAGCGGGTTACTGGTAAGTGGCTTTTATTTTCAGGATGGAAATATTTCGGAAGAGGAGGGGGGTTAAGGCTGCATGCATGCATGCCTAGATGTGGAATAGCCCATTGATGTGGTATATCACGTCGCGGTAATCTGCTGCGGTATTCTCCTCAAAAGTTTCAGCCAGACTGTGGGCAATGCGCCTGCGCAAGTTTATAGGGAGAGCCATTGTGGTCCTTGTCCCAGCCAGGCTAACGCGTCCGTGCCACTGTGCTGCGAGGGGTGGGGGGACCATTGCTGCACACAGACAAGCTGCATAGGGGCCAGGGCGGAATCCACATTGCTGTAGAAGACCTTCCCGCTCTTCCCTGGTAACCCGCAGCAGCGAGATATCTTCCAGGATTAACTCCTGTGGAAAATGTTGGGAGACTGTTCAGTGCAGATGCCCCCTGTAGCTGTTTGCTGTCCCCAATGCACAGAAACCCCTGCACAGCCCTGAAGCAATCAGTCCCCCTTACTCACCATTTCATGGCTCCTGTTGGGTTATGTGTGCTCTGTTTGGTATGGGAAAAGTATGCTAAAGTGAAGACTGTAAACTCCTTCAGTGTGTGGGAATTACTGTCTGGATGGGATTATGAACAATGCTACCCCTGTTAACTGTTGCCATTTTTGCCTTTCCAAAAGCGACCTTGACTGCTGGACTGCCTGTCTCCTTGACTGCACAGAGACTACAAAACCTCAGAAAGAAGCCGCAAAAAACCAAGGAAGACATGCTGAAAGCGGTTATGGATCAGTCTGCTAGAGAGAGTAAAAACCTGCAGGACTGGAGAGAAAGGGAAAGCAGGATCCGCCAGAGAAACGCAGTGGCCAGGACGAAAAGCACAAAGCAGCTGCTAAGAATCCTGGCACACCAAGCGGACTCTATCCAGTCACTCGTAGCCATGCAGGCAGAGCACTACCGTGCTGCCCCCCTGCCCCCCCATCCCAAAGCTTTTTCCCTTGTGCCCCAATGTCAGCTCCAAACCCCCTTCCCCAGCATCCAGGTTCTTACCTCCACCAGCTGCCTCCAACACCTGTACGTTCACCAACCAGCCCTGAGAACTACGACCCTTACCCTCTGCACTCAACCCCCATCACCATGCAGTATATGCACCCTGAAGTGCAGCAGTCATTGCACAGCACTCCAGACAGGACATATTCAAACCTGTGACTGTACAGTTCACCAACCCACCCCCCTGCCCTTTTAGGTTCCCAAAATGTTGTGTGTCTGTCAAGGAAGTTATTTTCTTTTCAATAAAAGAATTCTTGGCTTTGAAAATAGTCTTTATTATTGCAGAAAGTGAAAGATACCTTAGCCCAGTAAAGAAACAGGCACTGCAAATCATTTTAGGGAAAATTGAATCCTACTAACAGTGTAACCACTGCACTTCACTCCCGTGCAAGGCAGCAAACCTTACTGTTGGCTTTCAGCCTCAAATTCCTCCCTGAAGGCATCCCTAATCCTTGTAGCCCTGTGCTTGGCCTCTCTAGTAGCCCTGCTCTCTGGCTGTGCAAATTCAGCCTCCAGGACTTGAACCTCGGTGGTCCATGCCTGACTGAATGTTTCACCCTTCCCTTCACAAATATTATGGAGGGTACAGCATGCGGATATAACTGCGGGGATGTTGCTTTCCCCCAAGTCTAGCTTCCCAAACAGAGACCTCCAGCGGGCTTTTAAATGGCCAAAAGCACACTCCACAGTCATTCGGCACCGGCTCAGCCTGTAGTTGAACCGGTCCTTGCTCCTGTCAAGCTTCCCTGTATAGGGTTTCATGAGCCAAGGCAGTAACGGGTAAGCGGGGTCTCCAAGGATCACAATGGGCATTTTGACGTCCCCTACTGTGATCTTCCTGTCTGGGAAAAAAGTCCCTGCCTGCATCTTCCTGAACAGGCCACTGTTCCGAAAGATGCGTGCATCATGCACCTTTCCAGGCCAGCCTGTGTTAATGTCAATGAAACGCCCACGGTGATCCACAAGCGCCTGGAGAACCATAGAGAAATACCCCTTCCGATTAACGTACTCTGATGCTAGGTGGGGGGGTGCCAGAATAGGAATATGCGTCCCATCTATCACCCCTCCACAGTTAGGGAAACCCATTTGTGCAAAGCCATTCACAATGTCCTGCACGTTCCCCAGAGTAACGGTTCTTCTTAGCAGGATGCGATTAATGGCCCCGCAAACTTGCATCAACACGATTCCAACAGTCGACTTTCCCACTCCAAACTGGTTCCCGACTGACCGGTAGCTGTCTGGAGTTGCCAGCTGCCAGATTGCAATAGCCACCCACTTTTCCACCGTCAGGGCAGCTCTCAATCTTGTGTCCTTGCGCCGCAGGGTGGGGGCGAGCTCAGCACACAGTCCCATGAAAGTGGCTTTTCTCATCCAAAAGTTCTGCAGCCACTGCTCATCATCCCAGACTTCCATGACGATGTGATCCCACCACTCAGTGCTTGTTTCCCGAGCCCAAAAGCGGCGTTCCACAGTGCTGAGCATTTCCGTGAATGCCACAAGCAATTTAGTGTCACATGCGTCAGGCGACTCGCTATTATCGTCGAACTCCTCACTGTCACTTTGGAGCTGAAGGAATAGCTCAACTGCCAAACGTGATGTGCTGGCGACACTCATCAGCACAGTCCTCAGCAGCTCAGGCTCCATTTCCCACAGAAATCGCGCTTCACAGAGAGAGAGTAAAACACAGCAAGAGACTCACAATGGCGCCAGACATGGCCGGAAAAACTGTGACTGCTGGGATGTGAAGCGATGCACCACGGGGCGTTGGGACAGGAAGCAGAATGACCCGCGCCCTTCCGTCCCCTTCCCACAACCCACAGCGCCAAAATGGGATGAGGTGCTCTGTGGGATAGCTGTCCACAATGCACCTCTCAATACAGTGCTGCAAATGCTGCAAGTGTGGCCACAATGCAGCGCTGTTAGCTGTCAGTGTGGCCACACACCAGCGCTGTCCCTACACAGCTGTACGACCAGTGCTGTAACTCCCAGCGCTGCAACTGTCAAGTGTAGCCAAGTCCTTAGTTACTTGCTCCATTATCTTCCCTGGCACAGAAGTTAAACTAACTGGTCTGTAGTTTCCTGGGTTGTTTTTATTTCCCTTTTTGTAGATGGGCACTATGTTTGCCCTTTTCCAGTGTTCTGGAATCTCTGGAAAAATGGGTAAACATTGAGGTGGCGAAATTTGCAGATGATACAAAACTATTCAAGATAGTTTTCCAGAGTAGTGAAAATTTTACTGGTGAAATATTCCCAGTCGACAGCCCTGGAGAGAGAAGATTGTGAAAAAGACTGTACAGTATGGAATGGGCAGCACTGGCTTCCCCAGTGCACCATTCTCTGCTCCCATGGACAGTCTCATGGGTTCGGGGTGGATACACACCGATAATGGAATGAAATCTCTCTTGCATAGTTGAGTTTTCTTCTTAGTTTGATGCGGGAGAAGGAACAGGAACATCTGGACCCACCTAGCTTCCAAGGGAACAATCTATCTTGATGCTGTTTGACCTGCAATTCATTGTGGCCCTTTAGGTGGAGATCAGTGGGTATTCTCGAGGAAGCTGCTTTATGACTCTGCTAAAGAACTATCTTCTGAGAAGGACAGGCTGGTCCTCCCACTGTCTCCACTCACTCATGGTAAATTATAGAGATTTGTAGCCATAGGTTGTACAGGATGATAAGATACTGCATGTGAACATGGGAGAGAGAGAGATGTTTTACTTAGTATTCATTAGGCTCCTTTCCTTTGGAGGTGGAAGCTTTTCCAAACTCAGTTGCTGCCTCTGCTTCCCCACTGCAGAACTCCAGTTGTAGGCTGTGCAAGAAACCAGAGCAGGCATGAGGGTCTCACCCACCGTTTTAATTCAGCTCTTGCTGATTAACATTGATCTTCATTCATATCTCCTCAGTTAATATAAAGTGAAACATTGTTAACATAATCTTACTGATTTCAACAAAAATGCTGGTTATTGAATGTAATCAGAGTTTATTCCTAGTTTGTGGGATCTTGTTTAACTGACTTATTATAAATCGCATAGCTCCTGGTTTAATTATGGAAAGGTGCTAGAGTGCTAATATGAGGCTTAAATCTACCACTCCAAGCACCCCCCGCCATAGATCAGATGGCTGTGGGGACACCTGGCCTTTTAGTTTCATAAGAAGAAAGTTATAGTTGCAATTGCTGACTTTACATTGTTTGTGGTTGGCATTTCTAAAATGCTGATTTGGGGGAAAAAAACCCAAACATTTGCAATTGTCAATTGCTTTGAAGCAAGCAGCCTTTGGAAATTCCAAAACACTCACCTCCTTCTTTTTAAAGTAATTCTTTTTCTCTGCCATTGTCATTCAGTTCACTTTATCGAAATAGCTACAGTATTAGTGGGATTCACCTAGAGATGAGATGTTTTCACTTTACTAGCAATTTTGGCTCTTTCTACCGGAAAAAGATTCTTGAATTAATTTCTTTTCTATCCCACATTACATCACAGCATTTGAAAGTGTTCTGGATATTGCGTTGTTACAACAAGGTAAGAGTTGATGATGTTTTAGGATCAGTTCTGAAACCTGTAAATGATAACGGATATTAATATTCCATTTTGTGGAAAAAATCCTTTATTTTTCAATAGTCTGTTTAATATAATGTTTTTTTTCTTCTTGATGTTTTCTGGTGGTTTTCTATTATGGTGAAACTTGATTAGTCCAAACAGGACAACTGAAACGTGTGTGTGTGTGCGCGCGCACATGCATTTTAATTTTTCACATTGATAAGGTAAAGAATTGTAGAAATCTAGTACCATAATAACCACATTACTAGGAAATGGGGCTTCCAGATGAGTGTGACTTTATGCTTCCATTTCCATATGGAAATTTTGATTCCTATCTTTGATGTTTCTTAGTCTCATGGAGAAATGCAAGAACTTTGTTACAGGTGACCTTGTTCATAACCATAGATGGGCAAATCTGAAAAAAAACTAGGAGCTGTAATAAAAAGCAGCCAAAGAAGACCAGTTTGTGCAGAAGATGCATATCTCAGGGAAATGACTGAATATTCATGCAAATATATTGGTTACCGTGTTTTTATTTTTTATTTGCAAGACTTTAACCCAAAATGATCTTAAAGTATTAAAGTGCTCGAATGAAAAGTCCACCAGCTATTTGAGTTTATACCAGCTCAGGAACTGGCTCCACAACTTTACCTTTAAAGAGATTTTGGGTAGGAGCCCATGTAGAGAGATGGTTGGGTGGGTCTGGCTGTATTTTGCATTGACTGAGCTGGCCAGTGGACTGGTCGTGCCATTTTGTTAGAGATATTGTTTCTACTCATCAGTTAAAGGCAGGTTAAGCTGTCACAAACATCATGGGATTTTAGACCCTGCTTTCAACTTCCCGATTTCAGTGCATTCAAAATCTCATACTGAATAGTTCAGTAAAAGAGGACGTGTGTTTTCTTCTTTGAGTTCATGTACTTTTATAATTTGGTGTGAACTTTACTAATCTCTTTGCCTTGAAGATCTCCTCCTTTAGGGAGTGCAGAAGGTTAAAATACACTGAGTATTACCTTCCCTTGCTTCTCACTCTGCTAGCTGGAAAGATGATTAAATCTGATAGTAACAAATAGCCTGACCCAAAGTGCACTGAAATCAATGGAAAAACTCCACTTGGCATCAATCTGTTTTGGATCAGACCCCCTACGGTGAGTGGGAACACTACATTCCTAGGAAATAGATGAAAATTGCCCTCCTCCCACAAAAACAAACAAATCTCTTTTGCATTGAACTTTTCCATAGAAATGTCAGCATTTTTACAACAAATAAAATAAAATAACAAAAATCAATACAAATATTGTTATTAGGGAGTCCTAGCAATGTAGGGTGGAAGGGACCTCATGGAGTCAAGTCAGGGTCCCCATGCTGGGGCAAGACCAAGTAACACCAAGTAAACATCCCGATGGGTGTTTCTCTGACCTGTTCTCAAACACCTTCAACACGGAGCAGTCCACATGTTGATCTGTCTAGCTGAAGTTCCTCAGGCTTCCATTCTCCTTTATAGGCCAGACTACATCTCCCAGATGTTCCATTTCAAAACCAAAATATTTCAGATTTCAGCCAAAATAGACCAGCACCAAAATAGTTTGGATTTGGGGTTTTATTAATAAAAGCTCAACACTTTCCAAGGGGATGGGTGGGAATTTTGACCAGCTCGACATAAAAACCCTCTATTAACAAGGGGTGATGATTTACCAAGGGTCGTGGTGGATATTCAGTTTATGGACAATTTTTAATTCAAGATTGGATTATTTTTTAAAAGATATGCTCTAATTTACAATGAAAACTATTGGAAAAAAATTATGACCTGTGTTATACAAGCAATTAGATTAGATTGGGGGTGTTGAATGTATCATCTGCGAACACCTTGGGATCCACAGACTGTATCTAAGGGGTCCTCCAAAGGTGGTTGTTACCATAGAACACTGCTTTGCAACCTGTGGCTGTGGATTCCTAAGAGTCCACAGATTGTGTCTACAATTTCCACCTCCATTCAAAATTTTGGATTCATCCACAAATGAGAAAAAAATCCACTGGTCTAGATAATCAAAATGGTTCCTTTGGGCTTTGGAAACTCTGACGAAATTGAATTTCCGTTATTTCGGCATCTCTTAAGAGATAACACGAGTCTCCACTGTACATCAGATTTATTGTTGTGGTACCCATTGCTTCTATCCCTTCCTCTGCATCTTCCTTGACACAGAGCACAGTGACAGGAGAAATGGCTCCCGGAAATTGCACCAGAGTGACTGGCTTCATTTTCCGGGGAATCACTGACAGTCTAAAGCTGCAAAACATCCTCTTTGTGTTCTTCTTTGCCATTTATTTCTGCACGCTGGTGGGGAATGTCTGGATGATTGTGTTGATTAGCGTTGACTCCCAACTCCACAGCTCCATGTACTTTTTCCTCAGTCACTCTTAGATGTTGTCTCCTCCTCTGTGATTGCCCCCAAGGCGATGCTCAGTTCCCTAGTGACGAGTAAATACATTTGTTTCCCTGGGTGTGTGGTTCAGTTTTCCTCTTCTCCTTCTGTGCCAGAAATGAGCTTTGCCTCCTGGCTGTGACGGCCTACGATCGCTTTGTGGCCATCTGCAACCCATTGCTTTTTTATGTCATCCTGTCCAAGAGAGTCTGCTTCCAGCTGGTGGCTGGCTCTTCCCTAAGCGCCTGTGTCAACACCACTCTGCATACGTGTACTGCATTCAGTCTGTCCTTCGGCCACTCCAATGTCCTTGATCATTTCTTCTGCGATATTCGCCCACTCCAAGAAATCTCCTGCTCTGACTTTCGCATCAATAAGCGAGTGCATTTCCTCTTTGCAGCCATAGAAATCATAGGCACCATTTTCACCATCCTCATCCCCTTCATTTACATCATCTTTGCCATCCTGAGGATCCGCTCCACGGCAGGAAGGCACAAAGCCTTCTCCACCTGCGCCTGCCACCTGACTGTCGTTTCCTTCTTATATGGGACCCTGATCTTTACATATTTATGACCCTCATCTGGCAGCTCAGTGGAATGGGAGAAAATCGTGGCCATGTCCGATACCCTTGTGATCCCCATGATGAACTCCCTGATCTACAGTTTGAGGAACAAGGGGGTGAAGGACGCCCTGAGGAGGACAATACACCAGAAAATTATTCCTCACTGTATGTAAATATGGGGACTGGTTTTTCTGATCAGTACTGGAGTGCAGATATGAGCTAGTTCTCACTCATTAAGTCATTGTGCAGAAATTTCTGCAAATCATCGTATGATTTACAGGAGAAAACAAAATGGAAATGGAACTTGAGCCCGATAATGAAGGAAGGCGCCATGTTCCTTGAAAAACAGTGTCCAGTAACTGTGTTACAGCTTCTCCTTTATGCACTGATATGTGATTTCTTCAATATAGACACCTGCCCCTGCTTGTTCCACTACCTTCTGAACTATGTTGCTTAACTTAGAGCTGATATAAAGAGGAGATGCTCAGACTGTAATTATTTCCGTTTGCCACCACTATTATCTCAGTTCCCACAGCCCCCACCTGAAATCCCTGTACAATTAAATAAAGGGAGGTGCACATGGAGAGGTGTTTTTATAGCTAGATAGTGAGACAGGTGGTTCTGTTTGGGGACAGAGAGGTAGACACTAAACAGATGGATATTTGTCTCTGTGGCTAGATAGACAGAGACATGGTTATGTCTGGGGCTAGACAGACAGAAACACGTCATTAGACACACACAGGAGAAAGGAAGGATGCCAGAGGTTACTGCACTCGCCTAAAACTTGAGGGGTCTGAGTTTAAATTCCACCCCCACTGCAGACTTCCTTTGTGATCTTGAGCAAATCACATTGAGCCCGATTTTTTAAAGGGATTTCAGTTCCTAATTCCCACTGAAATCCATGGGATTTATGTGGCCTAAATACTTTTAAAACCCCTGGGTTTAGTCTTCCTTTGCCTCTGTTTTCCACTTGTAATATGGAGGTAAGAGAAGGAGTGTTGTAAGCAGGCTTGCCATCTCCTTATGAACTTGCTGCCGCAATGTACCAGTTCTGTGGGATGCTTTGCTGGGTACAGGTTGTTATCCCACAGTGTTCATCTTAGGCAACTTTTGTGAGCCGCGTCCGGCCTGCTTGATAATACCTGCCAGTCACTTTGCAGACCAGCCATGACCTCTGTCTTTTCACTTAGGGTGACCCCTTCACACACCTCAATGCTCTCGAGTGGGATATCCCTATTGCATTCAGGCCTCAGATCAGGAACAGGGACTGTCTTACAATCCTCTTCACAGAATAGCATCTTGACAATGGCTTCACTGTTGTGATGCACTTTTAAGCTGTTTATATGCACAGTCCGAAATGCGTCCCTGCTGTGGGGCCTGTGTACATTGCAGGTAACAGCGTGACCCCTCCCTACCACCTCAGAAGGCCCCTCCCATCAGTTTTGCAATTTGTACTTTTCCATGAGGAATAACACCAGCAGCAGATTCCCTGCATCAAACGATCGCTCACAAGGAGAGCGGAACCCCCTTTATCCCATCGAGTTGGGACCAGGGCCGGATTGGTTAACCAAAACGTCGGATAATCGGATGAATGGGAACGTGCCAGGCTGCAGCACCATCTAGGGACCATAGGAAAGATCGCCCACTTCTGGACCGATGTGCGCTGGTTGTTGGGTTAATATGGAGAACCGGATACTGGAGGGTCAGATAAACAGGGTTCTACTGTATTGTGATCATCCCATTCTTTCCGAGCTGCTTGGCTTCTAGTGAGGCTTTGCGTCACTATTCCAATCATGGATTTAGGGAAACCTAATTTAGGCTCCTCCCTGTGAAAGGGAAAGGAAAAGTGAAGTGCTTCAGTAAGATCAACCTGACCAGAATGAAATGGTTCCATTTTTTGTTTCAAAAGGACATTTGGCTTCATACGTTTATTTTATTTTGGATGAGATTGTGCCTTTCATGGTTTGTGGCACACAAGCAGACAAGTTAAAGAAAATATAAAATACTCTTGCTGGATGTTCGCAAAGTCTCGCTAATTTGTTTCTTAGGAGCCAGAACAACAACACGTAAGAACCCAAAAGTCAGAGGGAGAGAACGCAGGCTACTGCCTATAATAGAGAGGCACAACTCACTGGGGACCTGCTGACTGGCTGCTGCTATGCCCCGATTGTGTGCTGCCCTACTGAGCTCCCCAGTATGCAAGCATGCCCAGGAACCCTGCCCAACATTTAAAGTCACAGTATTCCATTTTAACACAACCACAAATGCACCAGAGCATCAATATTTTCTGTTTAACGAGGTCTTTCCTTTTTTGGAACCCTTGTTTCTAAACATGCCATGTGGGATTTGAATCAAATTTCAGCAACTACTTAACATGTGGGTGGAATCATCATTAATGTGTATTCTGGGTAGTTATGTTGTTGGCTTCTTTAGGAAATTTGGGGAAACAGGAACACTGGCAAAGCCTCGCCCCCCAAACACACATACACACCACACATTTGCTGCCCACTGGTGCTGCCAGAGCAGTAGCCTTGTGACATCAGAGATAACCCACCACTCAGCACTCCCTCCCTCCGGTCCATTTTCATACTTGGGGAGAATGACTAGCACCCTGGCTGCCATGGCAACAGCTCCCTTTGACAGCTGATTGCCCCCTTGTTACCAGAACATCATCACAGACAGGAAGTTTGTAATGAAACAGGGCCAGAGCTGGATAACCGGGACAGTCCCTGCTGTGCTCAGTGGGGTTTGTGCTGCGGTACGGGTCTGTGTTCCTTTGCAAAGGGCAGGTGCTTGCTACTTTCCTCAGTAAGGCCTAGGTGAAAACAAGATGCAAAATTCCAACTCTTTTTCTTGGATATTGTTTCTCTGGTTCTTGCCCATTCAGGGTTACAGCTGAGAACTTTCACTGACCCTGCAGTTGCATAAAATGAGTTTTATTTTAATGCAGTTTAATTTAATGACTTTCAATACTCTGATCAGCACAGCACTGAGTGGTGAAACGGGGATTTTCATCAAGATAACAATGGCAATAAAATATAGACTGAACCAACGCATGAGTAAGAGCTTCATTGTTTAAACAGCTTGTAGAGGTGTGGACTCATCCCCGCAGCACCTCCTGCTGGTGACTTCTGCTAATTAGCTCATTCCAGCTCCAGAGCGCTCGCTGCAGGCTGGTGATCTGCCTGTCCTCTGGCCGGTGCCACTTTAGCAGGGGTGCTGCCCCCTGGCAGTAACCCCTCAGTCTCAGGGTCTCCCCTCCTTGGGGAACCTCCAACCCACTATTCCCACCTCGCATCAGTATATGGCTACTGCCAGTCATCATCTAGCCCTGCACCCTGGGGCAGGCTGCAGTATCAGCCACTCATCACTGGCAAGGAGGGTCTGGACCTACTGCTTTGTCCTACCCCTGGGCTGCCCTCTGCAACCCCCAGGACCTGTTGGCCTTATGCAAGGTCACAGCCTGGGGCTTTCCAGGCTGGAGATCCCCAGCTCCTCTGCCTGTCCCCAGCCCTGCTCCACTCAGGTATCCTGTCTCTAGCTCCCTGCAGCCAGGCCCTTCTCTCTCTACAGACAGAGAAAGACTGATCCTTCCAGCTTCCCCTGCCTTCGTATAAGGCCCTGTTGCTCAGTTTGGGGCATGGCCCCAGCTGCAGCCACTTCCCCCAATCAGCCAGGGTTTTACCTTGCCCAGCCCAGCCCTCTGCAAGGCTTTTCTACCCCCTTCCAGGCTGGAGCGGGGGGTCACCAGGTTATACAGCACAGAGATAAAAGATTTTCTTTCTATTAAAAAAAAAGGAAATTAACAAACAAAAACCCTTCATTTAACGTTACTGACATTTGCTTTCATCAATAAAATCATTAGGCAATACAAAGGCAAGGTTTTTAAACAGGATGAAAAGACTACAAAGTGAAGCATTCTCAGGTTAGCAAATGTCCAAAGAAGTGTTGCCCTGGCACCCTCAATTCAGTCCTCTTGTGCATTTGCAGGATGATGCAGACTTTAATGACATGATCCCATAGTATTTTTTTCCCACAGGACCCCTTCCTTATTCAGCGCACAGGGTTTTCTGCTATGGGGCTGGGTATTGAAGGAGTCTGTTGCCTGTAGGATCCCTGCCTCATTTCAACGTTGCACAGGCAATGCTCATTCTGGTATTTCCTAACTTGAGAGTGCTTCACTTTGCAGCCTTTTAGTTCTCTGTGCATTTCCTAATGTTTATAGCTTGCTTTACTGAGGAGAACATTCTTCATGACAAAGGGCTTGGTTATTTATCTGGTCAGTGTCACTAGTGTGCGCTTTACAAGACAGAGAAAATAAGGACACTCCCTGATACAAAGCCCCTATGATCTAAGCAGGGGCGGCTCTAGAAATCGGGCTGCCCCAAGCAGCGCGGAGTGCTGCGCCGCCCTTCCCCGGTCCCGCGGCGGGTCCCCTCTTCCCGCGGCTCGGGTTGAGCTCCTGCCGGCATACCTGCGGCAGGTCCACCGGAGCCCGGGACCAGCGGACCTGCCGCAGTCATGCTGCCTGCGGAGCTCAACCGAGCAGCGGGAAAGACGGGACCCGCCGCAGTCATGCCTGCGGCAGGTCCGCAGGTCCGGTCCGCCCGTGACCTGCCGCAGGCATGCCGGCGGGAGCTCCACCGGAGCCAAATGCCGCCCCCCCGGGAAACGGCCGCCCCAAGCGCCTGCTTGGCGCGCTGGTGTCTAGAGCCGCCCCTGGATTTAAGGAAGACTGACACATACAAAGAAAGCAGGAGATGTAAGAACTAGGATGTTCTTTCTTTCTTCTGATGAATAGTCATTTATTTATTATGAATTATTATGAGGATTAAAGAAAGGGTGGTGGATTGGGGAACTTGTGTGGTGAGGAGGTTCTATGCAGAAGTTTCCATTGTTTGGCACATGCAGCTGATCTGAAGTGCCGCACAGTGCTAAGTTTTGGGTAGCAAGCACCCTCACAATGGCAAAGAGCCTTTTCAGAACTCTGATGCAATCTTCTCTTGATGCTCATCATCTCTGGTGGCCTTTAACCTTAGGCTCATCTCAAGCTCTTTCCACCTATGGAATGCTCTCTGGTGATTTGCTGCCCTCTCATTGCATGCCACATTTCTAGCCAGATTTTTCCAGTCCTTTGTTCCTGTAGAACACAGTGTGGCTGGAACATTAGACTGGAGGAGTTTGCAACAAAACAGTATGCAGCATTCTGGGTTTTGAGTACATAAGCCATGGCCTCTTCACCTTGTCACCATTGGGGATTTCACACCAGGAATGTGTTGGATGGAAACTTCTGTTTTCATTGTCTTTGGGGAACATGAAGTTTTTCACTTGCTGTGGCCCAGGCAGTACAAGGAAGTCCCTCAGGCTACTGATCAAGTGGGTCCACAGTCCTGGATCATCTAGATTTAAGGAACTAAACTCAGCAGCAGCTGTTTCTTGTGCCTCCACCACACTCTTCTCTGATCTACACTTTTCTTCAGGAATGTGCATGGTTACATCCATTTGAGATGAAGATATGGATGCTGCAGTAGCTGCCAGGTCACCTGCACTCTGACTACCTGGAAGATCAGGCATCTCCTCACCACTCACATCCTCACTGAGGCCGGAAGGCTCACCTTGAAAATTTGTGTCTATGTATCTCAGGAGAGTGTCATTCCTGCGTAGACAAAAAAGCTTCCTTTGCTTTCTTTCTTTTTCTGAATGCTGCCTCAGAGGGGCCTTTTCTTCTTTCACTCATGACTGCTGTTCTGTGCCAGCTAGAGTGGCAGGGGACAAATAAGCAGGCTGGTAGCAGGGTCTGAATGAGGGAAGATACCAGCATCTTAAGGGCCTACTCGGCTCCTACTACTTCAGTTGACTGCCTGTTCTCCTCAAGCGGGTTCAGGGAAGCAGCAGGAAATAGGAAGCAAAACAGGCTAAAAATCCCCATGGTTCTTTCCCACTAGACAGACATCCAAAAAGAAAAAGGCTTTCAGACAATTATTTCCTTACGCTCTGACGGGGTGAAATTCAGCCCTGTGCAGCCAGCCAGGGCAAGGTCTGTGCATCACAGCGGGGTTAAGTGGCACTTCACTGACCAGGTGCTGGGAGACTTCGGTGGCACAGTTTTCCTCCTGGATTGGAACAGCCGGCTGGAATCCTGTGAGGTATAGAGCAGAGACAGGTTAGGGCCACAACGTTCACCTCAGAGGCTGAGCTTCTACAGACTTTTGGGATGTTCCCATCTGAGAAGGAGGATTTTGGCCAGCCCCAGCTCAGAGCTTTCAGTCACTTCAACCAGTGATTCTCTGGCACAGTTGATCTAAAGCAGCTGAACTTTTCAGGCCTTGCCCCCATCTCCGACCCCCCTCCCACCTCGCATTGCCCTCTAACAGCCCTCTCCCTTCTCTCGATCACTGCCAAGCCCAAATACAGAGCCTAGCCCACGATCCTCCTCTCTTAGACCCTCTCCTCACATGACCCTCCCCTACCTTTGAGAGGCTGATCCCTGTGCCCTTCACACAGCTCCTGGAGACATCATGGCTCCTCAGGACAACTGGGCAGTGGGTGGTTCCAAACTCTGTGTGGGGTGTGTGGTTTTCCGTCTAAGCATCACTGAGAGCCAGCACGTCTCGATTTCACAGGATGAGTGAAGTCTAGGAAGCGCTGCACTTCTTGAGGACTTCCAACTTCGCCCCATTTATCAATGGCTTCCACCTTATTTGCATCAATGGTAACATCTTCTGGGGAGAGGATGTACCCCCAAAACTCTGTGGAGAGTTGGCTGGAGGTTCCGCTTTTCCAATTCTGTGTTGAGACCATGCTGCCGAAACCTCTCCAGGTTCGATGTGCTGCGTCTGCTGCTCTGGGTTCTCCAAAAAGAGACGTATTTCACCCGAATAGATGACACTGTCCCCAAATACATCACTGATGAAGTGTTTCAAGGTCAGGGGACCCTTAGTTAGCTCAACTAGCATATCAGACCGTTAAAATGTCCATCGTCTGTTTTGAAATCTGTCTTCAATTTGTCTCTTGGCCAAACGAGGGTTAGATTGGAAATCCTTGCAGATGAAGTTTGATGAAACCCTTTGCAGATTTCCTGTGAGCCAACAATTGTGGGATTCGCAGCAGAGGGTCATGGTTTCAAATGATCACTTTGTTCAGGAGCTGATTGTCTAAAGAGAGGCGTAGCAGAGTCCCACATTTCTTCTTCCCCAAAAGGGCCTGCTCTTAGGACCAGTTTTCATGACTGCATGCAGGGAGATCCACTAATTCTGGTCTCAACAATGCATAAATACAGGGAAAAGCAGCTTTCAACCAAGGTGGTAGGTCAATAGGGCAGTCATAGTCCCGGTGCAGAGGTAACGAGTCCACATTTCTTTCCATGTTATCCATGGAATCTTGGTATTTATCAGGAACGCCACCATCAATCAAACCCTAACCCCTCCCCTTGACCCTCCCAAGCCCTACCCGTTGACCCCTTAGTCTCTCCCACCTGTCACCAGAAGTCCCGCCCCATGGGGGGGTTTAACTCCGGGGTCAAGGTGGCCACATGACTGGAAGCAAGGTGTGTCATGTGACCCCTCTAAGAAATCCTCCCACCACTCTCTACCAATCAGGATGGGTTTCATCCCAGAAGGACCACCCTGAGAGGAGATTTGACCAGTCAGGGTGAGTTCTGAGGTGGGGTGACCCATCCAGAAGTGGGTCGTGTGACCCCTCTAAGAACTCCTCCGACCACCATCTACCAATTAGGATGGGTTTGACCTGATAGGACTGCCCTAAGAGGAGATTTTGACCAATCAGGGAGAATTCTGGGGCAGGGTGACCCATCCGGAAGTGGGCCATATGACCCCACTAAGAACTCCTCCCAAGGCCCTCTGCCAATCAGAGTGCAGCACCATTACCCCTTAAGTCCCAGCGCCGGACAGATGAGGCCATCTCTTACCAAGGACACATGGTTTAGAAATCGTGGGAAGGCTGCTGAGAGGAAACCTGGACTCCTTCACCATCCCCGTGAGAACTTCAGACTGTCTTCATCCCAAGGGTCTTTGACTATCCGCGGAGAAAGCTCTACATCAGCGACAGTGCCGAGGAGGAGGAGGAGGGAGTGACCGAGGGGAGCCCTTCGGCCCAGCCATTGATGGATAAACCGGAACCAGAACCCCAAACCCAACTGCTTGTGAGACACCCCAATGAACATGGTGACCTCTCTTTGTCCACCCACTTAGAGGTGGAATGCAATTGAGGCTGGGGGGAGTCACCAGTGGACAAGGTGAATGGTAAAGACGTCACACAGGTAAATGAATGATTAAGAAACAATCGCTTCTTAACGGGTAAGGAACCAGGAGTTGTGTAAATCTAAAAACAAACACTGTGGCGCTTACACTGTTTCTGTTCTGAAAATCTCTCAACAGCTCGACAATGCCTTTCTAGACGGCCTGGAAGCCCTGGACAGCGTTGCATCAAGCAGGGAAGATGAACTGGGCCCACCTCGGTTTTGCTCAATGCCGATACAAATTGTTGAAGAAGACTCTGAGGATGATGGCCATGAGGGGTTTCGGAGGAGGCTTGGCATAGAACTAACTGAGCCAGTGCCACGTCGTGAGCGTAAAAAAGTCACGCAGACTATTGTACGCGTTGCTGTTTATGCTGCCCTTAAGCACTGCCTGAGGGAAAAGCTTTGTGAAGATTGCGAGGGCCGTGTCATAGATGCGCCAGGCCAACAGCCCCACGACTGAGTGTCTTGGACTTCAGTGGATATAAACCACAAGCTCTGGGGCCTATGTGCTGAGCTGGGTTTGGAAAGCTGATTAAACACCGTGATTGCCAGAGGTTCTGCTGTGCAATGTCTGTGCCTAAGCCAAGAACATTTAGTGCAAGGGGGGACCTTGTTCAATGCTGTGCAGTTGAGTGGAGCCCCTGACTGTGTTTTAAAGAAAATAACCTGCTTACAGCTGGAGTGGAAAAATTGGAGGCACCTTCTGGTTCATTTTCTTTAAAACACAGTCAGGGTCTCCACTCACTCACTTGCACAGCATTTCTCCAGTTATGGCAATCATGTGAACAAGGACCCACAAATTGTGGGGTTTTTGCTATAAAACCTGTTGAAAAATCTCTATTCAGGGGTAAGCCAGTTCGCTGGTCCCCGCCCCCGGCATGCTCGTAATAAAGGGGCCTCGTGTGATTCTGATCCAAACACAACGCGGGGTCATTTATCCACGACACGGCGTGATATTGGCCGTCTAGTCTGCACAAAAAGTTACAGATTCCTGCTTAAGGAAAAGACTATTTGTAAGGAATCTAAAAGGATTCAGCTAGAGAATGGTGAGGGGACAAACATGCGATAGAAAACTTGGTAGCTGTAAATTTTAAAATAAACCCTATTGAAAAGGGCTTTGTGACTATCTGTGTTTCTGTTCAAAGGCCTTTGGCCCTTAAATGAGCTAAAAGTGTTAATGAAGCATCTTGGCTTGGTTTCAAGGAGCTGTATGTCTTTTAAATAAAAAATCAATTGTTTGTGAGAAGCTAGCGCTTGTGGGTTTTGAGTGTAAAAGTGACCCATTTACAGCAAAAAGCTGAAATGTATGTTGTGGGTGGGGGGAAAATCCTAAGAAATGTGCTTACAGTAAAACAAGCAGGCTGATCAGACCTGTGTTTGAGTACAATACAGTTGACTTATCCTGTTGAACTGAGTGGGTTTAACACCCCCCCTCACTGAATAGCCAGGGTGACTGCGATTACTTACCCTTGTTGCCATAGGGTTAAATTTGATGGGGGTGGGTGAGGGTGGATGGTGAGTTCTGATTAATATGAAATGAAATAAAACCTCAGGAATTCGCAGATGCTATTGGACAGTTTCAATATAACAGCTGGAGTTGGCAGAACTCAATTAGACAGTTTCAATATGACCCCAGGAGTTGGTGGAACACTATTGGACAGATTAAATATGGCCCTGGAGTTGGTCGAATGCTCTGGGTCATTCTTTCTAGAAAACACCCCCACCCCAAACTTTAAGCATGAAAGAAACGTGTTTTTTTAAAAAAAACCCAAGCCCCAAGACATTCATTGATATCTGCAAAGGGCCCCCCGCTTGGAAATGGGGACTGTTCAATACTCTAAGAAGGCCCCGCAGAAACATTTAATTTAACTTACAGAAAAAAGGAAAAAAGAAAAAAAAAGCCCTGTTGTGCAGACAGCTTGGTTCCCCCACCCCAGATCACCACAGGGGGTGCTGCGGAGGGCTGCCTAAAGTCCTTAAGGATCTATTAGTTCAGAGCCGTGGGGATTAAATTAACCTGCTAGCTACTATGCTGAAGTCTGTTTGAACAATGGGCTAAGATGGTATAAAAACGTCAGGTCTGTTGGAGACTGTCCTTTTCAACAGAAACTTTCTTGGAAGGCTGCTGGACGGCAGACAGAGGTAGGGCTGGCTGGCTTGAACTCTGAAACTATACATTGTATAATGCCACTCTTTGCCCAGGCTGTCTTAGGAAAATCATGGTGCCTATCTTCATTGCAGCGTGATCTGCTTAGCATGGACCCAGAATGTTAAGCTGCAGTTCACCACCAGGCCAAGGTAAAAACCATTTTAACTATAGTTGTGCTTAATACTGTTTTAAAATCTTTAAGTATTGCACAGTTTGTATAGGGATTTGGTGGTAATAGTAACTAACATTTTTGCTTGTTCTTTAACCTGAAGGCCCAAACACACATGGGGGAACGGGACAAGCATGTGCCTGCAACACTTGATCCCTTAGTGAAAGGGAACTTTTTTGCAACTGACTTTTAAATGCATGGGGGGGGGTTATTGAAAAGTATATGGAGGCAAACTTGGTTTAGTGTGTTTCTAAAGCTGCTAATTTGTGTGTGAGAGGGGTCTGGGCAAGGCATAGGTGTAGGGTTTTAAAAGTACTTGGTTTGTTTCAAACCAACAGGGTTTTTTCCTGTGCAAAATGTGGTTTAAAATGGATTTTAAAAGCAGTTCGGTTTTTATTCTGCAAAATGAGATGTATTTTAAAAAAATGTTTGAGGTTTTTGTTGTTGTTTGTTTGTTCAGGGCTCAGGTCCTTGGCGGGAGCTGAGCGACAGCAATAGTTCAGGGCTCAGGTCCTTGGCGGGAGCTGAGCACACAGCAATAGTTCAGGGCTCAGGTCCGTGGCGGGAGCTGAGCACACAGCAATAGTTCAGGGCTCAGGTCCTTGGCGGGAGCTGAGCGACAGCAATAGTTCAGGGCTCAGATCCTTGGCGGGAGCTGAGCGACAGCAACAGTTCAGGGCTCAGGTCCTTGGCGGGAGGTGAGCACACAGTAATAGTTCAGGGCTCAGGTCCTTGGCGGGAACTGAGCGACAGCAATAGTTCAGGGCTCAGGTCCTTGGCGGGAGCTGAGCGACAGCAATAGTTCAGGACTCAGGTCCTTCGCGGGAGCTGAGCACACAGCAATAGTTCAGGGCTCAGGTCCTTGGTGGGAGCTGAGCACACACAATAGTTCAGGGCTCAAGTTCTTGGTGGGAGCTGAGCACACAGCAATAGTTCAGAGCTCAGGTCCTTGGCGGGAGCTGAGCGACAGCAATAGTTCAGGGCTCAGGTCCTTGGCGGGAGGTGAGCACACAGTAATAGTTCAGGGCTCAGGTCCTTGGCGGGAACTGAGCGACAGCAATAGTTCAGGGCTCAGGTCCTTGGCGGGAGCTGAGCGACAGCAATAGTTCAGGACTCAGGTCCTTCGCGGGAGCTGAGCACACAGCAATAGTTCAGGGCTCAGGTCCTTGGTGGGAGCTGAGCACACACAATAGTTCAGGGCTCACGTTCTTGGTGTGAGCTGAGCACACAGCATAAGTTCCGAGCTCAGGTCCTTGGGGGGTCCTTTGAGACAGCAATAGTTCAGGGCTCAGGTCCTTGGCGGGAGCTGAGCACACAGCAATAGTTCAGGGCTCAGGTCCTTGGTGGGAGCTGAGCACACTACAATAGTTCAGGGCTCAGGTCCTTGGCGGGAACTGAGCGACAGCAATAGTTCAGGGCTTGGGTCCTTGGCAGGAACTAAGCACACAGCAATAGTTCAGGGCTCAGGTCCTTGGCGGGAGCTGAGCACACAGCAATAGTTCAGGGCTCAAGTTCTTGGTGGGAGCTGAGCACACAGCAATAGTTCAGAGCTCAGGTCCTTGGCGGGAGCTGAGCACACAGCAATAGCTCAGGGCTCAGGTCCTTGGTGGGAGCTGAGCACACTACAATAGTTCAGGGCTCAGGTCCTTGGTGGGAGCTGAGCGACAGCAATAGTTCAGGGCTCAGGTCCTTGGCTGGAGCTGAGCACACAGCAATAGTTCAGGGCTCAGGTCCTTGGCGGGAGCTGAGCACACAGCAATAGTTCAGGGCTCAGGTCCTTGGCGGGAGCTGAGCACACAGCAATAGTTCAGGGCTCAGGTCCTTGGCGGGAGCTGAGCACACAGCAATAGTTCAGGGCTCAGGTCCTTGGCGGGAGCTGAGCACACAGCAATAGTTCAGGGCTCAGGTCCTTGGCGGGAGCTGAGCGACAGCAATAGTTCAGGGCTCAGGTCCTTGGCGGGAGGTGAGCGACAGCAATAGTTCAGCGCTCAGGTCCTTGGCGGGAGCTGAGCGACAGCAATAGTTCAGGGCTCAGGTCCTTGGCGGGAGCTGAGCACACAGCAATAGTTCAGGGCTCAGATCCTTGGCGGGAGCTGAGCGACAGCAATAGTTCAGCGCTTAGGTCCTTGGCGGGAGCTGAGCGACAGCAATAGTTCAGGGCTCAGGTCCTTGGCGGGAGCTGAGCACACAGCAATAGTTCAGGGCTCAGGTCCTTGGTACGAGCTTAGCGACAGCAATAGTTCAGGGCTCAGGTCCTTGGCGGGAGATGAGCGGCAGCAATAGTTCAGGGCTCAGGTCCTTGGCGGGAGCTGAGCGACAGCAATAGTTCAGGGCTCAGGTCCTTGGCAGGAGCTGAGCACACAGCAATAGTTCAGGGCTCAGGTCCTTGGCGGGAGCTGAGCACACAGCATTGGTTCAGGGCTCAGGTCCTTGGCGGGAGCTGAGCACACAGCAATAGTTCAGGGCTCAGGACCTTGGCGGGAGCTGAGCACACAGCAATAGTTCAGGGCTCAGGTCCTTGGCGGGAGCTGAGCGACAGCAATAGCTCAGGGCTCAGGTCCTTGGCGGGAGCTGAGCGACAGCAATAGTTCAGGGCTCAGGTCCTTGGTGGGAGCTGAGCGACAGCAATAGTTCAGGGCTCAGGTCCTTGGTGGGAGCTGAGCACACAGCAATAGTTCAGGGCTTAGGTCCTTGGCGGGAGCTGAGCACACAGCAATAGTTCAGGGCTCAGGTCCTTGGTGGGAGCTGAGCACACTACAATAGTTCAGGGCTCAGGTCCTTGGCGGGAGCTGAGCGACAGCAATAGTTCAGGGCTCAGGTCCTTGGCGGGAGCTGAGCACACAGCAATAGTTCAGGGCTCAGGTCCTTGGCGGGAGCTGAGCGACAGCAATAGTTCAGGGCTCAGGTCCTTGGCGGGAGCTGAGCACACAGCAATAGTTCAGGGCTCAGGTCCGTGGCGGGAGCTGAGCACACAGCAATAGTTCAGGGCTCAGGTCCTTGGCGGGAGCTGAGCGACAGCAATAGTTCAGGGCTCAGATCCTTGGCGGGAGCTGAGCGACAGCAACAGTTCAGGGCTCAGGTCCTTGGCGGGAGGTGAGCACACAGTAATAGTTCAGGGCTCAGGTCCTTGGCGGGAACTGAGCGACAGCAATAGTTCAGGGCTCAGGTCCTTGGCGGGAGCTGAGCGACAGCAATAGTTCAGGACTCAGGTCCTTCGCGGGAGCTGAGCACACAGCAATAGTTCAGGGCTCAGGTCCTTGGTGGGAGCTGAGCACACAGCAATAGTTCAGGGCTCAAGTTCTTGGTGGGAGCTGAGCACACAGCAATAGTTCAGAGCTCAGGTCCTTGGCGGGAGCTGAGCGACAGCAATAGTTCAGGGCTCAGGTCCTTGGCGGGAGCTGAGCACACAGCAATAGTTCAGGGCTCAGGTCCTTGGTGGGAGCTGAGCACACTACAATAGTTCAGGGCTCAGGTCCTTGGCGGGAACTGAGCGACAGCAATAGTTCAGGGCTTGGGTCCTTGGCAGGAACTAAGCACACAGCAATAGTTCAGGGCTCAGGTCCTTGGCGGGAGCTGACCACACAGCAATAGTTCAGGGCTCAAGTTCTTGGTGGGAGCTGAGCACACAGCAATAGTTCAGAGCTCAGGTCCTTGGCGGGAGCTGAGCACACAGCAATAGCTCAGGGCTCAGGTCCTTGGTGGGAGCTGAGCACACTACAATAGTTCAGGGCTCAGGTCCTTGGTGGGAGCTGAGCGACAGCAATAGTTCAGGGCTCAGGTCCTTGGCTGGAGCTGAGCACACAGCAATAGTTCAGGGCTCAGGTCCTTGGCGGGAGCTGAGCACACAGCAATAGTTCAGGGCTCAGGTCCTTGGCGGTAGCTGAGCACACAGCAATAGTTCAGGGCTCAGGTCCTTGGCGGGAGCTGAGCACACAGCAATAGTTCAGGGCTCAGGTCCTTGGCGGGAGCTGAGCACACAGCAATAGTTCAGGGCTCAGGTCCTTGGCGGGAGCTGAGCGACAGCAATAATTCAGGGCTCAGGTCCTTGGCGGGAGCTGAGCGACAGCAATAGTTCAGGGCTCAGGTCCTTGGCGGGAGCTGAGCGACAGCAATAGTTCAGGGCTCAGGTCCTTGGCGGGAGCTGAGCGACAGCAATAGTTCAGGGCTCAGGTCCTTGGCGGGAGCTGAGCGACAGCAAGAGTTCAGGGCTCAGGTCCTTGGCGGGAGCTGAGCACACAGCAATAGTTCAGGGCTCAGGTCCTTGGCGGGAGCTGAGCACAAAGCAATAGTTCAGGGCTCAGGTCCTTGGCGGGAGCTGAGCACACAGCAATAGTTCAGGGCTCAGGTCCTTGGCGGGAGCTGAGCACACAGCAATAGTTCAGGGCTCAGGTCCTTGGCGGGAGCTGAGCGACAGCAGTAGTTCAGGGCTCAGGTCCTTGGCGGTAGCTGAGCACACAGCAATAGTTCAGGTCTCAGGTCCTTGGCGGGAGCTGAGCACAAAGCAATAGTTCAGGTCTCAGGTCCTTGGCGGGAGCTTAGCACTCAGCAATAGTTCAGGGCTCAGGTCCTTGGCGGGATCTGAGCACACAGCAATAGTTCAGGGCTCAGGTCCTTGGTGGGAGCTGAGCACACTACAATAGTTCAGGGCTCAGGTCCTTGGCGGGAACTGAGCGACAGCAATAGTTCAGGGCTCAGGTCCTTGGCAGGAACTAAGCACAGAGCAATAGTTCAGGGCTCAGGTCCTTGGCGGGAGCTGAGCACACAGCAATAGTTCAGGGCTCAAGTTCTTGGTGGGAGCTGAGCACACAGCAATAGTTCAGAGCTCAGGTCCTTGGCGGGAGCTGAGCACACAGCAATAGCTCAGGGCTCAGGTCCTTGGTGGGAGCTGAGCACACTACAATAGTTCAGGGCTCAGGTCCTTGGTGGGAGCTGAGCGACAGCAATAGTTCAGGGCTCAGGTCCTTGGCTGGAGCTGAGCACACAGCAATAGTTCAGGGCTCAGGTCCTTGGCGGGAGCTGAGCACACAGCAATAGTTCAGGGCTCAGGTCCTTGGCGGGAGCTGAGCACACAGCAATAGTTCAGGGCTCAGGTCCTTGGCGGGAGCTGAGCACACAGCAATAGTTCAGGGCTCAGGTCCTTGGCGGGAGCTGAGCACACAGCAATAGTTCAGGGCTCAGGTCCTTGGCGGGAGCTGAGCGACAGCAATAGTTCAGGGCTCAGGTCCTTGGCGGGAGCTGAGCGACAGCAATAGTTCAGGGCTCAGGTCCTTGGCGGGAGCTGAGCGACAGCAATAGTTCAGGGCTCAGGTCCTTGGCGGGAGCTGAGCACACAGCAATAGTTCAGGGCTCAGGTCCTTGGCGGGAGCTGAGCACACAGCAATAGTTCAGGGCTCAGGTCCTTGGCGGAGCTGAGCACAGCAATAGTTCAGGGCTCAGGTCCTTGGCGTGCGGTGCTGAGACAGCAATAGTTCAGGGCTCAGGTCCTTGGCGGGAGCTGAACACACAGCAATAGTTCAGGGCTCAGGTCCTTGGTGGAGCTGACCACACAGCAATAGTTCAGGGCTCAGGTCCTTGGCGGGAGCTGAGCGACAGCAATAGTTCAGGGCTCAGGTCCTTGGCGGGAGCTGAGCACACAGCAATAGTTCAGGGCTCAGGTCCTTGGCGGGAGCTGAGCAAACAGCAATAGTTCAGGGCTCAGGTCCTTGGCGGGAGCTGAGCACACAGCAATAGTTCAGGGCTCAGGTCCTTGGCGGGAGCTGAGCACACAGCAATAGTTCAGGGCTCAGGTCCTTGGCGGAGCTGAGCGACAGCAATAGTTCAGGGCTCAGGTCCTTGGCGGGAGCTGAGCACACAGCAATAGTTCAGGGCTCAGGTCCTTGGCGGGAGCTGAGCACAGCAATAGTTCAGGGCTCAGGTCCTTGGCGGAAGCTGAGCACACAGCAATAGTTCAGGGCTCAGGTCCTTGGCGGGAGCTGAGCACACAGAAATAGTTCAGGGCTCAGGTCCTTGGCGGGAGCTGAGCACACAGCAATAGTTCAGGGCTCAGGTCCTTGGCGGGAGCTGAGCACACAGCAATTGTTCAGGGCTCAGGTCCTTGGCGGGAGCTGAGAACACAGCAATAGTTTAAGGCTCAGGTCCTTGGCGGGAGCTGAGCACACAGCAATTGTTCAGGGCTCAGGTCCTTGGCGGGAGCTGAGCACACAGCAATTGTTCAGGGCTCAGGTCCTTGGTGGGAGCTAAGCACACAGCAATAGTTCAGGGCTCTGGTCCTTGGCGGGAGCTGAGCGACAGCAATAGTTCAGGGCTCAGGTCCTTGGCGGGAGCTGAGCACACAGCAATAGTTCAGGGCTCAGGTCCTTGGCGGGAGCTGAGCACACAGCAATAGTTCAGGGCTCAGGTCCTTGGCGGGAGCTGAGCACACAGCAATAGTTCAGGGCTCAGGTCCTTGGCGGGAGCTGAGCACACAGCAATAGTTCAGGGCTCAGGTCCTTGTGGGAGCTGAGCACACAGCAATAGTTCAGGGCTCAGGTCCTTGGCGGGAGCTGAGCGACAGCAATAGTTCAGGGCTCAGGTCCTTGGCGGGAGCTGAGCGACAGCAATAGTTCAGGGCTCAGGTCCTTGGCGGGAGCTGAGCACACAGCAATAGTTCAGGGCTCAGGTCCTTGGCGGGAGCTGAGCACACAGCAATAGTTCAGGGCTCACGTCCTTGGCGGGAGCTGACCACACAGCAATAGTTCAGGGCTCAGGTCCTTGGCGGGAGCTGAGCACACAGCAATAGTTCAGGGCTCAGGTCCTTGGCGGGAGCTGAGCACACAGCAATAGTTCAGGGCTCAGGTCCTTGGCGGGAGCTGAGCACACAGCAATAGTTCAGGGCTCAGGTCCTTGGCGGGGGCTGAGCACAGCAATAGTTCAGGGCTCAGGTCCTTGGCGGGAGCTGAGCACAGCAATAGTTCAGGGCTCAGGTCCTTGGCGGGAGCTGAGCACACAGCAATAGTTCAGGGCTCAGGTCCTTGGCGGGAGCTGAGCACACAGCAATAGTTCAGGGCTCAGGTCCTTGGCGGGAGCTGAGCGACAGCAATAGTTCAGGGCTCAGGTCCTTGGCGGGAGCTGAGCACACAGCAATAGTTCAGGGCTCAGGTCCTTGGCGGGAGCTGAGCACACAGCAATAGTTCAGGGGTCAGGTCCTTGGCTGGAGCTGAGCACACAGCAGTAGCTCAGGGCTCAGGTCCTTGGCGGAGCTGAGCACACAGCACAGTTCAGGGCTCAGGTGCTTGGCGGGAGCTGAGCACACAGCAATAGTTCAGGGCTCAGGTCCTTGGCGGGAGCTGAGCGACAGCAATAGTTCAGGGCTCAGGTCCTTGGTGGGAGCTGAGCACACAGCAATAGTTCAGGGCTCAGGTCCTTGGCGGGAGCTGAGCACACAGCAATAGTTCAGCGCTCAGGTCCTTGGCGGGAGCCTAGCACACAGCAAAGTTCAGGGCTCAGGTCCTTGGCGGGAGCTGAGCACACAGCAATAGTTCAGGGCTCAGGTCCTTGGCGGGAGCTGAGCACACAGCAATAGTTCAGGGCTCAGGTCCTTGGCGGGAGCTGAGCACACAGCAATAGTTCAGGGCTCAGGTCCTTGGCGGGAGCTGAGCACACAGCAATAGTTCAGGGCTCAGGTCCTTGGCGGGAGCTGAGCACACAGCAATATTTCTGGGCTCAGGTCCTTGGCGGGAGCTGAGCACACAGCAATACCTCAGGGCTCAGGTCCTTGGCGGGAGCTTAGCGACAGCAATAGTTCAGGGCTCAGGTCCTTGGCGGGAGCTGAGCACACAGCAATAGTTCAGGGCTCAGGTCCTTGGCGGGAGCTGAGCACACAGCAATAGTTCAGGGCTCAGGTCCTTGGCGGGAGCTGAGCACACAGCAATAGTTCAGGGCTCAGGTCCTTGGCGGTAGCTGAGCACACAGCAATAGTTCATGGCTCAGGTCCTTGGCGGGAGCTGAGCGACAGCAATAGTTCAGGGCTCAGGTCCTTGGCGGGAGCTGAGCACACAGCAATAGTTCAGGGCTCAGGTCCTTGGCGGGTGCTGAGCGACAGCAATAGTTCAGGGCTCAGGTCCTTGGCGGGAGCTGAGCACACAGCAATAGTTCAGGGCTCAGGTCCTTGGCGGGAGCTGAGCACACAGCAATAGTTCAGGGCTCAGGTCCTTGGCGGGAGCTGAGCACACAGCAATAGTTCAGGGCTCAGGTCCTTGGCGGGAGCTGAGCACAAAGCAATAGTTCAGGGCTCAGGTCCTTGGCGGGAGCTGAGCACACAGCAATAGTTCAGGGCTCAGGTCCTTGGCGGAGCTGAGCACAGCAATAGTTCAGGGCTCAGGTCCTTGGCGGGAGCTGAGCACACAGCAATAGTTCAGGGCTCAGGTCCTTGGCGGAGCTGAGCACACAGCAATAGTTCAGGGCTCAGGTCCTTGGCGGAGCTGAGCACACAGCAATAGTTCAGGGCTCAGGTCCTTGGCGGAGCTGAGCTCACAGCAAGAGTTCAGGGCTCAGGTCCTTGGCGGGAGCCGAGCGACAGCAATAGTTCAGGGCTCAGGTCCTTGGCGGGAGCTGAGCACAAAGCAATAGTTCAGGGCTCAGGTCCTTGGCGGGAGCTGAGCACACAGCAATAGTTCAGGGCTCAGGTCCTTGGCGGGAGCTGAGCACACAGCAATAGTTCAGGGCTCAGGTCCTTGGCGGGAGCTGAGAACACAGCAATAGTTCAGGGCTCAGGTCCTTGGCGGAAGCTGAGCACCCAGCAATAGTTCAGGGCTCATGTACTTGGCGGGAGCTGAGCACACAACAATAGTTCAGGGCTCAGGTCCTTGGCGTTAGCTTTGTGACAGCAATAGTTCAGGGCTCAGGTCCTTGGCGGGAGCTGAGCACACAGCAATAGTTCAGGGCTCAGGTCCTTGGCGGGAGCTGAGCACACAGCAATAGTTCAGGGCTCAGGTCCTTGGCGGGAGCTGAGCACACAGCAATAGTTCAGGGCTCAGGTCCTTGGCGGGAGCTGAGCGACAGCAATAGTTCAGGGCTCAGGTCCTTGGCAGGAGCTTAGCACACAGCAATAGTTCAGGGCTCAGGTCCTTGTCGGGAGCTGAGCACACAGCAATAGTTCAGGGCTCAGGTCCTTGGCGGGAGCTGAGCGACAGCAATAGTTCAGGGCTCAGGTCCTTGGCGAGAGTTCAGCACATAGCAATAGTTCAGGGCTCAGGTCCTTGGCGGGAGCTGAGCGACATCTATAGTTCAGGGCTCAGGTCCTTGTCGGGAGCTGAGCACACAGCAATAGTTCAGGACTCAGGTCCTTGTTGGGAGCTTAGCACACAGCAATAGTTCAGGGCTCAGGTCCTTGGCGGGAGCTGAGCACACAGCAATAGTTCAGGGCTCAGGTTCTTGGCGGGGGCTGAGCACACAGCAACAGTTCAGGGCTCAGGTTCTTGGCGGGAGCTGAGCACACAGCAATAGTTCAGGGCTCAGGTCCTTGGCGGGAGCTGAGCGACATCAATATTTCAGGGATCATGTCCTTGGCGGGAGCTGAGCACACAGCACAGTTCAGGGCTCAGGTCCTTGGCGGAGCTGAGCACACAGCAATAGTTCAGGGCTCAGGTCCTTGGCGGGAGATCAGCACACAGCAATAGTTCAGGGCTCAGGTCCTTGGCGGGAGATGAGCACCCAGCAAAATTTCAGGGCTCAGGTCCTTGGGGTGAGCTGAGCACACAGCAATAGTTCAGGGCTCAGGTCCTTGGCGGGAGCTGAGCACACAGCAATAGATCAGGGCTCAGGTCCTTGGCGGGAGCTGAGCACACAGCAATAGTTCAGGGCTCAGGTCCTTGGCGGGAGCTGAGCACACAGCAATAGTTCAGGGCTCACGTCCTAGGCGGGAGCTGAGCACACAGCAATAGTTCAGGGCTCAGGTCCTTGGCGGGAGCTGAGCACACAGCAAGAGTTCAGGGCTCAGGTCCTTGGCGGGAGCTGAGCACACAGCAATAGTTCAGGGCTCAGGTCCTTGGCGGGAGCTGAGCACACAGCAATAGTTCAGGGCTCAGGTCCTTGGCGGGAGCTGAGCACACAGCAATAGTTCAGGGCTCAGGTCCTTGGCGTTAGCTGAGCACACAGCAATAGTTCAGGGCTCAGGTCCTTGGCGGGAGCTGAGCGACAGCAATAGTTCAGGGCTCAGGTCCTTGGCGGGAGCTGAGCACACAGCAATAGTTCAGGGCTCAGGTCCTTGGCGGGAGCTGAGCACACAGCAATAGTTCAGGGCTCAGGTCCTTGGCGGGAGCTGAGCACACAGCAATAGTTCAGGGCTCAGGTCCTTGGCGGGAGCTGAGCACACAGCAATACTTCAGGGCTCAGGTCCGTGGCGGAGCTGACCACACAGCAATAGTTCAGGGCTCAGGTCCTTGGCGGGAGCTGAACACACAGCAATAGTTCAGGGCTCAGGTCCTTGGCGGGAGCTGAGCGACAGCAATAGTTCAGGGCTCCGGTCCGTGGCGGAGCTGAGCTGACACAGCAATAGTTCAGGGCTCAGGTCCTTGGCGGAGCTGAGCACACTTCAATAGTTCAGGGCTCCGGTCCTTGGCGGGAGCTGAGCACACAGCAATAGTTCCTGGCTCAGGTCCTTGGCGGGAGCTGAGCACACAGCAATAGTTCAGGGCTCAGGTCCTTGGCGGGAGCTGAGCACACAGCAATAGTTCAGGGCTCAGGTCCTTGGCGGGAGCTGAGCGACAGCAATAGTTCAGGGCTCAGGTCCTTGGCGGGAGCTGAGCAGACAGCAATAGTTCAGGGCCCAGGTCCTTGGCGGAGCTGAGCACAGCAATAGTTCAGGGCTCAGGTCCTTGGCGGGAGCTGAGCACACAGCAATAGTTCAGGGCTCAGGTCCTTGGCGGGAGCTGAGCACACAGCAATAGTTCAGGGCTCAGGTCCTTGGCGGGAGCTGAGCACACGGCAATAGTTCAGGGGGTAGGTCCTTGGCGGAGCTGAGCACACAGCAATAGTTCAGGGCTCAGGTCCTTGGCGGGAGCTGAGCGACAGCACTAGTTCAGGGCTCAGGTCCTTGGCGGGAGCTGAGCGACAGCAATAGTTCAGGGCTCAGGTCCTTGGCGGGAGCTGAGCACACAGCAATAGTTCAGGGCTCAGGTCCTTGGCGGGAGCTGAGCACACAGCAATAGTTCAGGGCTCAGGTCCTTGGCGGGAGCTGAGCGACAGCAATAGTTCAGGGCTCAGGTCCTTGGCGGGAGCTGAGCACACAGCAATAGTTCAGGGCTCAGGTCCTTGGCGGGAGCTGAGCACACAGCAATAGTTCAGGGCTCAGGTCCTTGGCGGGAGCTGAGCGACAGCAATAGTTCAGGGCTCAGGTCCTTGGCGGGAGCTGAGCGACAGCAATAGTTCAGGGCTCAGGTCCTTGGCGGGAGCTGAGCACACAGCAATAGTTCAGGGCTCAGGTCCTTGGCGGGAGCTGAGCACACAGCAATAGTTCAGGGCTCAGGTCCTTGGCGGGAGCTGAGCACACAGCAATAGTTCAGGGCTCAGGTCCTTGGCGGGAGCTGAGCACACAGCAATAGTTCAGGGCTCAGGTCCTTGGCGGGAGCTGAGCGACAGCAATAGTTCAGGGCTCAGGTCCTTGGCGGGAGCTGAGCACACAGCAATAGTTCAGGGCTCAGGTCCTTGGCGGGAGCTGAGCACACAGCAATAGTTCAGGGCTCAGGTCCTTGGCGGGAGCTGAGCACACAGCAATAGTTCAGGGCTCAGGTCCTTGGCGGGAGCTGAGCACACAGCAATAGTTCAGGGCTCAGGTCCTTGGCGGGAGCTGAGCACACAGCAATAGTTCAGGGCTCAGGTCCTTGGCGGGAGCTGAGCACACAGCAATAGTTCAGGGCTCAGGTCCTTGGCGGGAGCTGAGCACACAGCAATAGTTCAGGGCTCAGGTCCTTGGCGGGAGCTGAGCGACAGCAATAGTTCAGGGCTCAGGTCCTTGGCGGGAGCTGAGCACACAGCAATAGTTCAGGGCTCAGGTCCTTGGCGGGAGCTGAGCACACAGCAATAGTTCAGGGCTCAGGACCTTGGCGGGAGCTGAGCGACAGCAATAGTTCAGGGCTCAGGTCCTTGGCGGGAGCTGAGCACACAGCAATAGTTCAGGGCTCAGGTCCTTGGCGGGAGCTGAGCACACAGCAATAGTTCAGGGCTCAGGTCCTTGGCGGGAGCTGAGCACAGCAATAGGTCCGGGCTGAGGTCCTTGGCGGGACCTGAGCACACAGCAATAGTTCAGGGCTCAGGTCCTTGGCGGGAGCTGAGCACACAGCAATAGTTCAGGGCTCAGGTCCTTGGCGGAGCTGAGCACACAGCAATAGTTCAGGGCTCAGGTCCTTGGCGGGAGCTGAGCACACAGCAATAGTTCAGGGCTCAGGTCCTTGGCGGAGCTGAGCACAGCAATAGTTTAGGGCTCAGGTTCTTGGCGGGAGCTGAGCACACAGCAATAATTCAGGGCTCAGGTCCTTGGCGGGAGCTGAGCACACAGCAATAGTTCAGGGCTCAGGTCCTTGGCGGGAGCTGAGCACACAGCAATAGTTCAGGGCTCAGGTCCTTGGCGGGAGCTGAGCACACAGCAATAGTTCAGGGCTCAGGTCCTTGGCGGGAGCTGAGCACACAGCAATAGTTCAGGGCTCAGGTCCTTGGCGGGAGCTGAGCACACAGCACTAGTTCAGGGCTCAGGTCCTTGGCGGGAGCTGAGCCCACAGCAATAGTTCAGGGCTCAGGTCCTTGGCGGAGCTGAGCACACAGCAATAGTTCAGGGCTCAGGTCCTTGGCGGGAGCTGAGCGACAGCAATAGTTCAGGGCTCAGGTCCTTGGCGGGAGCTGAGCACACAGCAATAGTTCAGGGCTCAGGTCCTTGGCGGGAGCTGAGCGACAGCAATAGTTCAGGGCTCAGGTCCTTGGCGGGAGCTGAGCACACAGCAATAGTTCAGGGCTCAGGTCCTTGGCGGGAGCTGAGCACACAGCAATAGTTCAGGGCTCAGGTCCTTGGCGGGAGCTGAGCACACAGCAATAGTTCAGGGCTCAGGGCCTTGGCGGGAGCTGAGCGACAGCAATAGTTCAGGGCTCAGGTCCTTGGCGGGAGCTGAGCACACAGCAATAGTTCAGGGCTCAGGTCCTTGGCGGGAGCTGAGCACACAGCAATAGTTCAGGGCTCAGGTCCTTGGCGGGAGCTGAGCACACAGCAATAGTTCAGGGCTCAGGTCGTTGGCGGAGCTGAGCACAGCAATAGTTCAGGGCTCAGGTCCTTGGCGGGAGCTGAGCACACAGCAATAGTTCAGGGCTCAGGTCCTTGGCGGAGCTGAGCACTAATCAATAGTTAAGGGGTGAGGTCCTTGGCGGGAGCTGAGCACACAGCAATAGTTCAGGGCTCAGGTCCTTGGCGGGAGCAGAGCACACAGCAATAGTTCAGGGCTCAGGTCCTTGGCGGGAGCTGAGTGACAGCAATAGTTCAGGGCTCAGGTCCTTGGCAGCAGCTGAGCACACAGCAATAGTTCAGGGCTCAGGTCCTTGGCGGGAGCTGAGCACACAGCAATAGTTCAGGGCTCAGGTCCTTGGCGGGAGCTGAGCACACAGCAATAGTTCAGGGCTCAGGTCCTTGGCGGGAGCTGAGCACACAGCAATAGTTCAGGGTTCAGGTCTTTGGCGGGAGCTGAGCACACAGCAATAGTCAGGGCTCAGGTGCTTTGCGGGATCTGAGCGACAGCAATAGTTCAGGGCTCAGGTCCTTGGCGGGAGCTGAGCACACAGCAATAGTTCAGGGCTCAGGTCCTTGGCAGGAGCTGAGCACACAGCAATAGTTCAGGGCTCAGGTCCTTGGCGGGAGCTGAGCACACAGCAATAGTTCAGGGCTCAGGTCCTTGGCGGGAGCTGAGCACACAGCAATAGTTCAGGGCTCAGGTCCTTGGCGGAGCTGAGCACACAGCAATAGTTCAGGCTCAGGTCCTTGGCGGGAGCTGAGCACACAGCAATAGTTCAGGGCTCAGGTCCTTGGCGGGAGCTGAGCACACAGCAATAGTTCAGGGCTCAGGTCCTTGGAGGGAGCTGAGCACACAGCAATAGTTCAGGGCTCAGGTCCTTGGCGGGAGCTGAGCACACAGCAATAGTTCAGGGCTCAGGTCCTTGGCGGGAGCTGAGCACACAGCAATAGTTCAGGGCTCAGGTCCTTGGCGGGAGCTGAGCACACAGCAATAGTTCAGGGCTCAGGTGCTTGCCGGGAGCTGAGCGACAGCAATAGTTCAGGGCTCAGGTCCTTGGCGGGAGCTGAGCGACAGCAATAGTTCAGGGCTCAGGTCCTTGGCGGGAGCTGAGCACACAGCAATAGTTCAGGGCTCAGGTCCTTGGCGGAGCTGAGCACAGCAATAGTTCAGGGCTCAGGTCCTTGGCGGGAGCTGAGCATACAGCAATAGTTCAGGGCTCAGGTCCTTGGCGGGAGCTGAGCACACAGCAATAGTTCAGGGCTCAGGTCCTTGGCGGGAGCTGAGCACACAGCAATAGTTCAGGGCTCAGGTCCTTGGCGGGAGCTGAGCACACAGCAATAGTTCAGGGCTCAGGTCCTTGGCGGAGCTGAGCACACAGCAATAGTTCAGGGCTCAGGTCCTTGGCGGGAGCTGAGCGACAGCAATAGTTCAGGGCTCAGGTCCTTGGCGGGAGCTGAGCACACAGCAATAGTTCAGGGCTCAGGTCCTTGGCGGAGCTGAGCACAGCAATAGTTCAGGGCTCAGGTCCTTGGCGGGAGCTGAGCACACAGCAATAGTTCAGGGCTCAGGTCCTTGGCGGAGCTGAGCACACAGCACGAGATCAGCGCTCAGGTCCTTGTCGGGAGCTGAGCACACAGCAATAGTCCAGGGCTCAGGTCCTTGGCGGGAGCTGAGCACACAGCAATAGTTCAGGGCTCAGGTCCTTGGCGGGAGCTGAGCACACAGCAATAGTTCAGGGCTCAGGTCCTTGGCGGGAGCTGAGCACACAGCAATAGTTCAGGGCTCACGTCCTAGGCGGGAGCTGAGCACACAGCAATAGTTCAGGGCTCAGGTACTTGGCGGGAGCTGAGCACAGCAATAGTTCAGGGCTCAGGTCCTTGGCGGAGCTGAGCACACAGCAATAGTTCAGGGCTCAGGTCCTTGGCGGGAGCTGAGCACACAGCAATACTTCAGGGCTCAGGTCCTTGGCGGAGCTGAGCGACAGCAATAGTTCAGGGCTCAGGTCCTTGGCGGGAGCTGAGCACAGCAATAGTTCAGGGCTCAGGTCCTTGGCGGAGCTGAGCACACAGCAATAGTTCAGGGTGCAGGTCCTTGGTGGGAGCTGAGCACACAGCAATAGTTCAGGGCTCAGGTCCTTGACGGGAGTTGAGAACACAGCAATAGTTCAGGGCTCAGGTCCTTGGCGGGAGCTGAGCACTCAGCAATAGTTCAGGGCTCAGGTGAGCACAGCAATAGTTCAGGGCTCAGGTCATTGGCGGGAGCTGAGCACACAGCAATAGTTCAGGGCTAAGGTCCTTGGCGGAGCTGAGCACACAGCAATAGTTCAGGGCTCAGGTCCTTGGCGGAGCTGAGCACACAGCAATAATTCAGGGCTCAGGTCCTTGGCGAGAGTTCAGCACATAGCAATAGTTCAGGGCTCAGGTCCTTGGCGGATTCTGAGCGACAGCAATAGTTCAGGGCTCAGGTCCTTGGCGGGAGCTGAGCGACAGCAATAGTTCAAGGCTCAGGTCCTTGGCGGGAGCTGAGCACACAGCAATTGTTCCGTGCTCAGGTCCTTGGCGGGAGCTGAGCGCACAGCAATAGTTCAGGGCTCAGGTCCTTGGCGGGAGCTGAGCACACAGCAATAGTTCAGGGCTCAGGTCCTTGGCGGGAGCTGAGCACACAGCAATAGTTCAGGGCTCAGGTCCTTGGCGGGAGCTGAGCACACAGCAATAGTTCAGGGCTCAGGTCCTTGGCGGGAGCTGAGCGACAGCAATAGTTCAGGGCTCAGGTCCTTGGCGGGAGCTGAGCGACAGCAATAGTTCAGGGCTCAGGTCCTTGGCGGGAGCTGAGCACACAGCAATAGTTCAGGGCTCAGGTCCTTGGCGGGAGCTGAGCGACAGCAATAGTTCAGGGCTCAGGTCCTGGGCGGGAACTGAGCACACAGCAATAGTTCAGGGCTCAGGTCCTTGGCGGGAGCTGAGCACACAGCAATAGTTCAGGGCTCAGGTCCTTGGCGGGAGCTGAGCACACAGCAATAGTTCAGGGCTCAGGTCCTTGGCGGGAGCTGAACACACAGCAATAGTTCAGGGCTCAGGTCCCTGGCGGAGCTGACCACACAGCAATAGTTCAGGGCTCAGGTCCTTGGCGGTAGCTGAGCACACAGCAATAGTTCAGGTCTCAGGTCCTTGGCGGGAGCTGAGCACTCAGCAATAGTTCAGGGCTCAGGTCCTTGGCGGGAGCTGAGCACACAGCAATAGTTCAGGGCTCAGGTCCTTGGCGGGAGCTGAGCACACAGCAATAGTTCAGGGCTCAGGTCCTTGGCGGGAGCTGAGCGACAGCAATAGTTCAGGGCTCAGGTCCTTGGCAGGAGCTGAGCGACAGCACTAGTTCAGGGCTCAGGTCCTTGGCGGGAGCTGAGCACACAGCAATAGTTCAGGGCTCAGGTCCTTGGAGGGAGGTGATCGACAGCAATAGTTCAGGGCTCAGGTCCTTGGCGGAGCTGAGCACAGCAATAGTTCAGGGCTCAGGTCCTTGGCGGGAGCTGAGCACAGCAATAGTTCAGGGCTCAGGTCCTTGGCGGAGCTGAGCACACAGCAATAGTTCAGGGCTCAGGTCCTTGGCGGGAGCTGAGCACACAGCAATAGTTCAGGGCTCACGTCCGTGGCGGGAGCTGAGCACACAGCAATAGTGCAGGGCTCAGGTCCTTGGCGGAGCTGAGCACACAGCAATAGTTCAGGGCTCAGGTCCTTGGCGGGAGCTGAGCACAGCAATAGTTCAGGGCTCAGGTCCTTGGCGAGAGCTGACCACACAGCAATAGTTCAGGGCTCAGGTCCTTGGCGGGAGCTGAGCACACAGCAATAGTTCAGGGCTCAGGTCCTTGGCGGGAGCTGAGCACACAGCAATAGTTCAGGGCTCAGGTCCTTGGCGGGAGCTGAGCGACAGCAATAGTTCAGGGCTCAGGTCCGTGGCGGGAGCTGAGCACACAGCAATAGTTCAGGGCTCAGGTCCTTGGCGGGAGCTGAGCACACAGCAATAGTTCAGGGCTCAGGTCCTTGGCGGGAGCTGAGCACACAGCAATAGTTCAGGGCTCAGGTCCTTGGCGGAGCTGAGCACAGCAATAGTTCAGGGCACAGGGCCTTGGCGGGATCTGAGCACACAGCAATAGTTCAGGGCTCAGGTCCTTGGCGGGAGCTGAGCACACAGCAATAGTTCAGGGCTCATGTCCTTGGCGGAGCTGACCACACAGCAATAGTTCAGGGCTCAGGTCCTTGGCGGGAGCTGAGCGCACAGAAATAGTTCAGGGCTCAGGTCCTTGGTGGGCGCTGAGCAGACAGCAATAGTTCAAGGCTCAGGTCCTTGGCGTTAGCTGAGCACACAGCAATAGTTCAGGGGTCAGGTCCTTGGCTGGAGCTGAGCACACAGCAATTGTTCAGGGCTCAGGTCCTTGGCGGGAGCTGAGCACACAGCAATAGTTCAGGGCTCAGGTCCTTGGCGGGAGCTGAGCACACAGCAATAGTTCAGGGCTCAGGTCCTTGGCGGGAGCTGAGCACACAGCAATAGTTCAGGGCTCAGGTCCTTGGCGGGAGCCGAGCACACAGCAATAGTTCAGGGCTCAGGTCCTTGGCGGGAGCCGAGCACACAGCAAGAATTCAGGGCTCAGGTCCTTGGCGGGAGCCGAGCACACAGCAAGAATTCAGGGCTCAGGTCCTTGGCGGGAGCTGAGAGACAGCAATAGTTCAAGGCTCAGGTCCTTGGCGGGAGCTGAGCACACAGCAATAGTTCAGGGCTCAGGTCCTTGGCGGGAGCTGATCACAAAGCAATAGTTCAGGGCTCAGGTCCTTGGCGGGAGCTGAGCACACAGCAATAGTTCAGGGCTCAGGTCCTTGGCGGGAGCTGAGCACACAGCAATAGTTCAGGGCTCAGGTCCTTGGCGGGAGCTGAGCGACAGCAATAGTTCAGGGCTCAGGTCCTTGGCGGGAGCTGAGCACACAGCAATAGTTCAGGGCTCAGGTCCTTGGCGGGAGCTGAGCGACAGCAATAGTTCAGGGCTCAGGTCCTTGGCGGGAGCTGAGCGACAGCAATAGTTCAGGGCTCAGGTCCTTGGCGGGAGCTGAGCACACAGCAATAGTTCAGGGCTCAGGTCCTTGGCGGGAGCTGAGCGACAGCAATAGTTCAGGGCTCAGGTCCTTGGCGGGAGCTGAGCACACAGCAATTGTTCAGGGCTCAGGTCCTTGGCGGGAGCTGAGCACACAGCAATTGTTCAGGGCTCAGGTCCTTGGAGGGAGCTGAGCACACAGCAATAGTCAGGGCTCAGGTCCTTGGCGGGAGCTGAGCGACAGCAATAGTTCAGGGCTCAGGTCCTTGGCGGGAGCTGAGCACACCGCAATAGTTCTGGGCTCAGGTCCTTGGCGGAGCTGAGCACACAGCAATAGTTCAGGGCTCAGGTCCTTGGCGGAGCTGAGCACAGCAATAGTTCAGGGCTCAGGTCCTTGGCTGGAGCTGAACACACATCAATAGTTCCGGGCTCAGGTCCTTCGCGGAGCTGACCACAAAGCAATTGTTCAGGGCTGAGGTCCTTGGCGGGAGGTGAGCGACAGTAATAGTTCAGGGCTCAGGTCCTTGGCGAGAGCTGACCACACAGCAATAGTTCAGGGCTCAGGTCCTTGGCGGGAGCTGAGCACACAGCAATAGTTCAGGGCTCAGGTCCTTGGCGGGAGCTGAGCACACAGCAATAGTTCAGGGCTCAGGTCCTTGGCGGGAGCTGAGCACACAGCAATAGTTCAGGGCTCAGGTCCTTGGAGGGAGCTGAGCACACAGCAATAGTTCAGGGCTGAGCTCCTTCGCGGGAGCTGAGCGACAGCAATAGTTCAGGGCTCAGCTCCTTCGCGGGAGCTGAGCACAAAGCAATAGTTCAGGGCTCAGCTCCTTGGCGGGAGCTGAGCACACAGCAATAGTTCAGGGCTCAGGTCCTTGTCGGGAGCTGAGCACACAGCATTAGTTCAGGGCTGAGGTCCTTGGCGGGAGCTGAGCACACAGCAATAGTTCAGGGCTCAGGTCCTTGGCGGGAGCTGAGCGACAGCAATAGTTCAGGGCTCAGGTCCTTGGCGGGAGCCGAGCACACAGCAATAGTTCAGGGCTCAGGTCCTTGGCGGGAGCCGAGCACACAGCAATAGTTCAGGGCTCAGGTCCTTGGCTGGAGACGAGCACACAGCAATAGTTCAGGGCTCAGGTCCTTGGCGGGAGGTGAGCGACAGCAAGAGTTCAGGGCTCAGGTCCTTGGTGGGAGCTGAGCGACAGCAATAGTTCAGGGCTCAGGTCCTTGGCGGGAGCTGACCACACAGCAATAGTTCAGGGCTCAGGTCCTTGGCGGGAGCTGAGCACAAAGCAATAGTTCAGGGCTCAGGTCCTTGGCGGGAGCTGAGCACACAGCAATAGTTCAGGGCTCAGGTCCTTGGCGGCGCGGAGCCACAGCAAAACTTCAGGGCTCAGGTCCTTGGCGGGAGCTGAGCACACAGCAATAGTTCAGGGCTCAGGTCCTTGGCGGGAGCTGAGCACACAGCAATAGTTCAGGGCTCAGGTCCTTGGCGGGAGCTGAGCACACAGCAATAGTTCAGGGATCATGTCCTTTGCGGTAGCTGAGCACACAGCAATAGATCAGGGCTCAGGTCCTTGGCCGGAGCTGAGTGACAGCAATATTTCAGGGCTCAGGTCCTTGGCGGGAGCTGAGCACACAGCAATAGTTCAGGGCTCAGGTCCTTGGCGGGAGCTGAGCGACAGCAATAGTTCAGGGATCAGGTCCTTGGCTGGAGCTGAGCACAGAGCAATAGTTCAGGGCTCAGGTCCTTGGCGGGAGCTGAGCACACAGCAATAGTTCAGGGCTCAGGTCCTTGGCGGGAGCTGAGCACACAGCAATAGTTCAGGGCTCAGGTCCTTGGCGGGAGCTGAGCACACAGCAATAGTTCAGGGCTCAGGTCTTTGGCGGATCCGGAGCGACAGCAATAGTTCAGGGCTCAGGTCCTTGGCGGGGGCTGAGCACACAGCAATGGTTCAGGGCTCAGGTCCTTGGCGGGAGCTGAGCACAAAGCAATAGTTCAGGGGTCAGTTCCTGTGCGGGAGCTGAGCACACAGCAATAGTTCAAGGCTCATGTCCTTGGCGGGCTCTGCGCACACAGCAATAGTTCAGGGCTCAGGTCCTTGGCGGGAGCTGAGCACACAGCAATAGTTCAGGGCTCAGGTCCTTGGCGGGAGCTGAGCGACAGCAATAGTTCAGGGCTCAGGTCCTTGGCGGGAGCTGAGCACACAGCAATAGTTCAGGGCTCAGGTCGTTGGCGGGAGCTGAGCACACAGCAATAGTTCAGGGCTCAGGTCCTTGGCGGAGCTGAGCACACAGCAATAGTTCAGGTCTCAGGTCCTTGGCGGGAGCTGAGCACACAGCAATAGTTCAGGGCTCAGGTCCTTGGCCGGAGCTGAGCGACAGCAATAGTTCAGGGCTCAGGTCCTTGGCGGGAGCTGAGCACACAGCAATAGTTCAGGGCTCAGGTCCTTGGCGGGAGCTGAGCGACAGCAATAGTTCAGGGCTCAGGTCCTTGGCGGGAGCTGAGCACACAGCAATAGTTCAGGGCTCAGGTCCTTGGCGGGAGCTGAGCACACAGCAATAGTTCAGGGCTCAGGTCCTTGGCGTTAGCTGAGCACACAGCAATAGTTCAGGGCTCAGGTCCTTGGCGGGAGCTGAACACACAGCAATAGTTCAGGGCTCAGATCCTTGGTGGAGCTGACCACACAGCAATAGTTCAGGGCTCAGGTCCTTGGCAGGAGCTGAGCACACAGCAATAGTTCAGGGCTCAGGTCCTTGGCGGGAGCTGAGCGACAGCAATAGTTCAGGGCTCAGGTCCTTGGCGGGAGCTGAGCACACAGCAATAGTTCAGGGCTCAGGTCCTTGGCGGAGCTGACCACACAGCAATAGTTCAGGGCTCAGGTCCATGGTGGGCGATGAGCGACAGCAATAGTTCAGGGCTCAGGTCCGTGGCGGAGCTCAGGGACAGCAATAGTTCAGGGCTCAGGTCCTTGGCGGGAGCTGAGCACACAGCAATAGTTCAGGGCTCAGGTCCTTGGTGGGAGCTGAGCGACAGCAATAGTTCAGGGCTCAGGTCCTTGGCGGGAGCTGAGCGACAGCAATAGTTCAGGGCTCAGGTCCTTGGCGGGAGCTGAGCACACAGCAATAGTTCAGGGCTCAGGTCCTTGGCGGGAGCTGAGCGACAGCAATAGTTCAGGGCTCAGGTCCTTGGCGGGAGCTGAGCACACAGCAATAGTTCAGGTCTCAGGTCCTTGGCGGGAGCTGAGCACACAGCAATAGTTCAGGGCTCAGGTCCTTGGCGGGAGCTGAGCACACAGCAATAGTTCAGGGCTCAGGTCCTTGGCGGGAGCTGAGCGACAGCAATAGTTCAGGACTCAGGTCCTTGGCGGGAGCTGAGCGACAGCAATAGTTCAGGGCTCAGGTCCTTGGCGGGAGCTGAGCGACAGCAATAGTTCAGGGCTCAGGTCCTTGGCGGGAGCTGAGCACACAGCAATAGTTCAGGGCTCAGGTCCTTGGCGGGAGCCGAGCACACAGCAATAGTTCAGGGCTCAGGTCCTTGGCGGGAGCCGAGCACACAGCAATAGTTCAGGGCTCAGGTCCTTGGCGGGAGCCGAGCACACAGCAATAGTTCAGGGCTCAGGTCCTTGGCGGGAGCTGAGCACACAGCAATAGTTCAAGGCTCAGGTCCTTGGCGGGAGCTGAGCACACAGCAATAGTTCAGGGCTCAGGTCCTTGGCGGGAGCTGAGCGACAGCAATAGTTCAGGGCTCAGGTCCTTGGCGGGAGCTGAGCACACAGCAATAGTTCAGGGCTCAGGTCCTTGGCGGGAGCTGAGCACACAGCAATAGTTCAGGGCTCAGGTCCTTGGCGGGAGCTGAGCGACAGCAATAGTTCAGGGCTCAGGTCCTTGGCGGGAGCTGAGCGACAGCAATAGTTCAGGGCTCAGGTCCTTGGCGGGAGCTGAGCGACAGCAATAGTTCAGGGCTCAGGTCCTTGGCGGGAGCTGAGCGACAGCAATAGTTCAGGGCTCAGGTCCTTGGCGGGAGCTGAGCGACAGCAATAGTTCAGGGCTCAGGTCCTTGGCGGGAGCTGAGCACACAGCAATAGTTCAGGGCTCAGGTCCTTGGCGGGAGGTGAGCACACAGCAATAGTTCAGGGCTCAGGTCCTTGGCGGGAGGTGAGCACACAGCAATAGTTCAGGGCTCAGGTCCTTGGCGGGAGGTGAGCACACAGCAATAGTTCAGGGCTCAGGTCCTTGGCGGGAGCTGAGCACACAGCAATAGTTCAGGGCTCAGGTCCTTGGCGGGAGCTGAGCACACAGCAATAGTTCAGGGCTGAGGTCCATGGCGGGAGCTGAGCACACAGCAATAGTTCAGGGCTCAGGTCCTTGGCAGGAGCTGAGCACACAGCAATAGTTCAGGGCTCAGGTCCTTGGCGGGAGCTGAGCACACAGCAATAGTTCAGGGCTCAGGTCCTTGGCGGGAGCTGAGCACACAGCAATAGTTCAGGGCTCAGGTCCTTGGCGGGAGCTGGGCACACAGCAATAGTTCAGGGCTCAGGTCCTTGGCGGGAGCTGAGCAACCAGCTGGTAGGTCCTTTCTTCTCTGTCTGAGCGCTGGGGTGAGGGGGAGACTGCCACCCGTGAGTGGGGTGGCAGGGGGGACACAGGCCCACCCACTCCACTGTGTCCCAGCCCAGGGCCCTAAGAGCAGCATTTAGTCTGCTGCTGTGTCGGTGGGGTCCTGACCGCAACACACCGATATCGGCTCAACATCTGCTGTAGCCAGACTGCGTTCAGCTACCCCCGGGCTACTTTCCATTTCCCCCTCCATGGGTACCTGCTCAGTACCGGTGTCCGGCGCTGGGTCCCACACCATGGGCTCCTTGTCGTGCTCAGTGTCGGCTAGCTCTGGCTGCTCCTCAGGACGCGGGTCCGGGTTACGCTCAGGTAGCTCCTCGGTGTACCATGCTCGGGGAAGGCTCGGCCAGTCCACTTCAGGATACCTGGCTCGGGGCAGGCTCGGTCCAGCAGGAGCTCGGTCAGGAGCGTCTGTCCTCTCCGGCCGCCGGGCTGCAACTGAGCGCTGGGCCAGGGCTTTTATACTTCCTGTCCCTCCCCTTGACTTCCGGGGGGTGGGGACAGGCGGCAATGGCTCCGCCCACTGTGGCGGCTGTTCTGGCTCCTCCCTCTCAGGTGTGGCTGGGAGCCAGCCCGCCTCACTACAGGCCTGTCTACTGCAGCCAGGTGTTGACTATGTGCAGGCACATCCGGAGCCAGAGTCCATATCTGCGCCTGAGGTCAAAGCTGGGTGGTCGAAATTGCCGGTGTTGGGGAAGACCAGGAGGAGGAGGAGGCAGGGCTGGAGCGGGTGGCTGGAGGGCCTGGAGCGAGGCTAGAGAAAGGCAAGGAGAATACTGAGCCGGGGTTCAGAACCCAAATCTGGAGCCAAGAAGGGTCACACCAAAGTCATAGCCAGAGTCCGGAGTCAAGAGTCCAGCCAGAGTCAACAGCGAGAAACTGGAGGGCAGGGCAGGGCAGGGGGTACATGCGGGCGGGAATGTGGATGACTTACTGGAGGCCTGGAGGCCCCTCATCGGGGGACTCCCTTCCTAGCAATAACAGAAGGACAGCAGGATGACAAAGATGTCTCTGAGCCTGGGGTCCAAGCCAAGGGGAGCTCCCATCCAGGCTGTGTGCCAGGACCCCGACACCCTCCCTGTTCATTTCACACTCTCAGACCCCCTAGCCGGAGGGGAGAATAAAGGGGCAGAAGCGAAGGTGCCCCTGGGGGAAAGGCTCTTGGCCAGGACCCAGTCCACTTCCCACATCTACACCCAGGATTGTGTGACCAGGCCCACAGCCCTTCCTCTGCATCTCAGTTCCCACCTGCCAGACGGGGAGGCTGCTCCCCTGCCCCAGGGTGTTTGGGGGGAGTTTCCTTCCTGGCTGGGAAGGGCTCAGATACCGGGTGGGTGGATTGGGCCCTGGCTGGGGGATGGTCGGATGGGCACAGGGTATTACTAGTCCCCACCGCCCCAGTCCTCCTCCCTTTCCCCTGGGTCTCCCCTCACCTCCAAAGAGGGAGCCTTGAAACACAGGGCTCCCAGACCCCACGGAGGAGCTGCTGGACCCGCAGGAGAATACAGAGCTGGTGCTGTCACTGAACTCCTGCTCTGGGCTGGGAGGAGGTGCCACAAGTGCCAGGCTGGGGCTGGCGGGAGGCTTCTGAGTTGCCAGGCTGGGGCTGGCAGGAGGCTCCTCCGTGGCCAGGGTTGGGCTGGCGGGAGGCTCCTCCTTGGCCAGAGTGGTGCTGGCAGGAGGCTCCTCCGTGGCCAGGGTGGTGCCGGCAGGAGGCTTCTCCGGGGCCAGGGTGGTGCCGGCGGGAGACACTTCCGTGGCCAGGGTGGTGCCGGCGGAAGGCTCTTCCGTGGCCAGGGTGGTGCCGGCGGGAGGCTCTTCCGGGGCCAGGGTGGTGCCGGCGGGAGGCTCTTCCGGGGCCAGGGTGGTGCCAGCGGGAGGCTCCTCTGGGGCCAGGGTCGGGCTGGCGCAGGGCCCCTCAGCTGCCACGATGGTTGGCGGCTCCTGCTGGGCCCTGGGGCGCAGCTCCTGGATCCTTGGCTTCCTGAAAAGGAAGCCCCAGAGCTGCCGTCCCCGGCTCCTGCCCTCCCCTGGCTCTCTGCTCCACGGCTGAACCCGGGGACACCTCCGTTTCGGCCCAGAAGGTGCCTCTGGGTCAGCTAGAGGAGCTGCTGTCTTCCGCCTTCTCCAGCAGGCGAAGCAGCTCCTCCCTTTCCCCTGGCCACGAGCCTCTTCCCCGCCTGTGGGGACAGAGGGGCCGCTCTCCACCTGGGCAGGTGGGCTGATGTCTTCTTCTGGCTGTGGAGCCACCTGCCCGGCCTTCCTCCTGAGCATCTGCCTGATTCGCCTCATCCTGGAAGTGAGTGGGGAGCAGCCATGAGTCTGGCTTCAAAGCAGCCTCTCATTAACGAGCCTGCCTGCTCCTCTGCCCACCTCCCCTCTGCTGAGGCAATTTCTCCTCCCTACACATCCCACCGCAGGGCACAGGAACCCTTAACCTGGGGAACAAACCCTGACAAGGGACGGGCTGGGAGCCCTAGTGGTGGGATATTCCCACCACACTGGGGATGGCTCTGGAGAACTCCACTTACTTACTCTAGATCAGATGATGCTGAATGGCAGATGCTCGGGGTTGCTCCTCCCTTCACCCTCCTCGCTCTCCGCACCCAGGTGGCCGGCAACGGGTGCCGCTCAATGCCCTGCCAGCAGGGCAAGGGGTAGAAACCAGAGCTCTAAACTGGCTGTGAAAACAATACAATGCCACTAGCGGAACGCTCCTGGGACACTCCATAGCTGTACCCGGGGCCACCTCCATTTGGGCCCAGAAGGTGCCTCAGGGTCAGCTAGGGGAGCTGGGGGCTTCCTCCTCCTCCAGAAAGCCAGAGCTGGCAGTGCCAGCAGGACTCGATTCCCAGTCTCCCTGGCTCCGAGTGGGACCTGTTGTAGTGACTGACGGATTTGCTCCTTGTCCCCCATCCAAAGCCAATAACACATCTCTGGGTTGGCAGTCATGAGTTAGACCTTCTCAGCACCCCTCTGTCTCCCGCAGCCCTCAGCTGTTCCTTGGACTGCGGTGGCTTGGACGGTAACAGGAGTGGATATTGTTACTGGCTCACTGGGTGGTTCTAGCCAATGAGGGTCTCAGTCTAGCCTTAGAGGCCCACACCCCCTGACACTACAGGTCAGGGTGGATTGATTTCATTCCAAATGTTTTGTAGTTGTATTTTTGAGTTATTTTCCTAATGAGAAATTGATTCTCATGAAATTCTTAGTGGTGGCCGATGACAGAACATGGAGCAATGGTCTCAAGTTGCACTGTGGAAGGCTTAGCTTGGCTATTAGGAAACACTAGTTCACTAGGAGGGTGGTGAAGCCCTGGAATGGGTTCCCTAGGGAGGTGGTGGAATCTCCATCCTTACAAGTTTTTAAAGGTCAGCTTGACAAAGCCCTGGCTGGGATGATGAAGTTGGGGTTGGTCCTGCCTGCAGCAGGTGGGTTGGACTAGATACCTCCTGAGGTCTGTTCCAGCCCTAGTCTTCTATGATGCTAGGAATAGGGATTCATTCAAACATGCTGACTTGCTGGTTTTGCAGGATACAGAAAAACAAAAAGGTTGACTGAACCATTTGTTTTCATTTCAAACAAACTGAGGTAAAGAAGTATCTCTAGTTCGTGCACTGAACTGATTGTTCCTGCTCATAACGTCCTTCCAGATTTTAGAAGTAGTAGCTCACACCTCCTCCTCTCTAGCCTTTATTCATATTTTACAAGGGGAACAGAAGCCTTCATCCTTTTTCAACTCCCAATCAGTTTCTTACATTTGAATGAAGTAGCTGCATCAACTGGAATGAAGAAAATATTCTTTCTGCACCCACAGAAGAGGCTAGTGCTGCCAAAATCTGGCTGAGTGTTTCAATAACTTCTGGACCCCCAGGTGCTTAGGCAATGACTTCCAACAGTTCAGTGCTTTGACTTCCCCTGACACTTGGCAGCAAACATGGACTTCTTCATATATGTAGTTATTTAAATTACTTTAATAGGCTGGAGCAACTAGAGTCCTTAACATCACTTGTCATCATTTCAAATTTTATACTGGATAAGTTTTAAAAAAAGCTTTTTCAATATAAATTTAAAAAACCCAGTTTAAATAAAAATAAAATCTCTTTTGTGGGGGAGGGGGGGTTAGGTTGTGAAAAAGCCACTGACTGGTCTTGCCCTTGATTTTAGAAGAACTGCTTCATCTGAGAGAATCAGAAACTGCTTGTATTCTAGTCAAGGAGAGGAGGCAGCAAAATTCATCCTAGCAGTAATTTGTTGGGCCTTATTTGCTCAGTCTCAAACAAACAAGTGTGCAAAACTCTAGCTAGTCTCTTTTATGTAGGCCCAGCTAAGAGGTGGTGGGAGGGGCAGGAATGCTGTCTCCGTCCCAGATCCAGTGGCAATTGCACAGGATATTGCCACAAAACCTACATTTTACTGCCAAACTCTCTAAGCCAGTCCTCTCCTGCTTCCTGGTTTCTAAGTTTCAAATCCACAAAACCTTCCCCTTGACAGTCACTGCCCAGGTGGTGCAGCAGGCAGAGGAACCTGAGCAGTAACATTGTGACACCAGAGGTAACTCAGCCACCTGTCACTCCCTGACTCCACTAACCCGGAGCGTAAACCCGAAGCCTGAGCCCTGCCTTGGGCATCGCTCCCACGGAAACCTGCAGGCTCATTTACTGACTTATGCAAATCACCTGTGGAGAGTTAGCACTGACTGGCTGAATTCATTCTCAAGTCACAATGCCCTTCAGCTTACAGCACGAATGGAAGGGGCACAGGGTCGAAATCAGGCTTTTCTGGTGGCCCGTTTTCCAATTGAGAAGAAGGGACAAGAGGGAAGCAAAATGGCCACATTCCAAACGCTCCCAGCGAGTCACAGATTAATTCCAAGCCCAGAGGAAACCACTGTCGTCTGACTTTCTCTTTCACTTTGGCCATAGAATGTGCCTCAAAAGAATTCCCATAGGAATTAGAGCAGGTTTTTAGTAAAACACCCAAGCTTGATTTTAAAAGAGGCCAGTTGTGGAAAATCCAGCACAACCCTCAGTGAATTGCTCCAAACTCTAATGTTAAAAATGCTCCTCGCCTTCTTTCCAGTGTGTATTGGTCTAGCTTCAGCTTCCAGCCATTGTCTGCTCATAACCTTTCTCTGGCATGGGCGCCAACTTATATGGGCTCGTGGAGCTAAAGCCCCAGGAATATTCAAAATCAGGGGCTCTGCTCCGCCAATATTTGGAGCTAGGTTTTGCCCCTTTAAATCCCAGCCGCAGCAGGGAATCAGAGGGCTCTGGGCTGCCTGCAACTGCGGGGAGCCCAGAGCCCTTTAAATCCCAGCCGCGGCCGGGAATCAGAGGGCTCTGGGCTGCCCGCTGCGGCGGGGAGCCCAGAGCCTTTTAAATCCCAGCCGCGGCCGGGAATCAGAGGGCTCTGGGCTGCCCGCTGCGGCAGGGAGCCCAGAGCCCTTTAAATCCCAGCCGCGACAGGGAATCAGAGGGCTCTGGGCTGCTGGCAGCAGCGGGGAGCCCAGAGCCCTTTAAATCTCAGCCGCGGCCGGGAATCAGAGGGCTCTGGGCTGCTGGCAGCAGCGGGGAACCCAGAGCCTTTTAAATCTCAGCCGTGGCAGGGAATCAGAGGGCTCTGGGCTGCCTGCTGCGGCGGGGAGCCCAGAGCCTTTTAAATCCCAGCCGCGGCCGGGAATCAGAGGGCTCTGGGCTGCCTGCAACCGCGGGGAGCCCAGAGCCCTTTAAATCCCAGCCGCGGCTGGGAATCAGAGGGCTCTGGGCTGCCTGCAACCGCGGGGAGCCCAGAGCCCATTACCGCCCAGCCGCGGCTGGGAATCAGAGGGCTCTGGGCTGCCTGCTGCGGCGGGGAGCCCAGAGCCTTTTAAATCCCAGCCGCGGCAGGGAATCAGAGGGCTCTGGGCTGCCGCTGCGGCGGGGAGCCCAGAGCCTTTTAAATCCCAGCCGCGGCAGGGAATCAGAGGGCTCTGGGCTGCCCGCTGCGGCGGGGAGCCCAGAGCCCTTTAAATCCCAGCCGCGGCTGGGAATCAGAGGGCTCTGGGCTGCTGGCAGCAGCGGGGAGCCCAGAGCCCTTTAAATCTCAGCCGCGGCTGGGAATCAGAGGGCTCTGGGCTGCTGGCAGCACCGGGGAGCCCAGAGCCCTTTAAATCTCAGCCGCGGCTGGGAATCAGAGGGCTCTGGGCTGCCTGCAACCGTGGGGAGTCCAGAGCCTTTTAAATCCCAGCCGCGGCCGGGAATCAGAGGGCTCTGGGCTGCCCGCTGCGGCGGGGAACCCAGAGCCTTTTAAATCCCAGCCGCGGCTGGGAATCAGAGGGCTCTGGGCTGCTTGCAACCGCGGGGAGCCCAGAGATCTTTAAATCCCAGCCGCAGCTGGGAATCGGAGGGCTCTGGGCTGAATCCCAGCCGCCGCGGCTGGGATTTAAAGGGCTCAGGGCTCCCCGCGGCTGCCAGCAGCTCAGAGCCCTTTGAATCCCAGCCCCTGGCTGCTGATTGCCCCCTCCCCGGACCCCCACCCCCTATCTAAGCACCACTGGTCCTTGTCCCCCGTTACCCACTCCCGAGACCCCTGCCCCTAACTGCCCCTTGGGACCCCAGCCCCTATCTAAGCCTCCCTTCTCCTTGTCTCCAACTGCCCCCTCCTGAGACCCCACCCAACTTCCCACCAGGACCCCACCCCCTACCTGTCCCCTGATAAACCCCCTGGACTCCCATGCCTATCCAATTGCTGCCTGTCCCCTGACTGCCCCTCCGAACCTCTGCCCCATCCAACCCCCTCTGCTCCTTGTCCCTTGACTGGCCCCTGGAACCCCCTACCCCTTCTCCAACCTTGTAATCTTGTGGCACTGACGCGTTGTAGCTTCATTTTATATCGGCTTACAGGGCGGGAGTGGGGGGGGCACCACCATTTTGGGCCCCACCAAAAATTATACAAACCTGCCGCCTATGTTCTCTGGTAAAGGGAAGATGGAGGCTTGCTGCAGCAAGGCTCCAGGGCTCTGCGAGGTTCCCCCGCCCCACATCCCTGTCCTGCCTGGCTGTTGGCAAGGGAGCTCTGTGAGGTCACAGACGTCTCACTCATAGAATCATAGACTATCAGGGTTGGAAGGGACCTCAGGAGGTGTCTAGTCCAACCCCCTGCTCAAAGCAGGACCAATTCCCAACTAATTGTCTTTGCTCAATGGGCTGAGTTCCTGCCAAAAGCTTTTGTGAAGTCACTGCCACACCCACCTTTCCCTGGCAGGCCTGACCTCTGCCCCTGGCCAGCCCCGCTGGATGTTTGAGCTGCACCCCGGATCACCCCACTTGCTCATTATTGATTCTGGGGAGCAAGCAGGATACCCAGTAAAACAGCAGAGTCTGTTCCGCACCCCACACTGAGTTTTTCATAGAGGCATCAGTTGTGAAACAATTCAGTCTCCTAATCTGGCCTCTATTTCACGGGCTATGAAATTTCACACTCTTAGCGCCCTATTGAGCCCATTTGCTTGTAATTCACTAAAAGGCACCTTCCCAACCAGTTATGAGGGTAGGACACCAGGAAACAGAGACTCCACCTCTCCCCTGGGTAATTTCTTCCAGTGGCTAGTCTCCCTCACTGTCATAATTATATTGGAAATTGACAACCTCTGATAAGGGCCCAATTTATGACAATCTTTTAAATAATTTAAATAGAAGAGAAAAAATAACATTCAGTAGAACATGTTCACTGCCAAGCTTTTCAGACAGTCGAACCACTGATGTGATAGCTAAGGCCCTGGAAGCAAAGCTAGCTGAAATGCTAACCCAGCTTCGGGCAGCAGTAGCTTCCTTGAAAGGTGCAGAAAATATTGTCTTCCTTTCAGTTTATTCAAATCGTTCAGTTCAATCGACTAGTTTGCTGAAATTCAAGAAAGCCATTGGGAATTCACGAAACAGGCAAACTTGTTTTCCTCCCTCAATCTATGGATAAAAACTAAGGGGTAGATCTACTCGTTCATCAGTCTAGAAACATGTGGAGACTAGAATGTATCATTTCAGTTCACGAACCACACATCAAATTGCCTTTGTTTAAGAAATCGGTTAGTTTGAAATGCAAAATATTTTGATACAACTTCTTTCTTATGCTTCTCTTTCTAGCTCTGGCATGGCCTTGCTGTGTGACCAAAGAGAGGTCACTTCTTTTCTCTTTCCCTCGGTATCATGGGGGATGGAGAAAATTCTCTCAGCCCTAGCAGGAGAGAGATTTGAGCAAGTCAGGCGCGTTAGGGCCCTCGTGCTCTAAAGGACAATGGGCGATTATTGTTTGGGGTAAGAATCCCGACAGATTTGTTACTTGTCCCCCAACCAAAGCCAATAACACATCTCTGTATTTTCAGTCATGAGTTAGACATTCTCAGCACCCCTCTGTCTCCCGCAGCTCTCAGGTGTTCCTTGGCTTAGAGAGGCTTGGATGCTAAGAGAACTGGAATTATTTTACCGGCTTCTTGGGTGTTACAAGCCCATGAGGGTCTCAGTCTGGCCCCCAAGGCCCGCACCGCAGACACTAAAGATCAGGAGGGGTTGATTTCACTCAAAGTGTTTTGTATTTGCATTTTTGAATTATTTTCGTAATGAAAGATTGATTCTCATGAAATCTTAGAGCTGGCAGATGACAGAACAAGGAGCAATGCTCTCAAGTTGCAGTGTGGAAGGCTCGGATATCAGGAAAAACTTTTTCCCTAGGAGGGTGGTGATGCCTTTGAATCTGCTAGGATAGAGTCTCCTATCTTGTATCTATATCTAGAACCTATATTTTTTCTTACCTTCTACACAGATGACAACGTCTTTGAACCAAATACACACGGGAATGAAAAACACACGCACTGAATGTCCTGCACACCAACGTGTCTTGGTCCTGAGTGAGAGACCGCGAGCTGGAGGCTTGCTGCAGCAAGGCTACAGGGCTCTCCGAGGTTCCCCCTGCCCCGCATCCCTGTCCTGCCTGGCTGTTGGCAAGGGAGCTCTGTGAGGTCACAGACGCCTCATCATCTTTGCCCAATAGGCTGAGTTCCTGCCAAGGCCTTTGTGAAGTCACTGCCACACCCACCTTTCCCTGGCAGGCCTGATGTCTGCCCCTGGCCAGCCCAGCTGGATGTTTGAGCTGCACCCCAGATCACCCCACTTGCTCATTATTGATTCTGGGGAGCAAGCAGGCCACCCAGTAAAACAGCAGAGTCTGTTCCTCACTGAGCTTTTCATAGAGGTTATGAAACAATTTGATCTCCTAATCTGGCCTCTATTTCACAGGCTATGAAATTTCACACACTTTGCACCATATGAAGCCCAATTGCTTGTAAGTCACTAAAAGGCACCTTCCCAACCAGTTATGATGGTAGGACACCAGGAAACAGAGACTCCACCTCTCCCCTGGGTAATTTCTTCCAGTGGCTAGTCTCCCTCACTGTCAGAAATGTGTGCCTACGTCTCATTTGAATTTCTCGGGCTTCAGCTGGCTGTTGTTGGTTCTTGTTGTGCCTTTTTTGGCTAGATCGAATTAGCCCTAACCCATAAAATCCGATCTCCCCGTCCTGCTGGACCCCCCGGCCAGGAGAACCCAGTAGGGGCCTCCTAGCTGTTTCTCTGCCCGGCTGGGGACAGGACTTCCTCTCCGTGGGGATATCAGACACACCTGCAGAGGAAATGCAGAAGTGAGCGCGCTGCATCAGCCTGGCGTTGGGCTCAGGGCTTTGGCCTTGGCAGCTTCTGCTCCACTCACGTCTCTGGGTGCCCTGACTCAGAGCTTCTGGCCCCCTGTGGCTGCAGCCAGTGCTGGGGCACTGGGCTCAGGATTTTCATGCCCCTCCCCACTCCTGCCGGCGCTCTGGGTGCCTGGGCTCGGAGCTTCTGCCTGGCATCTGCAGCGGCGGCTCAGGGCTTCCCTTGCAGGTCCTTCTGGGGCTCAGGGGTCCATTTCTCTGGATGCCCCAAAAATGGTAGGAGCCGAGGTGCTCCCAAGTAGTCGGTAGGAGCTGAGGTGCTCCCAACAGCAGGGACCCACCTGCACATCTGGGAACCTCCTCTAGCTTCAGAAAGGTTGCTGGCTGCTGCCCTTGGAGCCAGGTCTGAAGGCAGTACAGAAGTGAGGGTGGCAATGCTGTGATCCCCCCACAACAACCTCTGAACTCCCCCATTCTCCCAGGTTGGTGGGGACCCCCATGGTTACAATACCAGTAAATGTCAGGTGGAAACATCGAAATGATGACGTTGGTCAATTTCAAGGCCAGAGGGTTTGTAAATTAGTCAAAGTGAGCCCTGAATTTGGTAGGGACCTGGCTATTATGGAGGCCCGAGCAGGTTTGCACTCCCAGTTCTCCTGAAAGGCCGTGGAGAATTCCTGCTGCCTGAGAAACTTCCCAGAATAAGCTACCAGGACTGGGGGGGAATGAAGGAAACCAACCAAAGCCTGAGCTAGGATGGAGAGCATTGATCCAAGCCGTGTTTGAACCCCTCCATCTCCCACCTGCCTGCCCATGGTGAAACAGACAGGGGGGCACTGATTTCTAGTCGTGAACTTGCTACAGACCATGGGCTTCAGCACAAGCCGTACAGCCCATACTCTGAACTCTTGGATAAACAGCAAAGATAGCTTTTCCGAAACCTTTCCCCCCAGTGCCTTGCATCCACTTGGGATTGTGCCCAGCAGAGGCTGGTGGAAGGGAAGGGAAGGGAGAGGAGGCCATGCAAATGTTGTGGCGTCTGCACTACCCCCCAGACACACACTACAATACAGGGTGTAATATCCAGGACAGTAAATTATTTGGCCATAACCTACCAAAGCCTCAGTGTTGAAAGTCCAATTTCTCTAGAAAACAATGGGAGGGAGGGGTTAGAGAGCTGCAGTAACCACCTGGACTTCCAGTCTCTGGCCAGGCACATCCCCCTCTGCAGAGTTTTCACTGCTATCGTCTCCAAACTGGTCCTCCTGATCTAATGTGAGGTCACATCCTGGCCTTTAGGGACATTGGCAGGATCTTCCCTGTTCTCAGCTGCAGCATCACCCTCGTTATCCTGCCTGATAAGGATCCCGCCAGGGCTCAGCTAAATGGCATGTGGCAGGACAGGCTCTTTGCTGGAGGCCCTTGGCAGCGCTCAATCGAGATCTGAATCGGACGGGCATGTGCAGCTGCATTTCCTGACTTTTTACTGGACTCCTGGACCCTCTCATGCTGCTGCTGCAAATGTTCCTTCTCGCTCAGCGCTGAGCAGCAGAATGCTCCTTGCCCTTTGGCTGAGCGACACACAGACCTCTAGTCCTGCTGCTCTGAAAGAAACCGTCTTCACAGCTTTAATCCTGGCAGATATTGATTAAAATCTTGCCGTGCTCCTCTAAGTGTATTTGTGATTGGACGTGCTTCTTGCTAGGGGGGATTTTCAGATACATGAACTGCATGAAACAGAGGGAAAGGCAAAGAGAAGCATCAACACGTCTAAGAACTTGAACAATATTTGAAGACCATATATTGGTGTCTAACGACCTCCTGCTGCCGGGAGACGCAACTGGTATTTTAATGAGACACATACCCCACCTGTGCCTGACCTGAGATTCAGCACCCTGAGGAGGAATAGCTCAGTGGTTTAAGAATTGGCCTGTTAAATCCAGGCTTCTGAGCTCAATCCTTGAGGAGGCCATCAAGGAATTGGGGTAAAATTCTGTTTGGGGATGGGTCCTGCCTTCAGCAAGGGGTTAGACTAGATACCTCCTGAGGTCCCTTCCAACCCTGCTATTCTGTCCTCTTGTGTTGGCAGAACAAATAAACCCCACCTCCAATTACCCTTATACAATCCATTTGAGTTCAAGAAAGAGAGATCTGTCTTGCAACAAGTATTAACATTACGAGGCAAAGACTAAGGTGAGTGGTCTCTTTTTCTTTCAGTTCTAATACCTGATGAAAGCTTCAAAATCCATTCTGTCGACCAAGAGAAAAGATTGTTTTTCTGCTCTCAAAGTGCTGATGCTTTTGACCCCAAAATGTTGTCTTCATTTTCTCTCACAAAATAACTTGCAGTGAAATGGGACCAACTGCCTAAACTATCCTGAACGCTGCATGTCAGAGTTTGGGAATATCAGGACAGATCATCACCTGGCATCAGTTGTCACAGATCCATCAGCATCAGCAGAGCTTCGGTGATTTATACCAACTGAAGTGTCTGGTCCATTGTGCTGTAATGAGTTAAAGATTTCATACGCTGTGCGTATGAAGATGAAAATAGTCTGTTTAAAATTACCCCTTTGGATTCAAAGAATCTTGTTTAATGGAGGTTTTTTTCTTTTTTTTCCCTAAAAATGTGCTTCATTTATTTGCATATCAAACATTTTCATTTAAAATTTCCCAGAGTGGGTTTTGTGCTGGTGAAATATTCCCAGTTGACAGCCCTGGAGAGAGAAGCTTGTGAAAAAAGACAGTACAGTATGGAATGGGCTTCCCCAGTGCACCATTTTCTGCCCCATGGAAGGTCTCATGGGTTCGGGGTGGATACACACCAACAATGGAATGAAATCTCTCTTGCATAGTTGAGTTTTCTTCTTAGTTTGAAGCGGGAGAAGGAACAGGAACTTCTGGACCCACCTAGCTTCCAAGGGAACCATTTTTCTTGATGCTGTTTGACCAGCAATTCATTGTGGCCCTTTAGGTGGAGATCAGTGGGTATTCTCGAGGAAGCTGCTTTATGACTCTGCTAAAGTAATATCTTCTAAGGACAGGCTGGTCCTCCCACTGCCTCCACTCACTCACGGTAAATTATAGAGATTTGTAGCTGTAGGTTGTACAGGATGATAAGATACTGCATGTGAGCACGGGAGAGAGGAAATGTTTTCCTTAGTATTCATTGAGGTCCTTTCCTTTGGAGGTGGAAGCTTTTCCAAACTCACTTGCTGCCTCTGCTTCCCACTGCAGAACTCCAGTTGTAGGCTGTGCAATAAGCCAGAGCAGGCATGAGGGTCTCACCCATAGTTTTAATTCAGCTCTCGCTGCTTAACTTTGCTCTTCATTCATATCTCTTCAGTTAATATACAGTGAACCAGTGTGAACGTAATCTTATTGATTTCAACAAGAATGCTGGTTATTGAACTTATCAGAGTTTATTCCTACTTTGTGGTTTTAATTGACTTCTTATAAATATTTATATATTTAGTTATGGAAAGGTGCTAGAGTGCTAATATGAGGCTTAAATCTACCACTCCAAGCACCCCTCGCCATAGATCAGGTGGCTGTGGTGACACCTGGCCTTTTAGTTTCATAACAAGAAAGTTATATTTGCAATTGTTGACTTTGCATTGTTTGTGGTTGGCATTTCTAAAATGCTGACTTGGGGGGGGGGGGACATTTGCAATTGTCAATTGCTTCGAAGCAAGCAGCCTTTGGAAATTCCGCAATGCTCACCTCCTTCTTTTTAAAGTAATTCTTTTTCTCTGCCATTGTCATTCAGTTCACTTTCTCGAAATAGCTACAGTATTAGTGGGATTCACTTAGAGATTAAATATTTTAACTTTACTAGCAACTTTGGCTCTTTCTACCTGAAAATGATTCTTGAATTAATTTCTTTTCTATCCCACATTACATCACAGTTAGGAGGGAACACGGCATTTGAAAGTGTTCTCGATATTGTTTTGTTACAACAAGGTAAGAGTTGATGATGTTTTAGGAGCAGTTCTGAAACCTGGAAATGATAACGGATATAATAATATATTAATATTCCTTTTGGTGGAAAAAATCCTTTATTTTTCAGTTGTCTGTTTAATATAATGTTTTTTTCTCTTGATGTTTTCTGATGGGTTCCTATTATGGTGAAACATGATTAGTCCCAACAGGACAATTGAAACGTGTGTGTGTGTGTGTGTGTGTGTGTGTGTGTGTGTGTGTGTGTGTGTGTGTGTGTGTGTGTGTGTGTGTGTGTGTGTGTGTGTGTGTGTGTGTGTGTGTGTGTGTGTGTGTTTTAATTTTTCACATTGATAAGATAAAGAATTGTAGAAATCTAGTACCAAAATAGCCACCTTACTAGGAAATGGGGCTTCCAGATGAGTGTGACTTTATGCTTCCATTTCCATATGGAAATTTTGATTCCTATCTTTGGTGTTTCTTTGTCTCATGGAGAAATGCAAGAACTTTGTTACTGGTGACCTTGTTCATAACCATAGATGGGCAAATCTGAAAAAAACTAGGAGCTGTAATAAAAAGCAGTGAAAGAAGACCAGTTTGCACAGAAGATGCATATCTCAGGGAAATGACTGAATATTCATGCAAATATATTGTTCACCATGTTTTTATTTGCAAGACTTTAACCCAAAATGATCTCAAAGTATTAAAGAATCCTGTGGCACCTTATAGACTAACAGACGTTTTGCAGCATGAGCTTTCGTGGGTGAATACCCACTTACGTCTGTTAGTCTATAAGGTGCCACAGGATTCTTTGCTGCTTTTACAGAACCAGACTAACACGGCTACCCCTCTGATACTCAAAGTATTAAAGTGCTTGAATGAAAAGTCCACCAGCTATTCCAGTTTACAGCTACTCAGGATCTGGCTCCATAACTTTACCTTTAAAGAGATTTCAGGTAGGAGCCCACGTAGAGAGATGGTTGGGTGAGCCTGGCTGCATTTTGCATTGGCTGAGTTGGCCAGTGGACTGGTCATGCCATTTTGTTATGGATGTTGTTTCATTAATGATCTGGAGGATGGTGTGGACTGCACTCTCAGCAAGTTTGCAGATGACAATAAACTGGGAGGAGTGGTAGATACGCTGGAGGGTAGGGATAGGATACAGAGGGACCTAGACAAATTAGAGGATTGGGCCAAAAGAAACCTGATGAGGTTTCATCAAAACCTGATGAGTCCTGCACTTAGCACGGAAGAATCCCATTCACTGTTACAGACTAGGGACCAAATGGCTAGGAAGCAGTTCTGCAGAAAAGGACCTAGGGGTTACAGTGGACGAGAAGCTGGATATGAGTCAGCAGTGTGCCCTTGTTGCCAAGAAGGCTAATGGCATTTTGCAAGTTTGCAGATGACAATAAACTGGGAGGAGTGGTAGATACGCTGGAGGGTAGGGATAGGATACAGAGGGACCTAGACAAATTAGAGGATTGGGCCAAAAGAAACCTGATGAGGTTTCATCAAAACCTGATGAGTCCTGCACTTAGCACGGAAGAATCCCATTCACTGTTACAGACTAGGGACCGAATGGCTAGGAAGCAGTTCTGCAGAAAAGGACCTAGGGGTTACAGTGGACGAGAAGCTGGATATGAGTCAGCAGTGTGTCCTTGTTGCCAAGAAGGCTAATGGCATTTTGGACTATATAAGTAGGGGCATTGCCAGCAGATGGAGGGATGTGATCATTCCCCTCTATTCGACATTGGTAAGGCCTCATCTGGAGACTGTCCAGTTTGGGGCCCCACACTACAAGAAGGATGTGGAAAAATTGGAAAGAGTCCAGCGGAGGGCAACCAAAATGATTAGGGGGCTGGAGCACATGACTTATGAGGAGAGGCTGAGGGAACTGGGATTGTTTAGTCTGCAGAAGAGAAGAATGAGGGGGGATTTGATAGCTGCTTCCAACTACCTGAAGGGAGGTTCCAAAGAGGATGGAGCTCGGCTGTTCTCAGTGGTGGCAGATGACAGAACAAGGAGCAATGGTCTCAAGTTGCAGTGGGGGAGGTTTAGGTTGGAAATTAGGAAACACTATTTCACTAGAAGGATGGTGAAGCACTGGACTGGGTTCCCTAGGGAGGTGGTGGAATCTCCATCCTTAGAGGTTTTTATGGTCAGGCTTGACAAAGCCCTGGCTGGGATGATTTAGTTGGGTTTGGTCCTGCTTTGAGCAGGGGATTGGATTAGATACCTCCTGAGGTCCCTTCCAACCCTGAGATTCTATGATTCTATGATTCCTCATGGAGATTTCCTCCCCCAGAGCCTTCTACCATGGGTTTGACCATGGGGGTGGGATGACTTTGCCGCAGAATCCCAAGAAACTGCATCCTGAAAACAATTCAGGTCAGATCAAAACCCTCATTGGACAAAGGATCATGGTGCAGTAGGAGTGAATGGAGAGAACAAGCAAGGGCGGTGTGGAACTTTCTGTACTCTCCTACTTTCTGGAAGCCAAATTCTGCAACATGGGAAATTCACAGGGCCCAAATTCTTCTCTTACAGAGCTGTATCTTTAAATGACTGCCCTTGCCTGGTTTCTAGCCCCATCATAGGCCATGCTTATTAAAGGCTTAGGGGACAACGTGAATGCCTATTGAGCACATTGGCAGAAGTGGAGATAGAGAGTGTATATTTTAATACGTGATTGAGTTCAAGCTTCTCTGGTTGCTCACACTTCTGGGAACGATTTCAGCAACTGTTCTGATCATCAGAGAAGTTGTACAAATGAAGTACCCGATCTTACAAGCTGATCAGTGTGGGTGGCTCACTGCACCTAGGATGAAGCTCACCGAAGACTCTGCAGGCGTCCACCTACAGGGAGCTGCCTGCAGGGTTTGAGCCTGAGAGGGTTTGAAAGGGGGTCCCCTTTCTACCTATGATACATTCACAATGCAGCTGATGTAACAGTGACAACCCAGTGGTGTGAGTAAAACTATTTGAAGGTGTAAAATTGCCAGGCAATGGGGTCAGAGTCAGTAGAAGACCCAGTGCTATCGCTAATTCCAATGGATGAATCATCTCTCTTGCGTGCGGTGAGGACTAGAAAGCAGCACATGAAAGGGAGCTGGAGGGACTCGAGTGCCCGTTGCTGGGCGACAGGGAGAGGCGGGACCCAGGCCCCGCCCCCGGGGCGCTCCCTCCCCACCGTACTACCACACACCCCCCCGGCCCCGCACATGCGCAGTAGCCCACGGGTTCGGGCTCCCCCTGTCGCCGGGCTCCGGAGCTGTGTCTCGGCCCGTGTCCGCGCTGCTCCGCGGGGCCATGGCCGGGCCCCAGGTGCTGAAGCACCGGCGCACCACGCTGGAGCGGGCCGAGAAGCTCCTCTCCGGGCCCGGCTTCCCCGACTGCAACCTCCGGGGCAGGTGGGAGCCGGACCGGTCCGCCCCGCCCCCTCCGGCCGGGAACCAGCGGCCCGCGGGCGGGCGTCCCCCGGGCCGGCGCTGCGCTCGCGCTCGGGACGCTGGGCCGGGGGGTGCGCGGGCGAGCTGCGGAGCGAGCCCCGCTGGGGGACCCGAGCCGCCACCGGCCCCTGGGTCCTGCTGGCCCGGCTGTGAGCGCGGGCCGGGGTCGGACGGGTCTGGGTTTGGAAAGCGACGTGGCTTCTCCGCAGTGAAACCCGCTGCTCGGGCTGCGGCTCTGCCTGAGAGTCGCAGTGAGTCCAGCCGTGCCCCGGGGCGGGGGCGATCGGGTGGGGCGTCCCCACCTACTACAGCGGGTGTCGCTGCTCCGAAAGCTTGGAGCAGGCTGCGGGGGCAGGTGAAGGGACACTTGCAAGCTCCTTTATTGTGCGTTTAAAGGCTTTACAAATCAAAGGTGCTCTGCTGCTCTGTCTTTCCCCTTTGCTGTTTCACGCTGCAGTTAGGCTGGTCAGTTTCACTTTTCTGCTTCTTTCTCTCGGATTCTGACAATGCTTTTGGGTTTCTCACAGTGTAGGAAGGAGGTTCTCCTTTTCACCCTGTGCAGCAGCTCCAGAGAGATCCTCTCACAGACCCATCTGTCTTACCAACACCGCAATCTTCCTGTTATTTGGCTCTCAAATATTTAAACAAAAAGACTCTACAATTACTGCATCTACTCCTGGCAGCTGTCACATAAATCCTTCCTCCTGCAACTGGCTCTGCTCAGGAGGACCCCAGCGTGGAGCCTCATTGAAGTTAATGGGGCTTCTGCATAGACGCACAGCCAATCCACTTAAAATAACTTGCAGGATTGGGGCCTGAATATATGCATGCCCAGGAAACTAGATGTGAGCTAAACAGGATTGCTGCATGTGTGTGTCCCCCTCCAATCCTGCCATGGGGCACAAAGGAGTCAGGTAGGCTGTGTTGGGTGGGAGAAAGTGGGAACCAGCCAGCCTCAAAGCAATACTACTGTTGTCACTTCTAGTTCCCTGCACAGACGTGCACTACTCTGATAGCAGCATGGTGCAGCCACTAACCAGGGGGAAGGGATATGAGTGGTATGATATCAGTGGTATGAGTGTTCGCCTGCTAAACCCAGGGTTGTGAGTTCAATCCTTGAGGAGACCACTTAGGGATCTGGGGCCAAAATTGGTCCTGCTAGTGAAGGCCCAGGGGGCTGGACTCAATGACCTTTCAAGGTCCCTTCCAGTTCTAGGAGATTGGTATATCTCCAATTATTACCTTTTTTACCTTATGTCAAACCCCCCCCCCCCCTTGTATTACATTTAAAAAAATCCTTCAGTCCTGTTTTCCTGGAAAAGAACAAACCAATAATTGCATTGTAACCACCTTCTTCAGAACTCAGATGAATGAATGACATGTTGGGTCTAAGACTATGTCACTCTGCTGCTTCAGGAGTGGAATTTCTGTCTGGACTATACATTTCCTCTTGATGCTTTAAGTCATAATGTGACTATTGCTGCTCAGCTAGTGTCTTTAAAATCTGTACAAGTAAATAACTGTACCATGGTATTGCTATATGTAGTTCATGTGAGTTCACTTAGGGACAGATCCTCAGGTGATGTAGATTGTCATAGCTTCATCCAGTGCTAATATGCTGTAACCTTTGCTTGCAAAGGTATTTGTAAGGCGTTGAATGGGGGCTCCTATCATTTAAATAGAAAAGAACAAAAGGGAAACGTTGTTATTAAGAGGATGGTGATCAATTGTTCTCCACATCCACTGAGGATAGTACAAGAAGTAATGGGCTTAATTTGAAGCAAGGGAGATTTAGGATGGACATCAGGAAAATAATTCTAATTATAAGGATAGTTAAGGTCTGGAACAGGTTACCTAGAGAGGTTGTAGAATCCCCACCATTGGAGGTTTTTTAAGAACACCTTGGACAAAGACCTGTCAGGGATGGCCTTCTAGGTTTACTTGATCCTATCTCAGCACAGGAGGCTGGGCTAGAGGTCCCTTCCAGCCGTACGTTTCTATGATGGTGTGATTTGTGGGAAGAAAGAAAATCTCCATGGCTTGGCACTTGTGGTAGTCAAAATATACAAGGCAGATACAGGTGTTCTGCTGCCATTGGTGACCACATGCCACGCTGGGCACCCAGGATTATTGTCAGGCTAATAAGCAAGAGGATTGTTAGTTTTTTAAAACATTGGTTTTTTTTAAACTGAATGTTTCTGCAATGGTGAACCACTGGGGAAAAACCAAGCATGACAAAGCTTTAGCCTTTGTCAGGAGATCGGGAGACAGATCCTCGTACATTGGGGTGATTGGCTTTATTGCATGTCATCTTTCCTGCAGGCTTTTCGGGGACACCTGCCCCCTGGTGTCTCTCTCCTGCTTCCAGACCCCTCAGCGAATCCCACGTGATGAAGCTGTCAGACAAGAATTCAAACCTGTGAAAGTTGGGGACTCCTTTGGACCCACGTAAGTACCAGCCTTAGAGGAACAAAGTGATGTGAATTGATTTTTAACTGACGTTTATTTAAATGAGGAAGTGATGTGAAGTCGCTATTGTTTTTCCCCTTGAGGGACACAATGAGCTGTGTGTGAGATTCCATTTTTACTCCCCAGGTGCTGCAGATTAATCAGTAGGACTGTGTGCAACACCTGTGTGTATGCAACTATTTTTTTCTACACCTAAAGATATCTTTAGTACTTTAACTTCAGGTTACTTGTATGCGTATTAGCTAATCCTCACAAACCCCTGATGAAGTAGGACAGAAGATATCTAATCCTCCCTGTTTTACATTTGGGAAGAAACTGAGGGATGGAGAAGTTAAGTAACCTGAGGCCTTGTGGCAAGTCAGTGTCAGAGGCAGGACTAGACTGCAAGCTAGGCACTCTGAAATCTCTTTGCTCAGCCATCTACCTCACTCTTTTGGATTCTTTCAGCTCCATGTTTAGGACTTTGATTTTGATTGATGCGTTGGGCCTATCGGCAAATCTCCAGGCAGAACAGAAGGCCTGTGATAATGCTTGGGCAGGTAAAGGAGGTATCATAAATACCTGTTTCTTGGGTGTTTGTAATTTGTTATAAAAATAAACTCCAGACTAAAACTTGACCCAAGAACTCTGGAAGCTAATTACTTGTCTCTGTCCATCCTGAGCCCCTCTCCTCCAACTTGACTCCCATGACAGCAGTCCCTGTGGAATACTTCATGTTAGACTATGGAGGTGCGGGGAGTGGATCTTTGAGACTTGGGCCTTCATGAAATAGGGTTGATTTCATCCCTTTTCTCCCCTTCTGAGGCCTTTCCTGCCTGGTGGGTAGTTGCTCTATCCCTGCAGTCACAATCTCTGGTCTCACTCCATGCTGGTAATGAGAGACCCTCTTTGTGCACCCCTTCTGCTTCCAGCATGGCAGCTCCTTTGTCCTGATTTCTCTGAGAGAGCAGGTCAAACTGTTGCTAGACAGCTGGCTGATTCACTCGACAGCTGGCTGAGATGCCCTGGGTCTTTGGGACCTGGGTGGAATGTGTGGGTGTCTCAATCCAGTTCCTAGACAACAGGTGTCTGTACTGTAAAAGCGCCTCTAAACTTTCCCCCCTTGCTGACTGTCTGACTGGATGAGCCATGGAGAACAAACTGCCCGTGGATGTTCCTGGTGGGTCTGGTTTGATGTGTATGGGTGGAGGCAGAGCGTGGGGTGCTTGTACTGCTGCCCTATCATACCTGATCTATACAGAGCAGATCTCTGTCTACGGGGCTGTCAGTTGAGCATCTTTCACTCTTAGGAAAACATAAAAGCAAGCCCTGGCGGGATTGTCTCCTGTGTGTGTTTGTGCATTGGTGTCTGTACATACTATGTGCTTTCCCCACAGACCTCCTTAGAGATTCTACTGAGGCTGTAGTGTCTTGTGCATGTTAACCTTTCATAGGGAAATGCTTAATCAGGAACGGCTCAACATCAGTTCAGAAGTGTATGTACCTGTCTTTCAGGTGGTGGACCTGCTGGTTTAAAGTGGAGCTTAGCATCCCCAGAGAATGGGTGGGGAAGGAAGTGCATCTCCTGTGGGAAAGCGATGGGGAAGGGATGGTGTGGAGGGATGCGCAGCCGGTTCAGGTAAGAGGAAGTGTGTGTGCCAATGCTAGATCTTTCTTAGAAGTATGTCATAGGCAGTGCTGCAATCAATGCTGTTTCCATGACATGTCCTCTGCCTCAGCCCTTTATAATGGGGCTGTCGGAATTCCCTGCCATTTGTTACATGGTTTGCATCAGACTGGATTTGAATTTCCTCTAATTATATAGCGCTTCCCTGTTTTGTGAGGTTTTTAATGCAATATTCCTGACCATTGGTCTCTGGCATGGAATACCCATGGGACTGGTATTAACCCTGCGGTTGCAGCAACTCACCAGGAGAAGCCGACCCTTTCTATGATGTTTTTAGTGTCTGTTTGATGAGGCATGGAGACATGTCCTAGGGAGTTTGAGCAAAATCTTCATTCAGCGGGGTGCTGCAAATGGTCTTTGTAGTAGTTCTACAGGCAAACAGTGAGCACAGTCTCAGTACGCACAACTCCGTGGTAATCTGCCATGTGTCAGAAGGGGCCCCTCTGCTGATATGTATCAACAAGCCATGGGTTAGTGATTCTGTACTGATGCAGCATGGCAGCCATTCCCATTGAACCTGTGTTAACATCTCTGACGTGCGTGTTGTCATGGAGCTATTTTAATGTTCCTCCTCCCTGTCGTGACACACAGGGTTTGACTAAAGAAGGGGAGAAGACCAGCTATATCCTGACAGACAGCCTCAAGGAGGCAGAGCCTCACAGGTGAGCACTGATGCTTGCTGAAATTCAGGGAAACCCCCACCCTGCACTGGTTGGAGGGGCTGTGAGGTACTCTTGGCACAGCCACACCACACAGGGAAAATGCCCAGGCCTCTCTGTTGAGAGCTGTGAGGACCAGTGATGTAGCATTGTCACCTATTGGCTGCTCAGCTCATGAGGTAACATCAGGCTGGATTACAATGACAAGGTTTATTGATTGCTGTGCTTCAGGGTGTGAGTTGCTCACTAAGTAGGATGAGGAAGAAATGTGTCCCTCGTGGGGTAGTGTTGCACAGTTAGGTTGGTGTAGTATGTCTGTCTGTCTCTGAAGCACTGGCCACCGTAAGAGACAGGATACCAGACTAGACGGGCCACTGGTCTGGCCTGGTCCGACCGTTCCTGTGCTTTTGGCAGATCTTGTTTCCCAGTCTCTATGCAGAGAACACAGTGAGTTGCTCATTGATCTCTGGTGACTTCTGTTTCCCTTTTTCTCATTTCTACAGTCTGACTGTCTACGTGGAAGTTGCCTGCAATGGTCTCTTTGGGGCTGGAAAAGGCAGCCTGATTGCACCTCCTGACCCTGACAAGAAGTTCACCCTGCACAAGGCGGAGCTTGTGGTCTTCAACAGGGATGTCCATGAGCTGCTGGTAGACTTTGAGATACTAGTGGACATGGCCAAGGTAAATACTTCAGTCCTCTGTCTCTTTTATTCTCCAGCTCCTCTATCTCCCTCTCTCCTCCTTTTTTCATGACTTTCCCTTTGGTTTGACCTCCTTCCCCCAGCTCTCCAGCGTCTACCAAAAAGACCTGAAGCAGTAAGTATTTGCCATTGTAGTTTGTGTACAACTGGAAGTGTCTCCTTTGTTTCATCATGTCAGCTAACATCAGCAGCCTCTGAGTTCCAAAAAAGTGAAATGTGTATAGTAGGGGAAGGAAACACCATCTTTGCGTATGTATTGCCTCAGGCTACACGTGTCATTGGTAGAGAGGTGGGAAGTTGGTAGGACACTGCTAATGGGCTGTCCATATGTGCAGCAGTTCAGCGTGCTATCCATCATACAGACTCTCAGCCTGTCCGATATAAGAGTTGCTGAGCTAAGCGTCTCTCTCTTCTCACTCTTGCCCTCCCTCAGTTCCTCGGGGAGGAAAACCAGCGGAGCTTCCAGACACTATATGTGGCCAATCAGATGGTTAACCTGCTTGATGTCACAGACTCCTCTACCTTCCCTGCAGTGCGTCACCTCGCTTCTTCCATCTTTAGGCAGAAGAATGGCGAGAGCCAGCACTCCATCCATGCTATGGGCCACTGCCACATTGATTCTGGTAAGAATGGGTCCAGGGGATGCGTGCTATGGAAAGGCCTGTGGTTAGTAGGGCTGGCCAGTGATGCTGGGTGCTGCCAGAGGGGAGCAGTTCTCAGGCGAATAGGCACTGAGTGTTCTGTAGAAGTGATGCTCTGAGCCTCTAGGATAAGGGACAGGGATATCCCAGCTATCAGCTACAAAATGTATGTAGCCGTGTCAGCCTGACTGGAGATGGTGACTTACCACAAGGCTGGAAGGCATCCTTTACAAAGGGGCATGTCAAAGCCTTCCATGCCCATTCCTTAGTTGCTTTGCCTGGCCCCTAGATTTCAAATTCCCAGTGGGGTTTTCCTAGTCATGCTATTGTGGGGAAAGGAAGTGAGGTATCCAGGACAGGCAGCAGCCCCGTGAGCTGAGGACTCTTCAGGACTTACAGCCATGCTTCAATCCATTGACATTTTAATAGTGTGATTTTCCCATGTCTTCACACCCTGCAGTGGTTGATTCTTGTAAAGGCAGCACAGCTTGGATCCCAGATGAGTAGGGCCCTACCGAATTCACCGTCCATCTTTGTGAATTGCATGGTCATAGCATTTTAAAAATCTTTATTGTCACAATTTCAGATATTTAAATCTTAAATTTCACGCAGTTGTAAACAAAGCATGAATATGTATGGAAAAAGAGCAAAATACAAACCTGTAAAGCCCTTAAGTCCGTGTTTCTCAAACTAGGGGTCCCAGGCCAAAAGGGGTTGCAAAGCTATTATAGGGGTGGTTGCGGTATTGCCACCCTTACTTCTGCACTGCCTTCAGAGCTGGGTAGCTGGAGCATGGTGGCTGCTGGACTGATGCCGAGCTCTGAAGGCAGTGCCGCAACCAGGAGTAGCGCAGCGTTCAGAGCTGGATTCCTGGCCAGCAGCCGCTGCTCTCTGGCCACTCAGCTCTGAAGGCAGTGCCACCAGCAGCAGCAGGTAGAAGTAAGGGTGGCGATACCATACTATGCCATCCTTACTTCTGTGTTGCTGCTGGCAGCGGCACTGCATTCAGACCTTGGTGCCTAGCAAGCAGCTGCCGCGCTCCAGCCACCCAGCTCTGAAGGCAGCATAGATGTAAGGGTAGCAGTACTGCAACCCCTATACAATAGGCTTGAGACCCTCTTTTGGGTTGATACCCCCCATTTGAGAAATGCTGTGTACTTGTATATACTTTTACCCTATAGTATAAAAGAATATAGTACAGGGTGAAAGTACACAAAATATCAGATTTTACGGGGGAACCCAGATTTCATGGTCCGTGACACGTTTTTCACAGTTGTGATGAGGCTCAGTTGTGTCTTTCCAGCCAGGGGAAGGCAGCACAGAATGGGCATTGGCAGGCGACAGGCTGTATGTGTATATAAAATAATGGCCATTTAAAATGGAAAGGCCATGTGGCCACAGTGAGATCAGCCTGCTTCTGTCCCTGCAGCCTGGCTGTGGCCATACGAGGAGTCTATCCGCAAGTGTGCTCGCAGCTGGGTGACTGTTGTACGCCTGATGGAGAAGAACCCGGAGTTCACGTTTGTCTGCTCGCAGGTGAGTTGTCATCTGCCGCTCTCAGGTGGGCAGCAAAACTCTTGGAGCAAAGACAGGAGGAAGGTTAGTGCATATTCTAAGGAGCATGGTAAGTGGCTGGGAGAGGGGCTGCTATGCAAGGGACTTCTCTATCCCTGGTCTCCAAGTTGTTTCTACCATGCTCCCAAGACCAGATGCCAGGTGTAGATTTCAGCCCAAGCCTCCTGCCTGGTAGCTGTCCTGCCAGGTCTGGGACCAGTCCTATTTGCACTGAGCTCCAATGCCTGCTGAAAATTCAGGTTTGCAGCTGCTGTGAGTCAGAAGCTTTAGACAAATTGGATAATCTCTAAAATAATCTCCGGGTGCTTTATGGCTCTGTCTTCTTTGCAGGCCCAGCAGTTTGAGTGGGTGAGGAACTGGTATCCTGGGCTGTACGCTCAGATTCAGGACTATGCCAAAGAGGGACGGTTCATACCTGTTGGCGGCACCTGGGTAGAAATGGTAAGGTCACGGCAGCCCTTCTGCATTGCCCTCTGAGTCTTGTCTCTAACAGATCAGTTACTGAGTCTCAGATGCCTTCTCTTAACATCTTCTTCTGCTCAGACCCTCAAGGGGAATCATGAGAGGGATTTTGGAACCCAGCCCCTAGCCTGGGGAGCCCTTCCCTCTGGAAACGTAACCCTAACCCTACCATTTGGAATACTAATGGTACCTGAAGACCACTACCCTTTAGAACCCTTATCCTAACTCAGGGACCCCTACCTTTGGGACATTAATCCTAGGCGTTGGGGCCTAACACAGTGACTCCTACCCTTTGGAAACCTAAATGTATCCTGGAGAGCCCTATACTCTGAAACTTTAACCTTCACCAGGGGAGTCCTATGCATTGGAAACCTAAATATAGTGTGAGGAGTCCTCTCTGTTGGAACCCTAATGCTACCTTGGGGATCCATACCCTGTGGAACCCTGACCTTAGCTTGGGGAGTCGCACCATCTTGAATCCTAATGCTTGCTTGGGCAGCCCTGTTACCCTAGCTCTAACCTCTGGAACCCTAACACTAGCCGGGGTGTCTTATCGATTGGAAATCTAACCTGAACTTGGGGAGCCTTGCCCTCTGGAACCCAACCCTAGCTGCAGGAGTCTTATCTACGTGAACCCTAGCCCTAGCCTTGGGAGCCCGACCCTCTGGAACCATAGCACTAGCTTGGGGAGTCCTATCAACTGGAATCCTAGCCCTGTTCCAGGGAGTCCTACCCTCTGTACCCCCAACTGTAGATTAGGCAGCCTTATACCCTGGAACCATAACGCAGTAGCACCCTCAGCTGTATTGTGAACACAGCTCTTCCCTTTCCCCAGACTCTGTTACCCTCCCCCTCCCCTCTGGAGGGTGTGTCAAGTCCATACATGACTGCAGTGTCTCAGCTGGGAGCTGTATGGATTGGGCCTGCCATGGGGTGCATGCTACTGGGGTGGCCACTCTCCTTTCTCTGCTGGCAAGCGGGGCAGGAGATCTGCATAGAATTCCTCAGGGCTGCCATTATCTCCCAGGACGGGAATCTTCCCAGTGGCGAATCAATGGTGCGTCAGTTCCTGCAGGGACAGCGGTTTTTCCAGCAGCAGTTTGGGAAGCTTTGCTCGGAGGTATGTGTTCCTCCTCGGTGGATCCTCTACATGTTCCTTCTCTGTGGGGGTGGGGAAGTGATCCATGTGGTCCCTTCCAGAGCTGATATTCCCGGTGTCTCTGCTTCATTCTTGGTGGGACACGCTCACTTTGGAGTGATCTATCTAAGGTATGTATGTGGCCCATCACCGTGGTATTTGAATTCTTTCAATCTCTTTTGTATCTATCCTCATGCGCCCCTGTGGGGAAGGGCAGTGCTGCTATTCTCACTGTATAGATGGGAAAACTGACGCACAGACCGGCCCAGTGACTCGTCCAAGGTCACACATGAAATCTGTGGCAGAGCAGGGACTTTATTCCAGGTCTCCCAAGTCCTAAACTAGTGCCTGAACGGCTGGACCATCCACAAGAAATTGCAGCTGGAGGCTGCTAGGGCCTCGGATATATTAGTGCAGCGTACCTCTTCCTACCCCCCAGTACATAGGCCTTGGCCAGTTCATATAGCACCCACTACCTAGCAATATTTTCTCCAGGCTGAGGGGCCCTGTGGAGGGCATTAGGGCCACAGTGATACGTGGCTCATTATATGGGGTATCCAGAATTTGGGCCTGTTCCCATCTCGGCTCTAGAGATGTATGGAGAGATAGGTGCAGACTACATTGTCTGAGAGACATCTGAGCAGGTGATGGGATTGTGTTTCTCTCTCTCTCTCACGTTCTGTTCTCTGCTCCCAGTTTTGGTTGCCAGACACTTTTGGATACTCGGCCCAGCTGCCCCAGGTGATGCGTGGCTGTGGGATACGATGGTTCCTCACTCAGAAACTCAGCTGGAGCCTGGTGAACACCTTCCCGGTGAGCTGGTCTTTCCTGCTGTGGGGGGTGTGCACATGTGTATGGGAATCTGCCCAGTGGGCTCGCTCCTGTCATAACTATGAAGGGAAGGGTAACAGCCCTCCTGTGTACAATACTATAAAATCCCTCCTGGCCAGAGACACCAAAATCCCTTTACCTGTAAAGGGTTAAGAAGCTCAGGTAACCTGGCTGACACCTGACCCAAAGGACCAATAAGGGGACAAGATACTTTCAAATCTTGGTGGGGGAAGGCTTTTGTTTGTGTGCTCTTTGTTTTGGGGGTTGTTCGCTCTGGGGACTAAGAGGGACCAGACATCAATCCATGCTCTCCAAATCTTTCTGAACCAGTTCTCATATTTCAGACTTGTAAGTAACAGCCAGGCAAGGCGTGTTAGTTTTATCTTTGTTTTCTCAACTTGTAAATGTTCCTTTTGCTAGGGGGTTTACCTCTGTTTGCTGTAACTTTGAACCTAAGGCTAGAGGGGGTTCCTCTGGGCTCTTTGAATCTGATTACGCTGTAAAGTTATTTTCTATCCTGATTTTACAGAGATGATTTTTACCTTTCTTTCTTTAATTAAAGCCATTCTTTTTAAGAACCTGATTGATTTTTCCTTGTTTGGATCTGGACTCACCAGGAATTGGTGGGGGGCAAAGGAAGGGGAATGGTTAATTTCTCCTTGTTTTTAGATCCATGGGTTTGGATCGGTGTTCACCAGGAACTTGGTGGAAAAGTCTCTTAAGGCTACTCAGGGAAGGGTTATAGTACTTGGGAGGAAAATATTCTAGGGAGGCAGTAGACAGAGTTTCCCTGATAACTCATAAATAATTTGGGTGGTGGCAGTAAAACCAGATCTAAGCTGGTAGTTAAGCTTAGAGGTTCTCATGCAGGTCCCCACACCTGTACCCTAGAGTTCAGAGTGGGGAAGGAACCTTGACAGGCCCTCATTCAGAGAGCTCACCAGAGCTTTACATGAGGCTGACTGGATCAGGTAGTTCATTAGCCACGACAAGAGAAGATTTGGCTACTGATCACATCATGATAAGGTTCTGAAGTATGACGCCAACAGCTTTGAAAAGTTAATAGTGAGCAACCAGAAGTTTCCTTTCAGTAGCTCCTTGGACTCGTGCGCCCCATTCTGGCTGTCCCTGTGGTGTCCCCCTGTGAAGCTGTAATAGACTCCCCCTTGGTGACATTTTGCTCTCTTCCAGCACAGCACCTTTTTCTGGGAAGGCATCGACGGCTCCCAAGTTCTGACCCATTTCCCGCCTGGCAATTCCTATGACCTAAAAGGTCGAGTGGAGGAGGTGAGCGATATGACATTTTAGGCAGATGGGTATGCTTCTGTCTTTCTGTCCCAGCGTACCCAGCTTGCAAGGGAATGTCACCGCCATCTGGGCTGTAAGCAAAGACTGTTGGAGGGGAGTGCCACATAGCGAGTAGGTGGGGAAAGGTGATAGGACAAGCAGCTGGGGGCTTTAGAGGTTTGGAGTAAAGCCCAGATTTGTCTGTCCATGCAATGTGTCAGAGCCTTGAGTTTCTATAATGAGCTGCATTTTAAAGATAAATTCACAGGGGAGTGGGGAGCTGATGAGTCACTGCAGGAGGGCTCTCAACTTCTCCAGATTCTCCTGTCTCCCTGGGCCCTGGTGGATGTGTCCCGGGAGGCAGAGCTGAAAAGAGAATGAACATGGTGAGAAGACAACAAGCTAGTGCCTGATCTTTACGCCTGCAGGGCTCTCCTTGGCTTGACTATGTGAGGGTCTGACACTACGTGTCATGTGTATACATAATCTTCTCTAGATGCTGAAAACCATGAACAACAACAAAGACAAAGGCCGTGTGAACCACAGCGCTGCTCTCTTTGGGTTTGGAGACGGAGGAGGTGGCCCGACTCAGAAGATGCTGGACAGGCTGAAGAGAATGAGAGATACGGATGGGCTGCCCAGGTCTGGGGAGGCTCTGCTCTCTCTCCTCATCTGTCCTTCAGAGCTCAGTGCCGACTGCTGACTCTTGAGAGATTTCTGCTAACCCCTTTGGTCCTAGCATTCTGGAGAGTGGGGCTGGAGGGAGCTGATGATTCACGGCTGGGGCTGTTGCTTTCCCACTTGCAAACCATCAACTCATGCTAGGGAAGGAACCACAGGGCTCCTCGTTCCCTCTGCAGTGGGCAGCAGCTGCTAAGCCTGTCCTGTTACTATCTGCATTTCTCCCCCATAGGGTTCAGATGTCCACACCTGACCAGTTTTTCTCTATGCTGGAGAAGGAGAAGACCCAGTTGCTCACCTGGACAGGAGAACTGTTCCTGGAGCTACACAACGGCTCTTATACCACCCAGGCCCAGGTTACCACTTGCCCGGGATGGGAGGGGAGATAAGACAGTGGGTGGAAACTATCTAGATCAATGTTAACTCTGACCAGTAGGGAAGACTTCCACTCTGAATCCATCTCCTTGGTGTGCCATCATTGGTGCAATTTAGCACCATAGTAGGACCCGATAAAGACCTTGTGATTCTCTAAAGCTTTGAGCCCATGTAATTTTCCCAGTTAGTCCAATATAAGTTATTAGGACAGAGCCCTATGTGCTACAATGATTGGTGCCCTGACTGCACCATGAAAATTAACAGAAAACTCCCATTGGCTTGAACCCTAGTGTAGACAAGACTCTTGCAGATGGTCTGTTTTGAACGCCATTTCTATTTAAGCTCTGTTCCAGCGTAGACACACCCTGTTTCTAGTTGGTCCACTTTCTAGGTCTCATGCACTGGCACAGCATTGGTGGGTTGGGGTTTTTAGCACTGCTTTTGGTTAATTCAGGTTTTCTTCTTTACAGGCCTTAAGTCTCAGCTTTAAACTATTGACAGGGTCTCTTTGAACTGTGTTTGAAAACAAGAGGGATGCTCTTGTTTGAGCCAGAGATGAGCAAAAGCTGCTCATTGGCTCTCGGGTTGATTGCTGAGCCACTGGTGGTTTTCCCTGTAGTAGGAAGGGGCATTCAGCCCTCAGTTGAGTGTGTCTCTCTGCCTGACCTCTGTAAACATGGTACAGAGAGGCTGCCACCCAAACCCTGTTGTTTCCAAAACTGACACGGCAGCATTGGGTGCTGCTATCAATTAACAGCATTGTGGGAAGTACCATCTTTCAGAACAGTTAGCTAATTTCTGAGTGACTGTAATCTCTGCTGTTACAGTGGGAGGGGCTCTGGAGAAGATACCTTCAGGGAAAAGAGAATCTCATTTCTATTTGTGAATATATAATAGAATATTAGGGTTGGAAGGGATCTCAGGAGGTCATCTAGTTCAACCCCCTGCTCAAAGCAGGACTGATCCCCAGACAGACTTTTACCCCAGTTCCCTGAATGGCCCCCTCAAGCATTAAGCTCACAACCCTGGGTTTAGTAGGCCAATGCTCAAACCACTGAGCTATCCCTTCCCCCCCACAGTGATAGATACCGTCTACATCCCGATGCCTGATATAATGTTTTGCAACAGATGGCAAAAATCTCCTCTGATAAAGCTCTTCCTGTTTCCACCTACTTTGGGATCAGATAAAGAAAGGGAATCGGGAGTGCGAGCGGATACTCCATGATGCTGAAGTACTGAGTAGTTTTGCTCTGACCCAGAAAAATACTTTCCAGTATCCTTCCATCAAACTGCAGCATCTCTGGAGGTAAAGTAGTTCGTCCGAGTGCCACTATTGATTGGATAAAGCTGCAGTGATAATTGGAGCCCTGTGCCGATACAGAAATTTGGATCAGCATCCGTGATAATTAACTTGTATCTGACCTGCAATCCTCACTCCCCCTTCTATATGCATCTGCATCCGCACCCTACCTCACTGGTAGAGCTCTGCGCACATACAAAAATTTGGACCAGCATCCAGTCTGCAATCTGCAAAGATGGTAAACAATGCAACCGCATCTGTGGATGCAGATATCTGCGGATATAAAGTGGATAACCGCAGATTTGCAGGGCTCTAGCGTTAAGCACACTCAGGTATATAAAAAACAAGCGGACACAGTGTTCCCATTAGATGAGATAGTAACAAACAGTATATTAAGTAGCAAACCAAAAAGTAGCCTCATTCATTTGTAGCTTAGACCAAACCCCAGACAGTCTCTCAACAGACTGATTTAGAAGAATTCATTGGACAAGTATATCAGTTGCCTGTCTATCAGAGGCTATTAGAAATACCCCTCTGGTCCTCAGGAGGCTGAACTGTTGTGTGCCACAGGCAGAGACCAGGAGACACTGATATACCACCAATGCCCAAGGTTGCTGCCAAAGCAGGGAATTGAAGGAACAAGTATATTTGTTTCTGTGAATTCCCAAACCTGTGCCCAGGGAATCCTCCCAGAACAAGACTAGGAATACCTGGTTCAGGTGACTGCTAAGAGAGCGCAGGGCCTTCGAGCCGGCTGCACTCTCTCTTGTCTCCAATAGCAGCAGAGCAGGGTCCGGCAGAACTCACGTTTTTGATGGATGGAATGAAAGTGGTGACCTGAAGCCAGAAGGCCACAGTTACCATGTGCATGTGAGAACTGCCTGGCTGTTGCAGTCCCCATCAGCCGTCAGCAAGATACAAAAGGCTTTGTCCTCTAGAATGAGGGTGGCATAGTTCCTTCATAGTGATACTAATCCATAGCTGTCTTCTGGTTCTTGCCTCGGTCCCTCGTGCTCAGGCTGCTGCTCCTGACTCAGTTCCATGACGTGTTGCCGGGCAGTTGTATCCAGCTGGTTGTGGAGGATGCCATGAGATACTATGCAGGTGAGGAGTGATTTGTACTTAGAGGCTTTTCCTGCCAAGTGGGTTGGGTTCATTGTAACACCCTCTGTCAGGTGGGTTTTAAAAGGTGGTGTTCCTGCTTTCTGATCTGACTCCTCAGCAGGTTTCGTTGTGGGTTGGTTTTGTTACAAGCCCTAGAGGCACTGGGGACTCCATATTAATAGGTGGTGCTCTTGGTGTTGATAATAACAAATGGGACCCAATCCGTTTTCCTCCCCTGCGCATCCTGCTTCCACCGAGGCTGGTAGGAGGAAGGATGCCCATAGTGCCCTGGGCCATGGCCCTGCTGCACCCAGCCAGTCTGCATTATGCCATTTGTCAATAACCAGAGAAAACAAGCCGCAACCATGTCGTTACACAATCAGAGTCTGGCAAGCAGAGGACACCTCCCCCCTCCCTGCAGGTGGAGACTCCGTGGCCCCAGGAGCCCTGTGAGACTGGAAGAGACAGTGCATGTGAAGGATTAGTTTGAGCAGTGGGGATGGGGAGGATTGTTGGGAGGTTGCTAGAAATGGCTGCAGAGATGCATCAACTCCAAAGCTAGACGGAACCATTGTGATCATCTCACTGACGCGTAGACTTTAAGACCAGAAGGGACCCTCATGATCATCTAGTCTGACCTGCACATTTCCGGCCACAGAACCTCACCTATCCCCCTCCTGTAGTAGGCCTCTAACCTCTGGCTGATTTAAAGACTTCAGGTTACAGAGAATCCACCATTTACACTAGTTCAGCAAGTGATCTATGCCCCATGCTGCAGAGAAGGCAAAACCCCTCCAGGGTCTCTGCCAATCTTACCTGAGGGGAAAATTCTTTCCTGACCCCAAATGTGGAGATCAGTTAGACCCTGAGCAAGTGGGTGAGACCCATCAGAGTTGGGTTTGAATTGTTTGATTTGGCAGATGTTGGTTAACCCCTTGTGTTCTGTGCCCAATTTCAGCGTTGGTCAGACTACGTAGAGCAGTACGTCAGCTCTGATTCTACCTCTCCCGAACTTCGGGAACACCTGGCCCAGGAGCCGGTTTTCCTGCCAAGGTGAGTGAACAAGCTGTGGCTGTGAAAAGTGACACACAGGCCAGAAGTACCCATGTCAGCAGAGGGAGAAAGATCTTACTCCGTCACAGTGTTGGCTGTTGCAGTCTCTTGTTTGTTTTTAGTACTCTGCCACTTTAGAAGACATTAACCTGGGAGTAGCATATAGAGACACAGTGCTGCTGCTTATTCCAAGAGCCCACCCTGGGCTCCTGCTCTCCAGTGACTGAGAGAGGGCATAGGCCACAGGCAGCAGGGAGGTCAGAGGTTTGGGGAGTCACAAGCCCCCCCTCCCCCCCCCTTTTTTTTTTTTTTGGCAATCATGTCTTTGCTTACAGAAGCCGTCTAGCTGAGTGTGGGAGGTGCTGAGTCAGTACTTTTCACTAGCAGGGAGTTGGTTGCGAAATAGCTGTGAAAGGCCCCCACTCTCCGTAAACAGCTGAGATCAGTGAGTTGGCTCATGGTAGGCACATGAGCCTAAAGGACTTTAATTTGTGACCATTCCACTCTGAGCAATACTTTGGGTTCCGAAGGGCTGGCCTGGAGCCACCAGATACGTCCAGCCTAGTGGGCAGAGGATGAGCACTAATCCCAGCAGGGATTTTCTGGTTTACAGGAACCTGAGGCGGATCCGTAAGTGTCGGCGTGGTCGGGAGCAGCAGGAGAAGGAAGGGAAGGAGGGAAACAGTAAGAAGTCCATGGAGAATGTGGAGAGCTTGGACAAGCTGGAGTGTAAATTCAAACTGAACTCCTATAAGATGGTGTACGTGATCAAATCGGAGGATTACATGTACAGGAGGACCACTCTGCTGCGTGCTCAGCAGGTAGGAGTTGAGTGAAGGGAATGGAACGAGCAGCTGGTGTTTCCCTGAACTTCTTGCTCCCAAAGGGTGTCTGGGGAGAGTCAGAGAACGTTTCTGGGGTGGGAGGGGTGTTGTTCTCCTGTAACATTTAACACTCTTCCTATTGCTTTGAGGATGGGACATGACATGGTTTCGTCCACTGGACTCTGTAAACTTCCTCTGAATGCTCCTGAGATGTAACCCTCCCTTTCCTCCCCCTCCATTTCCCAAATTCTCCTGTTAGAGTCGGCAGCTGTTAGCATCCTTTTACTCCTTGGTTTCTTGCCTAGGGTCACCTCACATTGGTTGCTAACCCCCTTGTCGCGGTGGGCCTAAAAAGGGGGATAGCAAAGAACTGAAATGCTGACACGTGCTCTGACATGGCCCTCCAAGCTCATCTCATCAAAGAGCTGTGCCTTGTCCCTGCAGTCACTGAGAGTGGGAGTCAGGGTTGCTCCCGGGCAGGGGAGCACTGCAAACGAATGTACCAGCTGCTTGAAAGCGCTGGGTCTGTGACTAGGATAGCCGCAGTGATGTCATACTTACAGAAAGGTCCAGGGTGGATAAACATTGGAAGACTTTTTTTTTTTAATTAAATAAAATTCCTTTTAAATTTTTTTTGTTACTTATAAGTTTTTCTTTTTAAAAATGAACCAGTTTAAAATGAAATCAGAATTTAATACAAAATATGTTGAGGCCTAAACTTAGAAGATTAATATAAGACATTTAAATAACAAATAAATATGCTGAATCCATGACCCTCTCTTTAAAAACAAAAAAAACAAACCCACTTTGAATTAAAGGCTTCTTTTCTATATAAAGAAAGTCAGGGAAGGCATCTAACTTTTGAGGTCAAGTTTCAAAAATATGGTACAGTTGGTTAGCCTAGGTAATTTAGGAGATTGTCTGTCTTCTTTTCAAGAGACATAGGCGAGACTGGAAATTTAAGCCCCAGTTACTTTCACTTAGGCATATTTGAAAATTTTCCCAGACCAACCTGAAATGATCAGTTTAATTCACTGACTACAGTTAATCTCTCTATTGAATAAATTATTTAATTGTCAATGTGAAGCATCTTTTGATAAGAGAAGTTTGTGTCTATAACATTTAAGGTTGTCTTGTCTAATACAAATATATTTTATATACTGCTTTGTTTGTTTAAATTCCAGTTACCATTCTAAAGCAGATTGACACAAAATCTGAGCAAAAAGTTAATTATCTAGTAAATAAGCAATATATCATTGACCATTTTCTAACATACTAAAAGTGTTTGGTTAATAAGAATCTGAAACTATTAAGCTATATAATTGCTTAAATGTATATAGTTGTGGTGTACACTTCTAGGTAGCAAACAGATGTACCGAATCTACCGTAAAGTGTCTATTTAGTTGTACGTCAAAGAGTTTTAATGGTTATATCAACTAATGAGTGCATCTTACTTTAAAAAAATAGCTGAAATACAAATGGAAAAGCTGATTTAAATCAGTCCACCCTGGAAATGTCACAATGCACATTTTGCCAGGACTCAGAAGTTCTGGTTGTAACAGAATAGCAGAGCTATGGGAATATGTATAGTAGTTACTGGGACTGACCACTGTGATTAAGTCGGTGTTAAACTTCAACTAAGCCTTTATAAATTACTCATAACTTTACTGAGATTCCTTTTTGGTTTGCAATTTCTTAGGCTCTGTTTCAGTCTCAAAATAACTTTATTTTAGTGGGATGCTGTGTGCATGCACGCATGTGCTGTGAGAGGTTGGGAACAAATCTATCCATCTCAGCATCCTTCTCTTCTAATCCAGCTGGAATTCTTGCATGCACATGAGACTGTTTCTGTATTGTTTTTTTAATAAACACCTGCATTGCAGGCTGACTACAGTCTTGCATCACCTGATACTGCCATTAATCGGGGAAAAGATAGGAGAAGCTTAGCATTATTGCAGCATTAGGGTTATAATCAAGCAGTCACGTCAGAAACTTCTGGAAGTTACTTCTATTGAGTATTTAATTCTGCTCTGATGCCCATGTATTTTTGTGTGTCCCAGTTTTGCTCATTAACACAGTGTTGAATCTATGTAATAAAATATACTGCTTCTTCAGACACTGCCTCCAATTTACTGAGGCTTTCCCTTGGTCAGTCGGCAAGGTCAGTGTTTGTATTGCCAGTTCCCCGGCAGAGCTAAACATCCCAAATCTGTTGGCCTAGGGAAGTGGATTTGTTTTTGCTTTTTAAGCGTTTTGTGATCCTGAATGTTGGTGGCTGTAGCCTTTTATTTTTTTGTCTCTCCCATTTCTGTAGTCCCATGAAAGAGTGAGCAAGCGGCTGCACCAGCGGTTCCAAGCCTGGGTGGACAGATGGACCAAGGAGCATGTGACCCAGAAATGGCAGCTGAGACAAACAAGAAGGGTTGGAGGGTTTGGTGCCCTGTACCACTACCTGTGATACAGAGACTCTGCACTTTGTGAGCATTAACAAGTACCGTGTCAAATACGGCACAATATTCAAGACACCGTAAAGTCCCTGAGTGAGGGAAGATCACGTGGTGTGTGTGCGTATGTGTGTATCAAGGAAACGAGGAAGATGCCTTTCTCCTTTCACTGTATATCTCCGTAACATGGCCAGTTCACTAGTGCGAAGCTGGTACAGTCTGTCACCAGCGGGATTCGGTTTAGGAAAACGAATCTCTACAAACCTAAGCTGGAACTGTTGCCAACAGGCCTTTGACTTCAGCGTGCACTGTGGAGGGAAGGACCCTTTTCAGAACTGAGTGATCCTAGAGAAATGCAGC